>NC_091222.1:14329914-14696439 GCF_040958095.1 Procambarus clarkii
ACATTGGGGTTGCTAACAAGAAATCCCCTGCATGTGGGGCTGCTACTGCTGTGAGGCGAGCAATGTCGTGTTGTGTTGTTGCAGCACCCAGGCACTCTGCAGCAACTTGGTCTACAATCGGGCCATCTCAGCTGGATTGCTTTTGGGCTTTTGGGGGATGGTGGTTGAGGTGATGGGCCTGCACGAGAGGCCTACTCTGTGGCACAGCGTGTAAAATATATATATATATATATATATATATATATATATATATATATATATATATATATATTTAATTAGTTTGTGAGGGTACCACCTCTGGTGCCAATGTGGGGACCCATAGCCTCGGAGAAGAAAATAAAAAGTATTCAGAGGAGACCTTGTGGTTTCTCACTATATATATATATATATATATATATATATATATATATATATATATATATATATATATATATATATATATATATATATATATGTATATATGTATATATATATATATAATATATATGTATATATATAATATATATATATATATATAATATATATGTATATATAATATATATGTATATATAATATATATATGTATATATAATATATATATGTATATATATATATATATATATATATATATATATATATATATATATATATATATATATATATATATATATATATATATTAATAAATATGAAGGGGAGTACCACCTCT
Organism: Procambarus clarkii; assembly: GCF_040958095.1. Taxonomy (NCBI): domain Eukaryota; kingdom Metazoa; phylum Arthropoda; class Malacostraca; order Decapoda; family Cambaridae; genus Procambarus; species Procambarus clarkii. The sequence goes on from NC_091222.1 coordinate 14,330,602, forward strand.
AGCTGGAAGAACAAGGAACCTTAGCCTCGGAGAAAGCACACATAACGCAATGCCCGATTTGCCAAACAACCCGAGTTTTCCTATAATTATATATTTCTCTACAATTTTCTTTACTAAATGATAAATTTTTGCATTATAGATGATTTTTTTACTTGAGCTAAAACTAACGTAGAAATATGACCAACCTAACCTATCCTAAACTAATCTAACATAATTTAGTCAGTAATTGATGTTCCTAATCTATATAAATAAAAATGGAAATGTTCGTTAGCTCATAATCGCTAATCTCCGAAAGTTTTTCACTGATTGCTTTGAAATTTTCACACAATACCCCATTCGCATCCGAGCAGGTTTTTATATACATACTATATAGATGTCATGTCTGTGACGGCAACAAAAAACATGCTTTTCCTGAAAAATTGTGTTTTTCATGTGAGAGAAATCTTCGAAGCCTCTTTACCGATTGCTTTGAAATTTGGACACAACGTTGCATTCGAATAGGCGCGTCTTTTTTTATATCTACTATATACATGCCTCACCTGTGACAGGAAAAAACATGTTTTGTTTTTTTTAAACAGCGCCATCTGTTGCTTATAATAGCAACATGCACCCTATTCTAAATATGTCACGAATTCCATTTCAATGTTTTCGAATGCATTGATAAATTTTATTTTCATAGATTTCGATTTATTTACTTTTTATTTAATTATTTTGTGTGACATTGTGTTGGAATTGATCTATGTTGTTTACCATACCATTCATTTCGTAAGTATAGGTATAGATGCCACACCTGTGACAGGTAAAACTATGCTTTTCTTGAAAAACAGCACCATCTGTTGCATGTAGGAGCAACACACATGATATACTAAACATGTTACAATTCCATTTCAATGTTTCTGATTGTATTGATAATTTGAATTTTCATAGATTTTTATATATTTTCATTTTGATTTAATTATTTTGTGTGAATTGCGTTGGAATTGAGCTGTATTGTTTACCATATGGTTCATTTTGTGAGTATCGTTTATTTTCTTCTTATTTTCATTTCATTTTTTTTACTTTTTTTCTTATATATCAGTTAGGGGAACATCAGATCACTTGATGTTCCCAATTTTCTGATCAGAACATCAGACCATTTGGGGAGGCATCGAACAAGGGAGTGGGGAATGGTGGGAAAGAACGAGGGGACGAGGGAGTTTGGGATGGTGGGGATGAGGGGATGGGGGAATGGAGAATGGCATGGAGGACAAAGGGACAGGGGAGTGGGGCATGGTGGAAAGAAAGAGGGTATGGTGGAGTGGGGAATGGTGGGGAGGACGAGGGGACAGGGAAGGTTGCTGTGATTCAGTATCGCATATGCGTTACTGAGTCACAGCAACGCGTGGCCGGTTACTGCTTGTTTAATATAATAATAATAATACAAAAAAGCAATTTGAAGGAAATTTTTGAAAATAACGAAAATCACTCTGTTAAGCAAATCTGGCCTTGCATACTAGGCCAAGCAGTGAGTTCTAGCTATTAAGTATGACAGATGTTTATATATATATATATATATATATATATATATATATATATATATATATATATATATATATATATATATATATATATATATATATATTATTAAATATGACCGAAAAAGAAAGATTAATAATTCTAACACTAATTTTCACTATCTTTCTTATGTTTCTTTTCACTGTTGATGGTAATTCAAAGATCAATTCTCCAAAATGCATTTTTATTTCTAGTCTGACGCGACACTTGAGCGCGTTTTGTAAAACTTATTACATTTTCAAAGACTTTAGTTTACAAACACACAACTGAAACTGAATAGAGCTTTACACATCTTCGAGGTTTATATCTACATTTGGGTGAGGTGGATGAGGTGAAAAACGAACTTTCAACAATGGGTATTCAATGGGTATTAAATTCCAACACAAGACAGAACATGAAACAATGGGTATTGAATGGGTATTAAATTTAAACACAAGACAGAACATGAAACAATGTGTATTGAATGGAAGTAATTGTAGAAAGCCTATTGGTCCATATTTCTTGATGCTTCTATATTGGAGCGGAGTCTTGAAGTGGCTAGAATATAGTTGTGCATTAATTAGCTGTTGATTGCTGGTGTTGACTTCTTGATATGTAGTGCCTCGCAGACGTCAAGCCGCCTGCTATCGCTGTATCTATCGATGACTTCTGTGTTGTTTGCTAAGATTTCTCTGGTAATGGTTTGTTTGTGGGAAGAGATTATATGTTCCTTAATGGAGCCCTGTTGCTTATGCATTGTTAAACGTATGGAAAGAGATGTTGTTGTCTTGCCTATATACTGGGTTTTTTGGAGCTTACAGTCCCCAAGTGGGCATTTGAAGGCATAGACGACGTTGGTCTCTTTTAAAGCGTTCTGCTTTGTGTCTGGAGAGTTTCTCATGAGTAGGCTGGCTGTTTTTCTGGTTTTACCGTTTTCTGGTTTGGTTTAACCTCACTGAGGACCAAATCACTCTCCTAAATCTGGGTATAAACTGTCACGTTATGTCCAGACCAAGTGAGATGGCCCGGAAAGTGGAGTTGGAGATTCTGTTGGACGACATATTCGACCTCGAAGCACAAAAGGTCACCACCAAAGATACCTTACAAGCAGAACTTATTGCGGAAGGAGGAAAGAATCGAGGCAATTACAGAAGCACCATACTGTCCCCCGAGCTCAAAGCGGCAGCTAAAAGCCTTCGTGAGAACAAGGAGATAGTTGTCAGGAGAGGTGACAAGTCGCCAATATATGTCATTCCTAAAAAAGACGAATATCTGGCAAAAATGAACCTCATACTCTCTGACCAAACTAAATTCCAAAGGGTAACGAAGGACACTACAGCCGAATTGAAAGAAAAGGTAAACAAACTGATTGAAACTGTGAACGCCAAGAAATCCAGACTCCACCTGCCAAAGATTATTGGGGAATATAAACCTGGATATGCGTATGGAAATGTCAAGACACACAAGCCTGGAAACCCACTTTGGCCAATCATTAGCCAGATACCCACACCCACGTACAGACTGGCGAAGCGACTCAACGGCCTGCTGACTCCTTATGTCCCTTGCGCCTTCAGCCTGAAGTCTCCAAAAGAATTTGTTGACTTGCTGCGGGGCACACGGGCCACAGGGATAAGAGCCTCGTTGGACGTAGAATCACTGTTCACCAACGTACCTGTGGATGAGACAATCGGGATGATAGCCGACAGAGTGTATCGTGATCCAGCCTGTACTCCTCTTGATATACCAGAGAATATTCTAAGGAAACTACTCCAAGCTTGTACTAAAGAGGCACCCTTCTTGAGCCCGGATGGGCACATGTATAAGCAAGTAGATGGGGTCGCCATGGGTTCTCCCCTAGGTGTCCTGTTTGCAAACTTCTACATGGGTACCATCGAGCAAAAAGTCTTAGTCGACATGAACTTGAAACCGGCCATATACTGCAGGTATGTTGACGACATTTTTACACAGGTACCTGATGTCAGATATCTGCAGGAGCTGAAGGAGGCGTTTGAGCAGAGTTCCGTGCTGCGTTTCACTTACGAGATGGAAAAGGATGGGAAGCTGCCCTTTCTAGATGTAACAGTCATGGAAAAGAGCGGAGGTTTCCACACTGCAGTCTACACTAAGGAAACGAACATAGGAATATGCCAACAGCGACTGCCCAGACAGGTACAAGAGGAGTGTTGTTAACGCATATGTCGACCGTGCTCTCAGCCACAGCTCAGAATGGAAGCAAGTCGACGAAGAACTCTGTAGGATAAGGCAGGCCCTAGTCAACAACGGCTTCTCCAATGGTTTCGTCGAAGACATCATAAGAAGGAAAGTGAAACGCCATGCAAGCTCTGAAGAGACAACTAACACAACAACTATACCCCCTATTAGACTATTTTACAGGAACTTCTTTTCCACAGCTCATAAAACGGAGGAAAGGGTCCTGAAAGATATTGTTAATAGAAACGTTATCCCTACAGACAAAAATCAGAGGATACAACTGACGATTTACTATAAAACCAGAAAAACGGCCAGCCTACTCATGAGAAACTTTCCAGACACAAAGCAGAACGCTTTAAAAGAGACCAACGTCGTCTATGCCTTCAAATGCCCTCTTGGGGATTGTAAGCTCCAAAAAACCCAGTATATAGACAAGACAACAACATCTCTTTCTAGGCGTTTAACGATGCATAAGCAACAGAGCTCCATTAAGGAACATATAATCTCTTCCCACAACCAAACCATCGCCAGAGAAATCCTAGTAAACAACACAGAAATCATCGATAGATACAGCGATAGCAGACGGCTTGACATTTGCGAGGCACTACACATCAAAAAGTCAACACCAGCAATCAACAGCCAATTAATGCACAACTATATTCTACCCTCCTCAAGACTCCGCTCCAATATAGAAGCATCAAGAAATATGGACCAATAGGCTTTCTACAATCACTTCTATTCAATACCCATTGTTTCGTGTTCTGTCTTGCGTTGATGAATTTAATACCCTATTAAATACTACCTCACCCCATCCACCTCACTCAAATGTAGATATAAACAAATCGGAGATGTGTAAGTTCTTCTCTTCTCTCTCTTCTCTCTTCTAATCTTTCATTCAGTTGTGTAGTTGTACACCAGACGTCACGTCCTTCACTCACCAGACCACTCCACAAGTGATCATTTGAAATTTCATCATGGAATTCCAATTGACTTATAATCGATCCAGCAATGCTGCTCAGAGTAGGAAAAGACCATCGATAATGGATACCAGTTCCGAAAGTGACGGCGAGTGGCATCACGTGAATAAGGCTAACAGGACAAGCCACTCCATTACGACCCATCGCCCATTAATCTCTCCAGCTTCTCCAGCTCTCCCAGCGCCTCAGACTAGATCTACGTTTCCGGTCTTCAAAGTGCAGCACACGGAAGGTAAGTCTTCCTACGCTACTGTAGTGGACCTGGAAAAAGAGTACCCCCAGCTCCAGGTCAGGGCAAAACCTAATCTCAAAGGAGAATACATTCTGAGGCCAAAAGACGAGTCGGCCGCTACGATTTTAAAAAATTACGCAAAATGTGAGGAACTGAAACCAGAGGATAAAATAAGTAAAGTCATTGTCCTCCACTATCCCTTGCATATGGCCCTTAGCCATCTCGAAAAGCTGAACTATGTGGTGTCAGCAGAGAGATGCCAAGTACGAACAAAACAAGAAACTCGACAAGTCCTTCTCACAGTAAGAGGACGGATCCCGGAAAAACTTGACCTTGGAATCTGGGGGGTGTTCCAACACAGGCCTTACACCCCAGAACCCCTAAGATGCTTCAGATGTCAGAGATTTGGGCATCACAAAGATGGTTGCCAACGCCCAGTGAGGTGCGGAGTCTGCAGCCAGCCCCATGATACAAAAACATGTATTGATAAATTCAAGGCAAACCACCCTGTTCAGGCAAAATGCCCAAATTGTTCCAAGGCACATCATGCCTGGAACTTGAAATGCCCTGAAAGGCTCAAAAGGCTTCAAACGAACCCCACCACGCCAACAGCGGAGCCGAAACCCCCACCAAAACGAATACCAGCTCCCATGCCCACTAAAACCGCGTGGGGTCTACCCATTCAGGAAGAGGGGGCACACGGCCCTTCACCATCGGCCATGGTGAAGGGTGAGAAGACAGTACAGGACAAAAAGAAAGATGGAGGACACAAGACTCATGTTCAAAGCAGTCGGCCTCCCATTTCATCCAGCAAGCACACTGGGGTTAATAGGAGTAGCAATTCCAGTGCCAAAGTTACCACCGAGAAGGGTCTAAAAGCCACTAGGCCCTCAACCTGCACAACATTAAATAGTGCTCCCACTGAACTGAACGCTCTCTGGCCAATGCTCAAAACTTTGGTCACTGAGTTAATCGAAAGTCTGCTGTCTTCACATGGAATCAAGCAAACCACAGAGTCTCGGAAGACAATTGAGCACAAGCTCAAAAAATTCGAAGATGTAATATCCACACCGTCAAGACAGCAGGGCAAGAGGCACCCCCATAAAAAGCAGATAGAGTCCAGGTCGTCGGAAAGCGACATTGATGAGGCAATTTCAGGACCACTAAGAACCTATACCCCAATTGCAACCTCCATGGCGTGTTCATCAGACTCCATGGATACCACGGAATTATCAGCACATTCCAAGAACCTAGAATTCTAAAGATCCTGCAATGGAATGCGCAAGGACTGCGCACTAAATTGCAACACTTGCAATGCATAGCAGCAACCAAAGGCATAGACATCCTGATACTACAGGAGAGCTTGCTTCGAGCCGGATTAGAACCTAAAATCTCAGGCTATCGAGGCTTCTTCCTACCATGGATCAATGGGCAATCCAGGGGATGTGCAATCTATGTAAAATGTGACCTGATCTCCAAATCCATAACCAGCCCACCCAATTGTGGAGCAGGGACAGAGGTAATGGGAGTCACCATTGAGCTAAGACACGACAAACTTGAAGTGTTCAATGTGTACAGGTCTCCACAAGCCGAAATGGATCTCTCTGTGTTATTTGGACACGCGACAACAACAAACACAATCATTTGTGGAGATTTTAATGCCCATCATCGATTGCCACTGGGCTCGAACAAAACAAATGAAGCCGGCATACACATTACACATCTACTGGACCAGCTTCCAGAAATACAAATCCTAAACAAGAATAAACCTAGCCACATCCAAGGAGGCAGATTAGACCTAACCTTCGTTTCAGCCTCCCTAAGAGATGCAGCAACATGGTCAGTTGAGCCCACACTCACAAGCGACCACTATGGGGTCCAAATTGATCTTCAGTTAGACCTACCCACCCCACCTCCGCCTCCATCTGAAGCCTGGAACTTTGCTTTAGCAAACTGGGACCGATTTCAAAACCTCATTTCAGAGTGGCAAAGAAACTATGATCTTCCCGAAGACATTAATCAGGCAGAACAAGAATTTGTCAAAGCGATTCAAAGTGCAGCCAACCACTCAATCCCACTGAAAAAACAGTCCACTGGACACCATAAAGATCATTGGTACTATTGCAAACGTGTCAAAGAACTCAACCATAGACTCAATAGAACAAGAAAGCTATACAAAAAGCAGCCAAGTGCCCGCAACAGGATCTTACTTTGTGAGGTCAAGGAACATGTACATCGAGAGACCAGACAAATAAAAGAACAAAAGTGGCTAGAATGGTGTTCACACCTGAATGAACACACCTCTCTCGGGGAGATGTGGCAGCAAATTCACCGGGCCAAAGGGAATAAAACACCTAAAGCTCCACACCCCAAAGATCCTCAACAGGAAGCCGAAGTACTGTCAACCAGGTTTGCAGAGAGAGCAGCCAGCAATCAACTTCCACCAGATGTATTAGCAGTACAGACCGAACTAGAGGAAGAAAGGTGGCACAGAATCCTTACAGCATGTGAAGAAGTCTCTGACACTAATGCCCCCTTCACACTGGATGAGCTCAATCGGGCTAAGAAAAACTCCAAGGATACATCCCCTGGAGCCGACAAAATAACCTATAAAATGATTAGAAACCTCGGCCCAGAGGGAGACGCTGCATACCTAAGGTTAATTAATTTAGCCTGGACTTCTCAAACTAGACCTTCTGCTTGGAATAGAGCAGACATAGTGCCGATCCCAAAACCCAAAGATCCAGCTAATCCCAGGCCCATCTCTCTCCAAAGCTGTACAGCCAAGACGGCTGACAGAATGGCACTCAACAGACTGGAGTGGAAAATGCCTAAACTGCACCATGATATGTATGCCTATAGAAGAGGGGTTGGCACAGTGGAATGTATTACAACTCTGTTAGCCCACTTGAATGACAGACCAGGGATGCTGATATTCCTGGACCTCGAAAAAGCCTTTGAACTGGCTAGCGCCCCAGCTATTCTCTGCTGCCTCATTGACAAAGAGGTCAGAGGCAACCTGCTCTCCTGGACCAAAAACTGTCTCATAAACAGAGAAGCAAGAGTAAAACTTCATGGCACAGTCTCTGAGTACAAAAGACATGAAAATGGTACACCGCAAGGAGGTATTCTTAGCCCTCTTCTCTTCAACTGTTTAATGGAAAGAATAATGAGGTTGAAACTCCCACATCACTGCAGGCTGCTAAACTACGCAGACGACTTTGTCATCATCATAAAAGGAAGGGATGCTGCGCGCCTTGCACCCAAATGCTTAGACTACATCAGTAAAGAGGCAAAACAGATTGGGATCAAACTCAACCCCTCAAAGTCAAAGGCCATGCCCATAAAAATAGCGAAGCCCAACATCCAACTCACAGTACAGGGTCAACCAATAGAATGGGTCGACACCTATCAGTATCTAGGAATCATCCTGGACACACACATGAATTTCAATGCTGAGGTCACTTGAGAGAGCGAACTGCGGCCCGGACGGCAATCCTCAGGTCGCTAACCTCCCTTTCTGGAGGAGCCAATCTGCAAGTCCTTCGCACATACTATGTACAGGCAGTCAGATCAGTGATCGATTATGCCGCACCTGCACTCACAAATCTATCACACCAACAGTGGAAAAAGCTTGAAGTTGCCCAAAACAATGCTATGAGAGCTGCACTGGGAGCCCCCATGTGGACCAGGCTTGAAACTCTTAGACTGGAGACGGGTTTGCCCTCTCTACAAGAAAGAATATCACAAAGGACAGCTACAATTATCAGTAAGATAATTATTTCTTCTGATCCAATCCCAGTACGGCTGGCTTTGGTGGTTGGACTAGGCCAAAACAATGTATGTCTCCGTGGTGTAGTGGTAAGACACTCGCCTGGCGTTCCGCGAGCGCTATGTCATGGGTTCGTATCCTGGCCAGGGAGGATTTACTGGGCGCAATTCCTTAACTGTAGCCTCTGTTTAACGCAACAGTAAAATGTGTACTTGGATGAAAAAACGATTCTTCGCGGCAGGGGATCGTATTCCAGGGACCATAGGATTAAGGACTTGCCCGAAACGCTACGCGTACTAGTAGCTGTACAAGAATGTAACAACTCTTGTATATATCTCAAAAAAAAAAAAAAAAAAAAAAAAAAAAAAAAAAAAAAAAAAAAAAAAAAAAAAATAATGGAAACTCTTGGGTCGCAAGAGCAGGAAAAGTCCTAAACAGACTACATTTAAAAAACATGATTCTTGATAGAGAGGGTGATCATCCACACCCAAATTACACTCCTTCCGCGCCGTGGGAAGAGCCTACTTTCAAAATAGTAATAGAAAGTCTCCCAATGAAAAAGGCTGCCTATGATCCGACAATCCTAAGGCGCATAATAGAAGAGCAAATGTATAGCATAGCAGTAGCAGGAGCCACCCACATCTTCACAGACGGATCGGTGGACACAGAAAATGAGAGTGCTGGCGCTGCTCTTTGCACGACCAGCGTTCAGGCATATTGGAGACTGGGAGGACTAGTATCATCAACCCAAACTGAGCTGTTCGCCATACAACAGGCATTCGCATATGTGATTGCACAAAACACTCAAAATGCAATCATACACACAGACTCAAAAGCTGCACTTCAAATACTAGGACAAAAACAGTGGAAAGATAATGTGGAAATAATTACCACCATTTTGTATCAAGGAGCAGTCGCTAAAGGCAAAGGCCTCAACATAACTTTAAACTGGATCCCATCCCATATTGGAATCCCATTAAATGAAAAAGCTGATGAAATTGCTAAATTGGCAACTCGTCATCCAGTGATACATAAAACAATTCAACCCAGCCTAGAGAACATAAAAAACATCATCACCAAAAAACTCTCACATCTCAACAAAGCCTACCTACACCAGAGAATAGCTGAAGGTTCACCATCTGCAACATGGTATCTTCAGGCAACCAAATTAGAAAGGTTAAATATCCCAAAAGGAATCCACAGGGAAATAGCAGTTAGGCTATATAGACTACGTCTAGGTTACAGATGCAACTGGGAGATTGGTGAACCCCGAGAGAGAGAGTGCATCTTCTGCCAAACTGTCACAGAAAAGGCATTACTTCACTATAGTGCAGTAGCCAGAATGCACTTCTCGGCCTATTATGCAAGGCCCGATTTGCCTAATAAGCCAAGTTTTCCAGAATTAATATATTTTCTCTAATTTTTTTCTTATGAAATGATAAAGCTACCCATTTAATTATGTATGAGGTCAGTTTTTTTTATTGGAGTTAAAATTAACGTAGATATATGACCGAACCTAACCAACCCTACCTAACCTAACCTAACCTATCTTTATAAGCTAGGTTAGGTTAGGTAGCCTAAAAAGTCAGGTTAGGTTAGGTTAGGTAGGTTAGGTAGTCGAAAAACAAGTAATTCATGAAAACTTGGCTTATTAGGCAAATTGGGCTTTGCATAGTAGGCTGAGAAGTGCGTTCTGGCTACTAGGTACGACATATATATATATATATATATATATATATATATATATATATATATATATATATATATATATATATATATATATATATATATATATATATATATATATATATATATATGTCGTACCTAGTAGCCAGAACGCACTTCTCGGCCTACTATGCAAGGCCCGATTTGCCTAATAAGCCAAGTTTTCCTGAATTAATATATTTTCTTTAATTTTTTTCTTATGAAATGATAAAGCTACCCATTTCATTATGTATGAGGTCAATATTTTTTTATTGGAGTTAAAATTAACGTAGATATATGACCGAACCTAACCAACCCTACCTAACCTAACCTAACCTATCTTTATAGGTTAGGTTAGGTTAGGTAGCCGAAAAAGTTAGGTTAGGTTAGGTTAGGTAGGTTAGTTAGTCGAAAAACAATTAGTTCATGAAAACTTGGCTTATTAGGCAAATTGGGCCTTGCATAGTAGGCTGAATAGTGCGTTCTGGCTACTAGGTACGACATATATATATATATATATATATATATATATATATATATACAGGCGATGAGTCACAATAACGTGGCTGAAGTATGTTGACCAGACCACACACTAGAAATTGAAGGGACGACGACGTTTCGGTCCGTCCTGGACCATTCTCAAGTCGATATATATATATATATATATATATATATATATATATATATATATATATATATATATATATATATATATATATATATATATATATCACAATATATATAATATTCTGGCAGGCCTCGCCAGCCTACCCGGCAACCCACTCCCGGCGGCTGACCCGATGACCATTGTCCACCCACGCCCACTGATGACCAACTCCCATTGCACCTCCCTCCCCCGTCCACCGTCACCCCACGCCCACACACGTCACACGCCCTGCGGCTCCCTCACCAATGGTGAGGGAGCCGCAGAGCTCCCTCACCCACATGTATCCGTCCACAAAGGGTGGACGGATACATGTGGGGTGGTCAAGAGAGGGAGGGGATCACCAGTGCGCCAATAAGTGTTTGAAAAAGATAAGTTGAGTCCAGTCCTGTGGTGAACATTGCGAGTATCGTGGTGAGTGCATCACACCCAGTAGGCCAGAATACATTCACCAGTGTTTAGTGATATAAAAGGAAATTATCCGTGTTAAATGCAACCCCAAACTCTCCCTCCTCCACCCCCGGTGTTTAGTGTCTCTCCCCCCCCACCTTGCAGTAAGTGTAGCGTCTTCCGCTCCCCCCCCCCCCCCCCCCGTGTGTTGTGTCTCCCGCCCCCTGCAGTGGGGTGTAGTGTATTCAGCTCCCCCACCCCCACCTCCCACGATCAGGTGGTCACGCCTTCCTCCACCCCCCATCCCTGACGCGCCAGTGCAGCCTCCCATGCATCCCCACCCCCCACCCACCACCTCCAGGAGCCCACCCACCCCAGGCATCTGCCCAGACATGACGCATGGTATTGGGGACCTCCAGGTTTCCCCCAGCCAGGAAGGAGAGACAAATACTTCAGTGCAAGGTGACAGTCACTCCACTTAAGGGAAAGGCAGAAAAGGCCGCTGCAAGCCAGCTCATCCCTACTGAAGCCAACCAAAGGAGAGGCACATGCAAGGGTTGTGGGAGCAACATTAGCATCAACACGGTCTCCAGAGTCATACGCCAGCATTGTGACTGTTCTTGGTCAGGGAGGCCTCCCGTGGGAGGAGGCAGCACTCAGGAGTCTAATGCACCTGTGCAGATTGCAACAGATTATATTGCAACAGACGACCTGCTAGAAGCAACGTTAACAAGGACGCTCACCCACATTCCAAAGGCATCTCGCCCATTTGCTGCTGGGAAATACACAGACCTCATCGGAAAAGTCAACAAAGGGTCAAATACACTTGATGAACCAGATACCATCAAATCCTGGCACAATCTATTACATTTTGGCAACGCATGCTTAGGTGTTCTAAACAGAGGAGGCAAGACACTGGCCTCATCCGTCAATAAAGCAATTAGGGATTTTCCTAGGGCTGACAACCTAATCCGCCTCCCCAAACACCCCAAACACCGCCGCGGCAGACCAAGTAAGACCCTTAGTGACAACAGAAAATTAGGTACCCAAGTCAGCAAGAAAATTGAAGAGGGTAATACAGTCGGGGCACTCAGGTTGATCACAAGTGAGGTTCAACACTGTAGAGGAATGCCCAACAGACCACTGGAACATTATCTAGCACAGTGCACAGTTACAAACCCATTAAGATTTCAACTTAGATTCAACAGAGCAGAAGAAGTTGTTAAACACATGGCAAAATCTTACTAAAGCGACCATACGAGTCATAAATACTCATACTCCGCCAAGTAAAACAGAAACAAGCAACACTTAGTGGGCCAGCCAGAGGCTTAGGGCCCGTGCAGGAATATCCCTGACAAAAAAAGAGGACAAAATTTTGCCCAGGGATGAAACTACAACCCAACAATGGAGAGAAAAACAACCCCCTTAGGGCTGTTGGGGGACCTTCCCCGCAGGTCAGGGTCCCACCTATCTTGAGGTTATCTTGAGTTGATTTCGGGGCTTTAGTGTCCCCGCGGCCCGGTCCTCGACCAGGCCTCCACCCCAAGGAAGCAGCCCGTGACAGCTGACTAACTACCAGGTACCTATTTACTGCTAGATAACAGCGGCATATGGTGAAAGAAACTCTGCCCATCGTTTCTCACCAGCGCCCGGGATCGAACCCGGGACCACAGGATCACATGTCCAGCGTGCTGTCCGCTCGGCCGGCCGGCCCCCTCCTAACCAGGAACCTCTCGTCCTCCGGGAGTCAGAGGTTTATAAAGCTATCGTTTCATTTCCCCCGGGCTCCTCAGGAGGCTACACAGGGGTAAGACCTCAACATGTGAAGGAAATGGTGAACCCTGTTCTTGGCCCAGCTGCAGAAGCGCTCCTGACAGAAATCACAACGTTTGTCAACAACTGCCTCGCCGGGTTAATCCCTGATGAAATCAAACCATTCTTCTTTGGTGCATCCCTATGTGCCCTGAAAAAGAAGGGGGGAGGGATCAGACCCATTGCCATTGGTAATACCCTTCGCCGCCTAGTTGCAAGGGCTGCTGTCAGAAGTATCCGAATGGAAGCAGCCACCATGCTGCAACCCAACCAGCTGGGGTTTGGAGTCCCCCAAGGCTGTGAAGCAGCGGCTCATGCTGCACGAGCCTACATTAGCTCTCTTACTGAAGACCAGGCAGTAGTAAAATTAGATTTAAAAAACGCTTTCAACTCGGTCAAAAGGAAAGTAGTCTTACCGCAGTCCAGGAACATTGCCCAAGTATTCTCCCGTTTGTTTCAGCAGGTTACAGCAAAGACTCAACCCTCCTGTTTGGCAAACACGAAGTCACCTCAGCAGAGGGAATTCAACCGGGAGACCCACTTGCACCCTTCCTCTTTTGCATAGCGGTTCGAGAAATTACAACCAGACTGTCCAGTGAGCTCAACATCTGGTTCCTGGATGATGGCACTCTGGCAGGCACACAAGATTCCCTGCTGGAAGACCTGCAGCTGGTGAAGACACCGGGGGAGACCATGGGTCTCGTTCTTAACCCCTCCAAGTGCGAAATTATTGCATCCAGTGAGGTAAATAAACCCACCGACAGCACACTACTTGGAGCACTCATAATGCCATTGCTGCAGTCCGTGATGAAAAGTTTAACGACCAAACGAGGATGGAAGAGAGAATAGGGGACTTGGACTCCCATGATGCCCTTTACCTTCTCACAAAGTGCCTTACCTTGCCTAGGCTAGCATACTATTTAAGGTGTGCACCAACTTTTGGCATGATGAGCTCCTCAGGTCAATATTCAGGAAGGCGCTCAACCTAGATTTAGATGAGTCAGTGGGACCAAGCAACACTACCTGTGAGATTTGGGGGTATAGGCATACGAAAGGCAACTGAGGTAGCACTTCCAGCCTTCTTATCCTCATGCAAAGCGGCCAACGAATTAGTAGGAAAGATCCTACCAGAGCGTATGAGAAACACAGCGGGAACTCATGCTCAAACGTTCATCAAAGCAGCCTGACAAAAGGAAACCATTGCACATTCTGTACCCCGACCACAAGTCCCAAAAGACCACAAGCAGGCCCACTGGGATAGCCCCATAATGGAAAAAAACTGTCACCTCAATGATTGAAAACGCAGATGCTGAAAACAAAGCCCTCCTCCTAGCGGTAACAGCACCCCACGCCGGTGATTTTTTATTTGTTGTGCCCAATGCAGCCCTGGGAACTCGCCTCAATCATGACGTTCTCCGCATTGGAGTTGCCCTTCGCCTTGCAGCTCCCATCCTCACCGAACATAGGTGTATCTGCGGAACTGCGATGGCAGACCAATACCCTTCCACTACCACCCACGGGATGATATGGGGGGGGGGGGGGTGTCTGTTACCCTTCCACTACCACTCACGGGATGGTATGGGGGGGGGTGTCTGTTACCCTTCCACTACCACTCACGGGATGGTATGGGGGGTGTCTGTTACCCTTCCACTACCACCCATAGGATGGAATGGGGTGTGTCTGTTACCCTTCCACTACCACCCACGGGATGGTATGGGGTGTGTCTGTTACCCTTCCACTACCACCCACGGGATGGTATGGGGGGGGGTGTCTGTTACCCTTCCACTACCACCCACGGGATGGTATGGGGGGGGGGGGTGTCTGTTACCCTTCCACTACCACCCACGGGATGGTATGGGGGTGGGTGTCTGTTACCCTTCCACTACCACCCATAGGATGGAATGGGGTGTGTCTGTTACCCTTCCACTACCAATCACGGGATGGTATGGGGGGGGTGTCTGTTACCCTTCCACTACCACTCACGGGATGGTATGGGGGGGGTGTCTGTTACCCTTCCACTACCACTCACGGGATGGTATGGGGGGTGTCTGTTACCCTTCCACTACCACTCACGGGATGGTATGGGGTGTGTCTGTTACCCTTCCACTACCACCCACGGGATGGTATGGGGGGGGGGGTGTCTGTTACCCTTCCACTACCACCCACGGGATGGTATGGGGGGGGGGTGTCTGTTACCCTTCCACTACCACCCACGGGATGGTATGGGGGTGGGTGTCTGTTACCCTTCCACTACCACCCATAGGATGGAATGGGGTGTGTCTGTTACCCTTCCACTACCAATCACGGGATGGTATGGGGGGGGGGTGTCTGTTACCCTTCCACTACCACCCACGGGATGGTATGGGGGTGGGTGTCTGTTACCCTTCCACTACCACCCATAGGATGGAATGGGGTGTGTCTGTTACCCTTCCACTACCAATCACGGGATGGTATGGGGGGGGGTGTCTGTTACCCTTCCACTACCACCCACGGGATGGTATGGGGGTGGGTGTCTGTTACCCTTCCACTACCACCCATAGGATGGAATGGGGTGTGTCTGTTACCCTTCCACTACCAATCACGGGATGGTATGGGGGTGGGTGTCTGTTACCCTTCCACTACCACCCATAGGATGGAATGGGGTGTGTCTGTTACCCTTCCACTACCACTCACGGGATGGTATGGGGTGCCTCTTACCGTTCCACTACAACCCACAAAATAACTATGGGTTGAATAACTAAACTAAAGTAACTAAAGTAATTTGAATGAACTAATGTAATTTCTCTGTGTGGGCAGAAAGCAGAAGCAGACTTGGCGCACGACCTGCAGACCTGCAAGATCAAGCAGAGGATCAAGCAGGAGACCATGGAGACAAAGGTACTGTATACTGAAGGTATTCTTCTCCTAATGTTGCTGATGGTGAGTGACCCCGTGGTGCGGTGGCCAGGTGTTGTTGATAGTGACCCCGTGGTGCGGTGGCCAGCTGTTGTTGATAGTGACCCCGTGGTGCGGTGGCCAGGTGTTGTTGATAGTGACCCCGTGGTGCGGTGGTCAGCTGTTGTTGATAGTGACCCCGTGGTGCGGTGTACAGCTGTTGTTGGTGATAGTGACCCCGTGGTGCGGTGGCCAGCTGTTGTTGATAGTGACCCCGTGGTGCAGTGGCCAGCTGTTGTTGATAGTGACCCCGTGGTGCGGTGGCCAGCTGTTGTTGATAGTGACCCCGTGGTGCGGTGTACAGCTGTTGTTGGTGATAGTGACCCCGTGGTGCGGTGTACAGCTGTTGATGATAGTGACCCTGTGGTGCGGTGTCCAGCTGTTGTTGATAGTGACCCCGTGGTGCGGTGGCCAGGTGTTGTTGATAGTGACCCCGTGGTGCGGTGGTCAGCTGTTATTGATAGTGACCCCGTGGTGCGGTGTACAGCTGTTGTTGGTGATAGTGACCCCGTGGTGCGGTGGCCAGCTGTTGTTGATAGTGACCCCGTGGTGCAGTGGCCAGCTGTTGTTGATAGTGACCCCGTGGTGCGGTGGCCAGCTGTTGTTGATAGTGACCCCGTGGTGCGGTGTACAGCTGTTGTTGGTGATAGTGACCCCGTGGTGCGGTGTACAGCTGTTGATGATAGTGACCCCGTGGTGCGGTGGCCAGCTGTTGTTGATAGTGACCCCGTGGTGCGGTGGCCAGCTGTTGTTGATAGTGACCCCGTGGTGTGGTGGCCAGCTGTTGTTGATAGTGACCCCGTGGTGCGGTGTACAGCTGTTGATGATAGTGACCCCGTGGTGCGGTGGCCAGCTGTTGTTGATAGTGACCCCGTGGTGTGGTGGCCAGCTGTTGTTGATAGTGACCCCGTGGTGCGGTGGCCAGCTGTTGTTGATAGTGACCCCGTGGTGTGGTGGCCAGCTGTTGTTGATAGTGACCCCGTGGTGCGGTGGCCAGCTGTTGTTGATCGTGACCCCGTGGTGCGGTGGCCAGATGTTGGTGATAGTGACCCCGTGGTGCGGTGGCCAGATGTTGGTGATAGTGACCCCGTGGTGCGGTGGCCAGCTGTTGTTGATAGTGACCCCGTGGTGCGGTGGCCAGGTGTTGTTGATAGTGACCCCGTGGTGCGGTGGCCAGCTGTTGTTGATCGTGACCCCGTGGTGCGGTGGCCAGATGTTGGTGATAGTGACCCCGTGGTGCGGTGGCCAGATGTTGGTGATAGTGACCCTGTGGTACAGTGTCCAGCTGTTTAGGTGATAGTGACCCCGTGGTGCAGTGTATAACTGGTGTTAATGATAGTGAGTGATCTGGTGGTGTAGTGTCCAGCTGTTCTTCATGATAGTGACCCTGTGGTACAGTTGATAGTGAGTGACTCCGTGGTGATGGTGTAGAGGTTATCACGCAAAGTCAATGTTTTACATGTTCTTCAATAAATATAATAAATGTTATGAGTTTAGCAAGACAATGTTGAAGGAGGCGTCCAATATGGCGTTCCTCTGCGAGTGGTGAACATTCCCTACACAATATTCCTCTACGAGTGGTGAACATTCCCTACACAATATTCCTCTACGAGTGGTGAACATTCCCTTCACAATATTCCTTTACGAGTGGTGAACATTCCCTTCACAATATTCCTCTACGAGTGGTGAACATTCCCTTCACAATATTCCTCTACGAGTGATGAACATTCCCTTCACAATATTCCTCTACGAGTGGTGAACATTCCCTTCACAATATTCCTTTACGAGTGGTGAACATTCCCTTCACAATATTCCTCTACGAGTGGTGAACATTCCCTTCACAATATTCCTCTACGAGTGATGAACATTCCCTTCACAATATTCCTCTACGAGTGGTGAACATTCCCTTCACAATATTCCTCTACGAGTGGTGAACATTCCCTACACAATATTCCTCTACGAGTGGTGAACATTCCCTTCACAATATTCCTCTACGAGTGGTGAACATTCCCTTCACAATATTCCTTTACGAGTGGTGAACATTCCCTTCACAATATTCCTCTACGAGTGGTGAACATTCCCTTCACAATATTCCTCTACGAGTGGTGAACATTCCCTTCACAATATTCCTTTACGTGTGGTGAACATTCCCTTCACAATATTCCTCTACGAGTGGTGAACATTCCCTTCACAATATTCCTCTACGAGTGATGAACATTCCCTTCACAATATTCCTCTACGAGTGGTGAACATTCCCTTCACAATATTCCTCTACGAGTGATGAACATTCCCTTCACAATATTCCTCTACGAGTGATGAACATTCCCTTCACATTATTCCTCTACGAGTGGTGAACATTCCCTTCACAATATTCCTCTACGAGTGGTGAACATTCCCTTCACAATATTCCTCTACGAGTGGTGAACATTCCCTTCACAATATTCCTTTACGAGTGGTGAACATTCCCTTCACAATATTCCTCTACGAGTGGTGAATATTCCCTTCACAATATTCCTCTACGAGTGGTGAACATTCCCTTCACAATATTCTTCTACGAGTGGTGAACATTCCCTTCACAATATTCCTTTACGAGTGGTGAACATTCCCTTCACAATATTCCTCTACGAGTGGTGAACATTCCCTTCACAATATTCCTCTACGAGTGGTGAACATTCCCTTCACAATATTCCTCTACGAGTGGTGAACATTCCCTTCACAATATTCCTTTACGAGTGGTGAACATTCCCTTCACAATATTCCTCTACGAGTGGTGAACATTCCCTTCACAATATTCCTCTACGAGTGGTGAACATTCCCTTCACAATATTCCTCTACGAGTGCAACCCGTTCTCACACAAGACAGCACATATATGACTTAATGCTTAAAGTCAATATGTTGAATATGAATTAGTAAATATGTGATATATTCCCAGTTACTTTTTTTTCCAAGGCCCAAACTCTTCCTCACGTACCAACTTGCGTCTCACAGTACCCGTCCGTCAACCTAGATAGCAGAATAGTCGTGATTGGTTCAATTATAAGGAAAATTGTACTTTTCAGGTCCCACATGGGTTGTGAAATTTACCTACTATTGTCCATGCTCTTAGAATATTATAGATCAGCTACTTCCTATTGAAGGTTCGTAGTTTTGTTTTGAGAAATATTAGTTGTTCTTAATAAATTATAATAAGCACTAAAAATTATTACATAGAATAACAGTCCTTCACCAATTAATATTATATACCATAGTTGGTGCTTTACAAATCTTTAAAGGATGTTTTGTAGGAACGCTAACAGAAAACGATGGTTCATTGGAATGTCTGTGGGGTAAACTACTCTAAACAGGATGGTATTGTGTCTACTATACCAACTACAGGATCGGTATATTGTCCACTACCACCTGTTAGGTGAGTAAGGGGTGCAATACCACCCACAGGATGGGTATGAGGGTCACATCCACCCAGAGGATGAGTATGGGGATCACATCCACCCACAGGAAGGGTATGGGGTCCAATACCACCCACAGGATGAGTATGGCGTCCACTACAACCCACAGGATGGGTATGGGGCTCCAACCACCCATAGAATGGGTATGGGGCTCCAACCACCCATAGAATGGGTATGGGGCTCCAACCACCCATAAAATGGGTATGGGGTCCAATAACACCCACTGGATGTGTATATGGCGTCCATTGCCGCGCGTCGAGCTCGAAAACCGCAGCATTCATCTCAGAACCATGCCTATTTCACGCAGATTCCTTAATAAACGTAAAAGTTTTATATGTCACAAGAAAGATAGAAATATAAGCTTCATTCTAAATACCTTACCATGGGCATATTTAAATTTAAACCGAAGATACGTGTACTTTTATAATAGCCGAGCTCCGACCCCGGACAGATCGATCGACCGAGCAACTCTCTCTCAGAACAATGTTTATTTCACGTGAATTCGTTAGTAAACATATATGTTTTATATGTCTCAAGAAAGACAGACATATAAGCTTCACTTTAAACACTTTACTATAGACATATTTAAATTTCTAATGAAGATTATTGTATTTTAAAAATTACGGAGCTCCCACCCCGTACAGACTGAACGACAGAGCAACTCTCTCTCAGATCAATGTTTATTTCACGTAAATTCGTTAATAAACACAAATGTTTTATAAGTCTTAAACAAGATAGAAATAAGAGCTTCATTTTAAATACATTACAATAGACATATTTATAGCTCAAGTGAAGATACATATGTTTTTATAGTAGCGCTCAGTAGCGTGTCGGGCATGGAGTGCAGACGCCTACGCACTTGCCGATATATTGTATAATTAACAAAGATACGCTAATAAAGCCTAAAATCTTATATGCCTCCAGAAAGACCGATATATGAACATTATTATAATTGCACCAAATGAAATATATCATGTTCGAGAACAAAGATATATCAATTTTAAATTAAGTTTCGACTCTCTCTCGGGTGAGAAGAGATGGGGCGACTCTCGCCCCATCTATTGGAGATTCTGTGCACTAAATACCCAAAGCTACTCAAACCCTCCTAGCATTATTTAAGTAATGAAGTAATATGGTATATTTACTCACTATAATGTGGGTGCTGAATGCAGAACATGAGAAAACATATATTTACTCCAAACTAATATAATTTCATTATGAAATAAGTAGCATCAAAGGAAGTCGATGGTCCAAGCAGCAATGTTGTGGAGCGACTTATCCAAGATATATCGTTGTTTGGAAAGTGTTTGTTGGCATATCCAGTTGTCGCACTTCTCTGCTCAAATTATCACAAATTTAAATTATAATGTTAACAAGTAGAATACGTATTTTTAATAAAATCTAACATAACTAGCCAGAAAACATTTAACATTAATTAAAAAATATATGTTTGGAAGTTAAATCGACTTCATAGGACAATGGTTTTGTTATATATACTCGTTATTCGTTGACATGCGTTCGCTACTTAAACTACCATGTACTGTACTTATGTAAAATCTCCCATGTCTCTTCGCTCATCTCACCGAACCCTACAGGCTCTGTGATATATTGTTTAATTAATTGAGATTCACAAATAAAGCTAATAATTGTATATGTTATCAAAAAGGCAGAGCTTAGTTTAGTTCATTTATTATGCACTCCATACCCATCCTATGGACGATAGTGGAGTGTTACAGAGGCACATAATGGGCTCAGGGAATGAGCCCCACAATTCATATAGCCAAGCAAGTTATAATCTTGATAAGCTAGTTACAAAAGTCAATACACATTGTCACATCAACAATGGGCTCGAGACCGACCACAAGTACAGTTTATAATTTAAGCAACTGATTTATATGGAGGGCTAGTGTCACAATTGATATGTTTATCCTACACATAACCCCCTCTCCCCCATCCAATGGGCAGGGGTGGATAGGTTACAATCAAGTTTTTTTTTTTTGCGTTTTATTCAGAGATTAGGTCTTATTAGGTGAGGAAAGATATTCATATTTTAAAGAAGGTTTCTTGGCTCTCCATTTGTAACAAACTTACACATTGATGGAAAATATACAACCTTTTGAAAATCAATATTAGTTTGATCTAGATATTGTAATTAACGAAAGTATTTATGTCATCAGAAAGGTAGAAATATAGGATACATTTAAAATCCTTTGTCATAAATATAACTGAAGTGAAAACGAAGATATATGCGTTTTGATAGTTACTTGATGGCTTGCTCTGAGAGTGTGAAGCCCTGCACACCAGCCAATAAATTGTATAATTAGTTTCCATATATTTTAATTAATCTTAAAAATCTATATGTCAGAAGAAAGGAAGATGTAGTCGTTAATGTGACAACATTTAAAAATATATATCTCTTAAGTTAAATAAATAATACCACCTTATCGCCGGTGTCCGGACACATGAAAATTACCTAGGTATCAGTATCCAGCCAGGCGGGGATCACAGGCTGCACAATACTGATAAATTATATAATGCACTACTTGTGGTCGATCTCGAACCCATTTATGATTTGACGACTTATAGTAATAATAATAATAATAATAATAATAATAATAATAATGTATTAATTAAGTATTTTAAATTATAATTTACAACTTGCTAGCGCACAAGAAACAAATCCACGAATCATCATTATATTCTGTAACACCTACACATGATCCATGGTGCCAAATATTGCAACGGTCACAGCATACCATCAGCTTCAAATCATTTGGCTTTCTGCAAATGCAGTACACTTCCATCGAGCATGACCGGATGATTCGTTTTCTTCTCAGTGTCTGAGCTGCAGGGAATGAGATGAGACACTTTCCTTTAAAGTTCTCTTGAAGATGTTGTCTCATTCTGCATATCATACGAGGTTCACCGGATCTACACCACTTGCAAGTGATGCAGCAAACGCCACAGCATATACCCCACTCATACTTGAGTCTTTGTGTCTGCTGACATTCATTATATTGCATATCAGCTTATCATCCTGGCAATTAGCAAGAGCATACAAGATAACTTCAGTAGATTTGGATGGTAATTTATGCCTGGTGTCGTATATGTTAATTTGTCCAGTTACTCCAATGTTGGAAACGGTGGCCCAGTGACAACCATCAACTTGGATAATTTGAATAAATTCACCAACTGTAACTGGCCAGGAGAGGTCCCGCTACCACGCTGGGTCATGAAGGCCTTCTAGGCTTGGCACAGTTTGCTTGATGAGGTCACATGCAGATTTTATATGAAGGTCAGAGAGCTGTACATTTGTTCCAATGTTCATTATCTCGTCATTTGTTAAATAATTTAACATTGTCGAATGTGAAGCACTGTTATCACTCTCCTTATTGTTGCATTGGTGTGAGGAGTGGCAGTGATTGGTGCAGTTTATTTTTTTTTTTTAAATAGGGACATAAATTTGTACTGCAGATACCAGTACAGTTGCACCGTTTCTTTATATATTTTATACTTGGGTTAGCAAGGCGAGATGCTTCTCTTAACGTGATACTGTTGGTATCAAATAGAAATAGTTTTTAAAGTATGTATCTTAATAAATTTGAACCTTATATTATCAACATCAACATATTATATTATTTAACATCAACAAATTAGATTTCGAATGTTAAAACCAATTTCAACCAATTAAAGGATTTATCCTTTTTAAAGGATTTAATTAAAGGATTTGACACAAAAATCAGTATGAAAATTACCTCGGCTGAGGATATTGAAAAACTTCAAGCTGATATTAATAAAGTTTTCGACTGGGCATCAGAAAATAACATGATATTTAACAGTGATAAATTCCAGGTACTCAGGTACGGTAAAAATGAGGACCTTAAACATAATACAGAGTACAAAACACAATCAAATGTACCCATAGTAGGAAAACAGCATGTAAAGGATTTGGGAATAATAATGTCTGACGACCTAACGTTTAAGGAGCATAACCAAGCAAATATTGCGACAGCCAGAAAAATGATAGGATAGATTACGAGAACTTTCAAATCCAGGGATCCCATCACAATGGTTGTACTCTTCAAGTCACTTGTGTTGTCCCGTCTTGAGTACTGCTCAGTACTCACTTCCCCCTTCAGAGCAGGAGAGATTGCTGAAATAGAGGGAATACAGAGAACATATACGGCACGCATAGACGCAATAAAGCACCTAAATTATTGGGATCGTCTCAAAGCCCTCCAAATGTACTCACTAGAAAGAAGAGTTACATAGAGTCCCCAGTTACATAGCTCATATTATACAATTGAAGAAAGGTATTCCCTGGAACTAGCAGAAGCATATGCAGTATGCCGTCAGTAACTCCATCCTCCCCGGGTGATGTAGCTTTGCCTTTATGTAGAGCAGAATCTAGTTCGTATTCAGTAAAAGCATGTCACAGTCATCCTCTTGATGACGCATGAAGTCAATGAGCCTTGCCCTATCAGTATATCTATCATTTAATTCATTCTGTGAGGGTAGAGGAAGACTGTCAAAGCTGGAAGTCGTGGCCCAAGCACCAATAAGCTCATTTGCTCTGTGCAGAGGATTAGGGTACGAGATCTCTGCAGCATTTTTCCCTTTGATCTTGTTGATATCCTTCCATGCCCGACTTAGTGGCGTGTGAGAATTGAGACCACGGACAAAAGTTTCCCAGTCTGTCTGCCTCAGCTCCACCATACGTTCCCTGGCCTTAGCCAGAGCCGCTTGAAAGAGCCGAAGCATTTCAGCAGTGCGGGTCCTTCTACAAGCTAGTCCAATTATTCTGGCAGTGCGTTTTAGTGTCTGCAATTTAGAATCATTATAATAAACATAAGTGCTATGACCAGTGTAATTTGGGTTACGTGGCCTGGACGATGGATCAAGTGATTCTATAAACTGGTTGATAGTACCTGTGAGCTCATTGTTAAAATCTTCAACTGATGAAGGCTCAGATGAACTGCACCAATCTGACACATGAGCAACAAAATTGTCTCGTTGATCGATGGGCACAGCCAGCCTCTTCCGCTTGAACACTCCACCAGGGAGGATAGAGCTGCCAATGCTTACAGTGGCTAATATGGCCAGATGATCAGACGCCATAACTGGCACTATTGACGAGGCGCACACGGTGTGGGAGACGTTGAAACCGAGACATAGATCAGGAATACTCCCGTAGATATGCGTCGGTTCAAGGTCACCCACAATCTGTGCATCATCGTGACTACCTAATAGTGACACTAGTTGCCGTTACGATTACTGAACTGCGAATTACCAATATTCCTATGTCTAGCGTTATAATCACCTTTAATGATGGTAGGCTCAGTCTGAATACAGATAGGAAGGTCAGCATAATTAAAGTTACAAGGAGTCGATTATTTAGTACATAGTTGTTTTTCTCTTAAACTGGATGATAGAGGGGGAGTCTTTAACGTGATTGGGAATACATACATACATACATACATACATACATCCATACATACATGCATGCGTGCATCCATTCATACATACATACATACATACATACATACATACATACATACATACATACATACATGCATACATACATACATACATACATACATACATACATACATACATACATACATACATACATGCGTATATAAATACATGCGTATATACATGCGTATATAAATACATACATACATACATACATTACATACATACATACATACATGCATGCGTACATACATACATCCATCCATCTATCCATACATACATACATACATACATACATACATACATACATACATACATGCATACATACATACATACATACATACATACATACATACATACATACATGCATACATGCATGCGTACATACATACATCCATCCATATATCCATTCATACATACATACATACATACATACATACATACATGCATGCATGCATGCATGCATGCATACATACATACATACATACATACATACATACATACATACATACATGCATACATACATGCATGCATGCGTACATACATACATCCATCCATCTATCCATTCATACATACATACATACATACATACATACATACATACATACATACATACATACATACATACATACATACATACATACATACGCGTCCAGCCAGCATATAGCTATTTCGGGACAAAATCCAATACAGTTTATAATGGTGAGACGCCACTGTGATGAGGAGTTTAAATATCACAGGAACTGTAGGTTAATGTGTGACATAGGTGAGGTTAGATGAAGCATCTACAAGCATCAGCTGGAGGCTGATGGAGTGTTGTGGAGGCTGGTGTCCAGATGTTGGAGGGTGGATTTGACTATCCCACCCTCCCTCCCCCTCCCCCATCCACATATTTATTTATGTGGATATTTATGTGTATTTATATATGTGTACGTATGTATATGTACATGTATGCATAAGTATGTGTACATTAATAATTTTGTAACTAGCGTCAAAAGATTGTTATTTGCTTAACTAAACGAACTAGAGGGTTCAGTTCCTGAACCGATTATGTGCCTCTGTAATCCTTTACACCACCGCCCACAGGATGGGTATTATGGGGTGCATAATAAAGAAAGAAAATGAATGGACCGAACCCCACAATTCATTTAGCTAAGCAAGATACAATCTTAATGAGCTAGTTACAAAATTCACTATAAGTCGTCACATCATAAATGGGTTCGAGATGGACCACAAGTAGTGCATTACATAATTTATCAGTATTGTGCAGCCTGTGATCCCCGCCTGGCTGGATACTGATACCTAGGTAATTTTCATGTGTCCGGACACCGGCGATAAGGTGGTATTATTTATTTAACTTAAGAGATATATATTTTTAAATGTTGTCACATTAACGACTACATCTTCCTTTCTTCTGACATATAGATTTTTAAGATTAATTAAAATATATGGAAACTAATTATACAATTTATTGGCTGGTGTGCAGGGCTTCACACTCTCAGAGCAAGCCATCATGTAACTATCAAAACGCATATATCTTCGTTTTCACTTCAGTTATATTTATGACAAAGGATTTTAAATGTATCCTATATTTCTACCTTTCTGATGACATAAATACTTTCGTTAATTACAATATCTAGATCAAACTAATATTGATTTTCAAAAGGTTGTATATTTTCCATCAATGTGTAAGTTTGTTACAAATGGAGAGCCAAGAAACCTTCTTTAAAATATGAATATCTTTCCTCACCTAATAAGACCTAATCTCTGAATAAAACGCAAAAAAAAAACTTGATTGTAACCTATCCACCCCTGCCCATTGGATGGGGGAGAGGGGGTTATGTGTAGGATAAACATATCAATTGTGACACTAGCCCTCCATATAAATCAGTTGCTTAAATTATAAACTGTACTTGTGGTCGGTCTCGAGCCCATTGTTGATGTGACAATGTGTATTGACTTTTGTAACTAGCTTATCAAGATTATAACTTGCTTGGCTATATGAATTGTGGGGCTCATTCCCTGAGCCCATTATGTGCCTCTGTAACACTCCACTATCGTCCATAGGATGGGTATGGAGTGCATAATAAATGAACTAAACTAAGCTCTGCCTTTTTGATAACATATACAATTATTAGCTTTATTTGTGAATCTCAATTAATTAAACAATATATCACAGAGCCTGTAGGGTTCGGTGAGATGAGCGAAGAGACATGGGAGATTTTACATAAGTACAGTACATGGTAGTTTAAGTAGCGAACGCATGTCAACGAATAACGAGTATATATAACAAAACCATTGTCCTATGAAGTCGATTTAACTTCCAAACATATATTTTTTAATTAATGTTAAATGTTTTCTGGCTAGTTATGTTAGATTTTATTAAAAATACGTATTCTACTTGTTAACATTATAATTTAAATTTGTGATAATTTGAGCAGAGAAGTGCGACAACTGGATATGCCAACAAACACTTTCCAAACAACGATATATCTTGGATAAGTCGCTCCACAACATTGCTGCTTGGACCATCGACTTCCTTTGATGCTACTTATTTCATAATGAAATTATATTAGTTTGGAGTAAATATATGTTTTCTCATGTTCTGCATTCAGCACCCACATTATAGTGAGTAAATATACCATATTACTTCATTACTTAAATAATGCTAGGAGGGTTTGAGTAGCTTTGGGTATTTAGTGCACAGAATCTCCAATAGATGGGGCGAGAGTTGCTCCATCTCTTCTCACCCGAGAGAGAGTCGAAACTTAATTTAAAATTGATATATCTTTGTTCTCGAACATGATATATTTCATTTGGTGCAATTGTAATAATGTTCATATATCGGTCTTTCTGGAGGCATATAAGATTTTAGGCTTTATTAGCGTATCTTTGTTAATTATACAATATATCGGCAAGTGCGTAGGCGTCTGCACTCCATGCCCGACAAGCTACTGAGCGCTACTATAAAAACATATGTATCTTCACTTGAGCTATAAATATGTCTATTGTAATGTATTTAAAATGAAGCTCTTATTTCTATCTTGCTTAAGACTTATAAAACATTTGTGTTTATTAACGAATTTACGTGAAATAAACATTGATCTGAGAGAGAGTTGCTCTGTCGTTCAGTCTGTACGGGGTGGGAGCTCCGTAATTTTTAAAATACAATAATCTTCATTAGAAATTTAAATATGTCTATAGTAAAGTGTTTAAAGTGAAGCTTATATGTCTGTCTTTCTTGAGACATATAAAACATATATGTTTACTAACGAATTCACGTGAAATAAACATTGTTCTGAGAGAGAGTTGCTCGGTCGATCGATCTGTCCGGGGTCGGAGCTCGGCTATTATAAAAGTACACGTATCTTCGGTTTAAATTTAAATATGCCCATGGTAAGGTATTTAGAATGAAGCTTATGTTTCTATCTTTCTTGTGACATATAAAACTTTTACGTTTATTAAGGAATCTGCGTGAAATAGGCATGGTTCTGAGATGAATGCTGAGGTTTTCGAGCTCGACGCGCGGCAATGGACGCCATATACACATCCAGTGGGTGTTATTGGACCCCATACCCATTTTATGGGTGGTTGGAGCCCCATACCCATTCTATGGGTGGTTGGAGCCCCATACCCATCCTGTGGGTTGTAGTGGACGCCATACTCATCCTGTGGGTGGTATTGGACCCCATACCCTTCCTGTGGGTGAATGTGATCCCCATTCTCATCCTCTGGGTGGATGTGACCCTCATACCCATCCTGTGGGTGGTATTGCACCCCTTACTCACCTAACAGGTGGTAGTGGACAATATACCGATCCTGTAGTTGGTATAGTAGACACAATACCATCCTGTTTAGAGTAGTCTACCCCATAGACATTCCAATGAACCATCGTTTTCTGTTAGCGTTCCTACAAAACATCCTTTAAAGATTTGTAAAGCACCAACTATGGTATATAATATTGATTGGTGAAGGACTGTTATTCTATGTAATAATTTTTAGTGCTTATTATAATTTACTAAGAACAACTAATATTTCTCAAAACAAAACTACGAACCTTCAATAGGAAGTAGCTGATCTATAATATTCTAAGAGCATGGACAATAGTAGGTAAATTTCACAACCCATGTGGGACCTGAAAAGTACAATTTTCCTTATAATTGAACCAATCACGACTATTCTGCTATCTAGGTTGACGGACGGGTACTGTGACACGCAAGTTGGTACGTGAGGAAGAGTTTGGGCCTTGGAAAAAAAAGTAACTGGGAATATATCACATATTTACTAATTCATATTCAACATATTGACTTTAAGCATTAAGTCATATATGTGCTGTCTTGTGTGAGAACGGGTTGACGAGTGGTGAACATTCCCTTCACAATATTCCTTTACGAGTGGTGAACATTCCCTTCACAATATTCCTCTACGAGTGGTGAACATTCCCTTCACAATATTCCTCTACGAGTGATGAACATTCCCTTCACAATATTCCTCTACGAGTGATGAACATTCCCTACATAATAAATTGTCTGTGAATTGTTAGTGTTGAAGACGAACGTTTGATGGGAAGAGATTGTACTCTTCTTATTATGCTAAAGGTGAAGCTCCATGAGTATAAATACAATTGCATTTCAAAATACTACTCTCCTAGTAAAGTAAGTAAACATTTCCTTAGAATTATAGTTATGCTATACTGTATTATGTATTTTCTACTCTAAAGTGCTGTACTGTGTCATAATTAAATTTGTATACATTTTGACTGTAAATCATAGGATAAGCCTGTGCGTATATATATTGATCACAGCGGCTGTAGGTGCCTCACAACAATGGTGAGACACCCCTACAAAATGTGTCACTGGCAAAATGGAATCCAATTCACCAAGCATGGTATGGACTCCGGCTCCCCACACGTGTTTAAAGAGAGGTCACTGTGAGGGTGTTATAGTGCCGTAGTGGAGAAGGAAGATGCAACTGGGGACAACCCTCGCTATTAAAGGTGTGAAGGTTGAGAAAACTTTTCAGATTCCTATGTAATACAGCAAAATATTGTCAGAATGGGAGTGGTGTACTTTGCCCAGCAGCCAAAGCATGAGTGTCCACTGGTCGATAATTGTCCAGGTCGGACCGAACTTCGTCGTTCCTTCATTGTCTGATGTGTGGTTTGGTCTTGAACTCTTCAGCCACGTTATTGTGACTCATCACCTGCACAAGAGTGCCAAAAGCATAGCGTCTGTAAATTGTTGTGGAAAAACTGATGTAAATTAATATACACGTTTTCTTATTCAATCTTCAGGTAGTGGAGAGAAGGGCGTGGATACTGTTGGCTGAGCAGGAGACCCTGCGACAACACAAGCACCTACAGGTTAAAATAAGACAACCCGCAGAAGCTGAGAAATACAGGTTTGATCTAGGTTCAGTAGATGCAACTTCAGTAGATACAACTACAGCTGCAATTGATAAGTATACAACTTTAGTATATGAGGAAATACGGAAGCTGGGGTCGACCGCTGGATGTAATGGACTTGAGTCGAGGACGGATTGCATCCAGCGGTCGACCCCACCGACGCATTCATAAATTTGAACATGTTGTTCATTTAAAACGGAAATTTTCTCAAATATAAATTAATATTATAATATATTAGCATATTGTGCATATATAGGCATAGGTTAGGCTAGGTTAGGTGTTTAGGTTCTGTTGGCGATTATTTGTATTTGTTGTACGTGGGTGAAGCATTTACAGCATTGTGGTTCAAACAAAATTCGTCAGCGAAGCACTTGTTTTGGAAGTGTTCGAACGAAATCAGTTGTGAGTCGTCGTGTAAACTGTATTTCATTCATAAACAGAGGGTTAGGCGGGTGTATAGAATCACTTTTGGGTCTTTGTTTGGAGGACGGACTCGTGTATATACAGTCCGTCCTCCAAACAAAGACCCAAAAGTGATTCCATGCACCCGCTAAACCCCCTGTTTATGAATGGAAAACGGTTTACACACGACTCACAACTCTTGATGTTCGAACACTTCCGGAACAAGTGCTTCACTGACGAATTTTCTTCGAACCACAACGCTGTAAATGCTTCACCCACGTACTACAAATACAAATAATCGCTAACAGGACCTTAACAAGGCACTACGAGCTCACCATAGCCCGTGCTACTTGGAACTTTGTTCCAGGTAGCAAATCTTTAACAACAACTACCTAACCTAACCTATCCTATGCCTATATATGTACAAGATGCCAAAATATTATAATATTAATTTCCATTTGAGAAAATTCCCATTCTGAATGAACAGCATGTAAAAATGTATGAATGCGTCTGTGGGGTCGACCGCTGGATGTAATGTACTTGAGTCGAGGACGGGTTGGTATATAATTCACATTACTATCGAAAGGAATATAAAGTAGATCAGTGAATAAAAAAAAATAATATATGTAGATTAGTGAAAAAGGGAGATGCCTCTTCTTTTGTGCTTAAGAGTGTATTGACCTTTTATGTAAACGATATAATCTGTTAGTTTTACATATTGGCCTTTGATTGTTCAGGCAGACGATGTGACGTCACACACAAAACGCTCCCTCTATCGTCGTTGCACCTCAACAACAACAACACACGAAACGTTTTTTCAAGTTAAAAGTTGTTTGCAAACATTTATATTTGGGAATGTAGTTGATATACTTTATACGAATAATGGTATCAAGAGCTAATTACACATTAATATAAAAAATGGACAGGATAATCCCATAGAATTATAATTCATTATTATTTAATATTACTGACAGCTGCAAGAAAAAGTAAAACGGATGTGGATTATGTGACTTGTGTATTTTATTCTTGAGAAAAGTATTATTAAATAAATTAGAAAATTAAATAAATTACGTAATAGTATGTATGGTTCACCAAATAAGTGTGTGTGTGTAAGAGAGAGAGTGTCTGTCTGTCTGTCTATCTCTGACAGACAGACACAGAGACTCAGACAGACAGACAAACAGAGGCAGACAGACAAAGGCAGACAGACACACACTGGATAGACTGGATAGAACAAGGAACCGCACGGAGGAAAGGATACATGGAGAACCAAACTAGTGGAGGTGGCGACAAGAAACTTTATAGGCCAACATGTCAGAGAACCCACTAGGATGAGGGGAAACGATGAACCAGCGAGACTCGACCTAGTCTTCACTCTGAATAACTCCGGCATAAGGGAAATTGACTTCGAGGCCACAGTAGGAATGAGCGATCACAGTGTACTGACGTTTGAGTATCTGGTCGAAGAAGGGTTAAAGTACTCGAGAAAGGGAACTGAAAGCAAAAGGGTTGCATTCTGTAAGGTAAATTACGAGGAGATAAGAAAATTCCTATTGGATATAACATGGGAATCAGCGCTAAGGGAAAAGACGGCCCAAGACATGATGGAATACATCACGCAGAAGTGCAAGGAGGTAGCAGAAAAGTTTATCCTGGCCCAAAAGGTAAAAACTGAAATGCAGATGAGAAACCCATGGTTTAATCAGAGATGTAAGCTAGCTAAGCAACAAAGTAAAAGAGCATGGAGAAACTATAGAAAAAAACAGGACACTTGAGAGCAGAGAAGGTTACTAGAGAACCAGGAATGAATACGTCAGGGTGAGAAGAGAGGCAGAAGGGCAATATGAAAACGACATATCAAGCAAGGCTAAGACCCAACCCAAATTGCTGCACAGCCACATCAGGAGAAAATCAACCGTGAAAGATCAGGTAATGAAACTGAGGATAGGGGCAGACAGATTCCCTACAAATGACAAAGAAGTGTGTGAGGAACTCAATATGAAATTCCAGGAAGTCTTCACATTAGAGCAAGGAGAAGTTCCAGAGATAAAAGAAGGAATAATTAACCTGGCACCACTAGAGGAATTTAAGATTACCAGTGGAGATGTAAGGAAGCTTTTGATAGAGTTGGATGTGACAAAGGCTATAGGCCCGGATGGAATATCACCATGGATACTAAAGGAAGGAGCAGAAGCACTGTGCCTGCCACTCTCCATGGTGTATAACAAATCACTGGTAACAGGTGAACTGCCAGAAATTTGGAAGGCGGCAAACGTGGTCCCGATATACAAGAAGGGGGATAGACATGAGGCACTGAACTACAGGCCAGTGTCCCTAACTTGCATACCATGTAAGCTAATGGAGAAAATTGTGCGAAAAAAGCTAGTCGAACATCTGGAGCAAAGGAACTTTGTGTTACAACACCAATATGGTTTCAGGGATGGCAAGTCATGCCTCACAGGATTAATGGAATTCTACGATCAGGCAACAAGAATCAGGCAGGAAAGAGAGGGGTGGGCAGACTGCATATTTTTGGATTGTCAGAAAGCCTTTGACACAGTGCCACACAAGAGATTAGTGCGAAAGCTGGAGGTGCAGGCAGGAGTGAAAGGGAAGGTACTCCATTGGATAAGGGAGTACCTAAGTAACAGAAGACAGCGAGTCACTGTGAGGGGTGAGGTCTCAGATTGGCGAGACATCACCAGTGGGGTACCGCAGGGTTCAGTCCTTGGACCCATACTGTTTCTTATATATGTAAATGATCTTCCAGATGGTATAGAATCATTCCTCTCATTGTTTGCTGATGATGCAAAAATTATGAGGAGGATTAAGACGGGGGAAGACAGTATGAGACTACAAGATGACCTAGACAGACTGCATGAATGGTCCAACAAATGGCTACTAATGTTCAACCCGAGTAAATGTAAGGTAATGAAACTAAGCAGTGGAAACAAGAGGCCAGACACAGGATACAGAATGGGAGATGAAGTCCTTCATGAAACGGACAGAGAGAAGGATCTAGGAGTTGATATCACACCAGCCCTGTCTCCTGAAGCCCACATCAAAAGAATAACATCTGCGGCATATGCGAGACTGGCTAACATCAGAAATGCCTTCAGGAACCTGTGTAAGGAATCATTCAGAACCTTGTATACCACATATGTAAGAATAATCCTGGAGTATGAGGCCCCAGCATGGAGGCCGTACCTTGTCAAGCACAAGGCGAAGCTTGAAAAAGTTCAGAGATATGCCACTAGGCTAGTCTCAGAACTAAGAGGCATGAGTTACGAAGGCTGTGAGAAATGCACCTCAGGACACTAGAAGACAGATGAGTAAAGGAAAACATGATCACTACCTACAAAATTCTCAGAGGAATTGACAGGGTAGATAAAGATAAACTGTTTAACACAGGTGGTCCGCGAACAAGGGGACACAGGTGGAAACTGAGTACCCAAAAGAGCCACAGGGACGTTAGAAAGAACTTTTTCAGTGTTAGAGTAGTTAACAGATGGAATGCATTAGGCAGTAATGTGGTGGAGGCTGACTCCATACACAGCTTCAAATGTAGATATGATAGAGCCCAGTAAGCTCAGGAATCTGTACAACAGTTGTTTGACAGTTGAGAAGCGGGACCAAAGAGCCAGAGCTCAACCCCCGCCAGCACAATTAGGTGAGTACACACACACACACACACACACATGTGGCTAGCAGGAACGGATCCAGACTTCTAATCATGGGAGACTTCAACCATGGGAAGATAGATTGGGGGAACAGAGACCCACGTGGAGGCCCAGACACATGGAGAGCTAAGCTGCTGGATGTAGCAACAAGAAACTTTCTAAGTCAACACGTCAAGGGACCGACAAGAATGAGAGGAGGGGATGAACCAGCCTTGCTTGATCTGATATTTACCCTAAATGAGTCGGATATAAGGGAAGTTAAGTTGGAAGCCCCCTTGGGAATGAGTGATCATAGTATATTGAGCTTTGAGTACCTGGTTGAGCTGGGAATTATCACCCCCAAAAAAGAACTGGGAACCAAAGGGCTGGCATACCGAAATGGAAACTATGAGGAAATAAATAAATTCCTATGGGATATACATTGGAACACAGAACTTGGAACCAAGTCCGTACAAGACATGATGGACTATGTCACCCAAAAATGTCAGGAGGCTGTAAGCAGGTTTGTCCCAGCCCAACAGGAAAAAACAGAGAAGCAAAGGAAGAATCCGTGGTTTAATAGGGAATGTATGAAAGCAAAGGAGCTGAACAAAAGGGCATGGAGGAACTTCCGTAATAATAGAACACCAGAAAGTAGAGAGAGATACCAGAGAACCAGGAACGAGTATGTCAGTGTGAGAAGAGCAGCTGAGAAAAGGTATGAAAATGATATAGCTAATAAAGCCAAGACCGAACCAAAGCTACTACACAGTCACATCAGAAGGAAGACAACAGTGAAGGAACAGGTGATGAAACTTAGGGTGGGCGAGGACAGGTACACAGAGAATGACAAAGAGGTGTGTGAAGAACTCAACAAAAGGTTCCAGGAGGTCTTTACAATAGAACAGGGAGATGTCACGGCGCTAGAAGAGGGGCAGCAAACCAGGTGACCTTGGATAGGTTCGAAATTACAAGACATGAGGTCAAGAAGCACCTATTGGAGCTGGATGTGAGAAAAGCT
This sequence comes from Procambarus clarkii, assembly GCF_040958095.1. NCBI lineage: Eukaryota > Metazoa > Arthropoda > Malacostraca > Decapoda > Cambaridae > Procambarus > Procambarus clarkii. The sequence goes on from NC_091222.1 coordinate 14,366,239, forward strand.
GTTGGGCCGGATGGAATCTCGCCATGGGTATTGAAAGAGTGTGCAGGAGCACTTTGCTTACCACTCTCCATAGTGTATAGTAGGTCACTGGAAACGGGGGACCTACCAGAAATATGGAAGACTGCTAATGTAGTACCAATATACAAAAAGGGTGACAGACAAGAGGCACTGAACTACAAGCCAGTGTCCTTAACTTGTATACCATGCAAGGTGATGGAGAAGATTGTGAGAAAAAACCTAGTAACACATCTGGAGAGAAGAGACTTCGTGACAACCCATCAACATGGGTTCAGGGAGGGTAAATCTTGCCTTACAGGCTTGATAGAATTCTACAATCAGGTGACAAAGATTAAACAAGAAAGAGAAGGGTGGGCGGACTGCATTTTTTTGGACTGTCGGAAAGCCTTTGACACAGTACCCCATAAAAGGTTGATGCATAAGCTGGAGAAACAGGCAGGAGTAACTGGTAGGGCGCTCCAGTGGATAAGGGAGTACCTAAACAATACGAAGCAGAGAGTTACAGTGAGGGGTGAGACCTCAGACTGTCGTGAAGTCACCAGTGGAGTCCCACAGGGCTCTGTACTTGGACCTATCCTGTTTTTGATATACGTAAATAATCTCCCAGAGGGTATAGACTCATTCCTCTCAATGTTTGCTGACGACGCCAAAATTACGAGAAGGATTAAGACAGAGGAGGACAGCTTGAGGCTTCAAGAAGACCTGGACAAGCTGCAGGAATGGTCGAACAAATGGCTGTTAGAGTTTAACCCAAGCAAATGTAATGTAATGAAGATAGGGGTAGGAAGCAGGAGACCAGATACAAGGTATCACTTGGGAGATGAAATACTTCAAGAGTCAGAGAGAGAGAGAAAGACCTGGGGGTTGATATCACACCAGACCTGTCCCCTGAAGCTCATATCAAGAGGATAACAGCAGCAGCATATGCCAGATTGGCTAACATAAGAACGGCCTTTAGAAACTTGTGTAAGGAATCTTTCAGAACATTATATACCACATATGTCAGACCAATCCTGGAGTATGCGGCTCCAGCATGGAGTCCATATCTAGTCAAGCATAAGACTAAAATGGAAAAGGTTCAAAGGTTTGCCACCAGACTAGTACCCGAGCTGAGAGGTATGAGCTACGAGGAGAGACTACGGGAATTAAACCTCACTTCGTTGGAAGACAGAAGAGTTAGGGGGACATGATCACCACATTCAAGATCCTCAAGGGAATCGACAGGGTTGATAAAGACAGGCTGTTTAACACAAGGGGCACATGCACTAGGGGACACAGGTGGAAACTGAGTGCCCAAATGAGCCACAGAGATATTAGAATGAACTTTTTTAGTGTCAGAGTGGTTGACAAACGGAATGCATTAGGAAGTGATGTGGTGGAGGCTGACTCCATACACAGTTTCAAGTGTAGATATGATAGAGCCCAATAGGCTCAGGAACCTGTACACCTGTTGATTGACGGTTGAGAGGCGGGACCAAAGAGCCAGAGCTCGACCCCCACAAGCAAAACTAGGTGAGTACAACTAGGTGAGTACACACACACACACACACACACACACACACACACACACACACACACACACACACACACACACACACACACACACACACACACACACACACACACACACACACACATGTTAGCCTTTTTAGGCGAAAGGGGGAACTCTGGCACCAGAGTTTCCAAAAAGAGTCTCAAGGTTTGGTACACCAATGCTGATGGGGTATCCAATAAAGCAGAAGAGATAAAAGAAAGAGTTAGTGAGGCAGACCCAGACATAATGGCAATAGCGTAAACTAAAATAAATGGTATGATCTCGGATGCAATCTTTCCAGAGGGGTACCAGGTGTTAAGAAAAGAAAGGACACAGAGACAGGGAGGGGGAGTGGCACTCCTAATAAAGCGGAAATGGAAGTTTGATGAGCTGGAAAATCCGGGTACCAATGAAAGCATGAACTGCATACATGGAACTCTGATAGTGGTGGGAAGAAGATTGTAATCTTGATACTCTACAATCCCCCACCAAACAGTAGAAGGCCCAGGCAGGAGTATGAGGACAGCAACAAGGCATGTATAGATGAACTGCAGAGGGCAGCAACTATAGTGCATAGAATGAGGGCGAAGCTGCTGGTCATGGGGGACCTAAATCACGGAGTGATAGATTAGGAAACGAGGAATCCCCATGGCGGGGAGGAGACCTGGGGAGCGAAGCTGGTAGACGTTATTGACAGGAATTTCCTAACACAGCATGTGAAGGAAGACACTAGGGAAAGAGGAGGGGATACGCCCAGCCTATTATACCTTGTTTTCACCCAGAATGTAGAAGACATCGAGCATTTAGAACATGAAATACCACTAGGAGCCAGTGACCATTGTGTCTTAGTCTTTGACTACATGGAGCTTAAAATTGTGACCAAAGGACCAGCGGTCCGAGTAAGGAGACTTGATTACAGAAGAGGAGACGACAGGAGGATAAGGAACTACCTGGAAGAAGTGCAGTGGGATGAAGAAATCAGAGGAAAAACAGTGCAAGATATGATGAACCAAGTCATATGAAAATGCAAGGAGGCTGAAGAGAGATTTATTCCAACAGTAAAGGAAAAAAGCAGGAGGGAATATAATAACCCATGGTTTAATAGACAGTGTCAGGAACCAAAGGTGAGAAGCAGGAGGGAGTGGAGGAAGTACAGAAGACAAAGGACAGAGGACAACAGGATTAGATGTAACAGAGCTAGGAACGATTACATTAACATAAGACGAGTGTCGGAAAGAAATTATGAGAATGATATTGCAATCAAAGCGAAAAAGCAACCTAAATTACTACATAGCCATATAAGAAGGAAGACGTCGGTAAATGACCAAGTGACAAGACTGCGGAAAACAGAAGGGGCATATTCAGAAAGCGACAAGGAAATCTGCGAGGTACTGAATGCAAGTTTCCATGGAGTGTTCACAACCGAGCCTGAGTGGCTCCCATTGTTAGAAGAGATTACCCTAGATGAAAGACTATCAGATATAGAGGTGACAGTAGAGGAGGTAATGAAACAGTTGACAACACTGGATGCAACTAAAGCGGTTGGACCAGACAAAGTATCACCGTGGATACTAAAAGAGGCAGCGCAGGCTCTCAGCGTGCCTCTGGCAATGATCTTTAATGAGTCACTTATGTCGGGAGAATTGCCCAGTTGCTGCAAGGAGGCAAATGTCGTACCGATTTTCAAGAAAGGTGATAAGGAGGAGGCATTTAACTACAGACCCGTATCACTGACAAGCATCCCCTGCAAAGTACTTGAAAGAATAATTAGGCTAAAACTTGTTGAGCACCTGGAGAGCATTGGGTTTGTAAACAAGCACCAACATGGGTTCTGGACAGGGAAATCATGCCTAACAAACCTTTTAGAATTCTATGACAAAGTAACAAGGATAAGGCAGGACAGAGAAGACTGGGCAGACTGCATATTTCTTGACTGCCAAAAGGCCTTTGATACAGTACTGCACATAAGACTGCTATACAAACTTGAGAGGCAGGCAGGAGTAAGCGGAAAGGCCCTAGCATGGATGAGAAACTACCTAACAGGAAGGAGCCAGAGGGTAATGGTAAGGGGCGAGAAGTCGGACTGGCGAATAGTAACGAATGGAGTACCTCAAGGATCGGTGCTGGGTCCACTCCTCTTTCTATTTTACGTAAATGATATGTTTACAGGAGAGGAATCATATATGTCAATGTTTGCGGATGACGCAAAATTAATGAGAAGAGTTGTGACAGATGAGGATTATAGGATCCTCCAAGAGGACTTAAACAGGTTGCAGAGATGGTCAAGGAAATGGCTACTGGAGTTCAACACCAGTAAATGTAAAGTTATGGAAATGGGATCAGGTGATAGACGACCAAAGGGACAGTACACAATGAAGGGGAACTGCCTACCTGTAATGATTCGAGAAAGAGACTTGGGAGTGGATGTGACACCTAATCTAACTCCTGAGGCACATATAAATAGGATAAAGACAGCAGCGTACTCTACACTGGCGAAAATTAGAACTTCATTCAGAAACCTAAATGAGGAGGCTTTTAGGGCGCTTTACACTGCCTACATGAGACCAGTCTTAGAGTATCCCGCGTCATCATGGAGCCCCCACCTGAAGAAACACATAAGGAAACTGGAGAAGGTTCAGAGGTTTGCGACGAGGCTTGTCCCAGAGTTACGAGGGATGGGATATGAAGAACGTCTGAGGGAACTGAACCTTCCGACACTAGAGAAAAGAAGGGAGAGAGGAGATATGATAGGAACATATAAAATACTCAGGGGAATTGACAAAGTGGAAATAGATGAAATGTTCACACGTAATAATAACAGAACGAGGGGACATGGGTGGAAACTGGAAACTCAGATGAGTCACAGAGATGTTAGGAAGTTTTCTTTTAGCGTGAGAGTAGTGGAAAAATGGAATGCACTTGGGGAACAGGTTGTGGAAGCAAACTCTATTCATACTTTTAAAATTAGGTATGATAGGGAAATGGGACAGGAGTCATTGCTGTAAACAACCGATGGCTGGAAAGGCGGGATCCAAGAGCTAATGCTCGATCCTGCAAGAAGTACAAATAGGTGAGTACAAATAGATGAGTACACACACACACACACACACACACACACACACACACACACACACACACATACGGGGGCCTCATAGTCTAGTGGATAGCGCACAGGACTCGTAATTCTGTGGCGCGGGTTCGATTCCCGCACGAGGCAGAAACAAATGAGCAAAGTTTCTTTCACCCTGAATGCCCCTGTTACCTAGCAGTAAATAGGTACCTGGGAGTTAGTCAGCTGTCACGGGCTGCTTCTTGGGGTGTGTGTGTGTGGTGTGGGGAAAAAAGTAATTAGTAAACAGTTGATTGACAGTTGAGAGGCGGGCCGAAAGAGCAGAGCTCAACCCCCGCAAACACAACTATGTGAATACACACACACACACACAGGAGCTAAATAAGAACAAAGCAGTTGGTCCAGATGGAGTTTCACCATGGGTTCTGAGAGAATGTGCACCTGAGCTCAGCATTCCACTTTAACTGATTTTTCAGGCATCCCTGTTTACAGGAGTTGTAGCTGATGTGTGGAAAAAGGCTAACATAGTTCCAATCTACAAAAGTGGAAGCAGAGAAGACCCCTTAATTATAGACCTGTATCATTGACAAGTGTAATAGTCAAAATATTGGAAAAAATAATTAAAACTAAATGGGTAGAACACCTGGAGAGAAATTATATAATATCAGACAGACAGTATGGTTTTCGATCTGGAAGATCCTGTGTATCGAATTTACTCAGTTTCTTTGATCGAGCAACAGAGATATACCACTACACCACTACACCACAGTCTCCGTGGAGTAGTGGTAAGACACTCGCCTGGCGTTCCGCGAGCGCTATGTCATGGGTTCGTATCCTGGCCGGGGAGGATTTACTGGGCGCAATTCCTTAACTGTAGCCTCTGTTTAACGCAACAGTAAAATGTGTACTTGGATGAAAAAACGATTCTTCGCGGCAGGAGATCGTATTCCAGGGACCTGCCCGAAACGCTACGCGTACTAGTGGCTGTACAAGAAAGTAACAACTCTTGTATATATCTCAAAAAAAAAAAAAATATTACAGGAAAGAGATGGTTGGGTTGACTGCATCCATCTAGACCTAAAAAAGGCTTTCGACAGAGTTCCACATAAGAGGTTGTTCTGGAAACTGGGAAATATTGGAGGGGTGACAGGTAAGCTTCTAAAATGGATGAAAAATTTTCTTACTGATAGAAAAATGAGGGCAGTGATCAGAGGCAATGTATTGGACTGGAGAAATGTCACAAGTGGAGTACCACAGGGTTCAGTTCTTGCACCAGTGATGTTTATTGTCTACATAAATGACCTACCAGTTGGTATACAGAATTATATGAACATGTTTGCTGATGATGCTAAGATAATAGGAAGGATAAGAAACTTAGATGATTGTCATGCCCATCAAGATGACCTGGACGAAATAAGTATATGGAGCACCACTTGGCAAATGGAATTTCATGTTAATAAATGCCATGTTATGGAATGTGGAATAGAAGAACATAGGCCCCACACAACTTATATATTATGTGAGAAATCTTTAAAGAATTCTGATAAAGAAAGAGATCTAAGTGTGGTTCTAGATAGAAAACTATCACCTGAGGACCACATAAAGAATATTGTGCGAGGAGCCTATGCCATGCTTTCTAACTTCAGAATTGCTTTTAAATACATGGATGGCGATATACTAAAGAAATTATTCACGACCTTTGTTAGGCCAAAGCTAGAATATGCAGCGGTTGTGTGGTGCCCATATCTTAAGAAGCACATCAACAAACTGGAAAAGGTGTAAAGACATGCTACTAAGTGGCTCCCAGAACTGAAGGGCAAGAGCTACGAAGAGAGGTTAGAGGCATTAAATATGCCAAAACTAGAAGATAGAAGAAAAAGAGGTGATATGATCACTACATACAAAATAGTAACAGGAATTGATAAAATCGAGAGGGAAGATTTCCTGAGACCTGGAACTTTAAGAACATGAGGTCATCGACTTAAACTAGCTAAACACAGATGCCGAAGAAATATAAGAAAATTCACTTTCGCAAACAGAGTGGTAGACGGTTGGAACAAGTTAGGTTACCTGGACCTATTCCATCTATCGTATGTGGTCCAAGAGCACGGGGAGGGGTTGATTATGATCCCCCTGGACGGGCGTGGGTGGTCTTCCCTTGTGCCCCGAATCCCATAGGTATCAGGGTGAGTGGACTCCGGCTAAGCTTACCGGACGTCATCTTGGGGTACCACTTCCCCAATGGCTTTATTCTGGAGATGGTGAGTGGCCTGACCGAACCCGTGAGAGGATAAGCTACGGCTGGAGGGACACATGTGCTCATGTGTTCTTGTCTTCTCCGGGGACTTGACTAGTTCAAGCCAGGCGTGCCCTCCCCGTGACTTATTTTGTTTTCATGCGCGCATGACAGTAAAGTTGATCCTCTCCTCGTGAGAAGAATTCATTCTTTTAGTGGCATGCCATTTTATGTTGTATTTGTGTTATATTTTATACCATCCTCTTTTTTATATATCTCCAGGTGCATTTATTTTTCTTTTTGTTTTTGCACATGTAGGCCACAATATGAGTTTTAGTTTCTTTTAGTTGTAATGTTGTTTTTAGGGTTAGTTGCTGCGGGGCCTCGCGGCCCATGCCCTGTGGCTGGGTCGTGGGGCTCTATAGCTAGAATAAAACCCTTCCCCCCCCCCCCCCCCCGAAGTGGCAAGGGGAGCAAAGGGGACAAAATGGTGGAGGCCAAGACCGTCAGTAGTTTCAAAGCGTTATATGACAAAGAGTGCTGGGAAGACGGGACACCACGAGCGTAGCTCTCATCCTGTAACTACACTTAGGTAATTACACCCTACGTTACAAATATGACAGACGTGTAATTCGATGTCATTTGATGAACATCTTATACTCTCAGATATAATGGTCTAAGTGAAGATATGTAACTCGATAAAATAGTGCTTCTTAAAACAAGCCAGTTTCCTACAATGATTCCCCTCCCTTTACGGCCTGTTGTCGCCGTGAGGGGGCATGGTGGGCGGCTGCCGGAGTGTGATGCTCCAGGGGACAGTCCTCCGTCCTTTTGAAGCCTTATGCTCCTGCTACGGTCTTCACAAATTATGCTCGAAGTCTTTTCCTCTTCCTTATCCTTCCTTTTCCTTCCTATTCCCCCCCCCCCCCCTCTTCTCCCTTCTTCTCCCTTTTAATTGCCATTTCCCTCTGACCATGTCTTTCTTGATTATTCTTTCGGACATCTTCTGTTTTGACGCCCGGGTGTTTGGGGAGGCATACTCTCACCCTTAGAACTGTGGTACCTGACGTTGCAAGCGAGGGGACGCGTTATTGTCAATCCTCGTCTTCGTTGCTGAACCAGATCGCAAGGGACTGATGGTTCTTAAGTTGGCGATTGCGGGGAATATACTCACAATGCACCCCTGAGGGCCTTCGTCTTGTCGGGTGTCCTATCCTCTAATTGTGGCTCCATGGTGGGTATAGGCGCTTATTCGTGAATGAAATTGTTACCTACTCATTATTATGCCGATGACTGACCCTCTTTTCACTTCCCAGACTCGCGGGGTGGGCGACCAAGCCCCCGAGTTAGACTGTGTTGGAAGACCAGGCTCTGTAGCCCCCGCTATATTGGGCCCTGACCATGTTCCTTCTATGACTCTCCCAACTCCCTCTCTCTGATCCCCTCCCACCTCTGTGGCAGGGTTGAGCTCCAAGCCCCCTATGGTGACCACCTCATCATCTAGCATGGCTCCGTTTCTAGTTGTCACCGCTGCGCTTTTTACCCTCTCGCTTACTAGGGGTGCTTGGCGTCGTCACCTCCGCACTCACTCGCGCTTTATTCCTTCTCAGTCTCCTTCTTTCCAGGCTTTGTTTGGTCCCGATACATAGACTAAGTATTTTGATCTTAGACATGTTGACCAAACTCGTCCTGATGATTTATTTCTCCATAAGCACCTTGTTGATTCGATGGATACGTTGGTCACCTTTAACCCTATCCGTTCTAGTACCCATGTTGTTGCAGCCCTTTCTCAGGAAGCGCCTGCCCGAACAGGGAAGACCCCTGTTTACATCTCCAAAAATGCCCGGCTGAATGCCTGCACTGTCACAATTCTTCTCCCACACCATGTCGCGGGAGATGACAGGGAATTTAAGGACTGCCACAAGGATATTAAATATATCCTTGAGGACCAAGGCCATTCAATCCTCCAGATGGATATCTTTACTCGTCCCCCTCGTGGTCGTCGCCGTCAGCCTCTTCGCGTTGTGAAGGTCATGTTTGATGATAGGTCCCTTCCTTCTTCAATCATTCTTGCTGGTGTCAGATGCTCCGTTCATGAGTACATCCTCTCTTCCCGCCTCTGTAGCAGTTGCTGCAGATTTGAACATTGTCCCTTCAGGTATACAAGTGAGGTGTGTCTGTGCCCTTGTGTGGAGCCTCGGGTCATTCTAAGATGGAATACTCTTCTTCCCAAGCTCACTGCATCAATTGCCGTGACGCCCACCCTACTTCCTCCCATGCATGTGTGCACTACAAATTTGAGGAAGCCATTCTCAATTTGAAACATTGCGATCGTTTACCTTTCGTGAGGCGAGACGCCAAGTATGCAATCTTCCCTCTTTCTCTGGCTTGTCTTATTCTATTGTGTTGCATTCCACTTCTCACCCTCTCTCGCTTTCTCAGTTTCGCAACCGTTTCCAGGCCTTAGGCTCCAACACCTCTACCACCACCACCTCGTCTGCTCCTTTGTGTTCTTGGCCAGAGGGTCTTCCTCCTGGTTCTCTGTTTGGTCCTTCCTTCCTTCCTTCCTTCCTTCCTTCCTTCCTTCCTTCCTTCCTTCCTTCCTTCCTTCCTTCCTTCCTTCCTTCCATCCTTCCTTCCTTCCAAGTCTTCCTTTTCTCCTGTGTCCTCTTTCCCTTCTCAGCCCTTCCCTCTGTCATTTGGCCCTCCTCACTGCCTGCCTGTCCAGGCCATTGTCCATCCTCCTCCCTGTGTTCTTCAAGTTGACCGTTCCCGTTCTCCTTCTCCTGTCGACAGTCCCTTGATCCAGTACACTCTCCTTTTTTCTGTCCTTCCTCCCCCAGATTTCCTTGACCGCCCCTCTCCAGTGCCTCCGGACTCTGTCAGTCTGCCTCTGGTTCGTCCTCTGGGACCCTTGACTCCATCGTCTTTGATAGCTTAGCCTATGCCCCGTATCCCCGATTTCACTGTCTGGTTCTTTTTCCACAATATGAGTTTTTTCACAGGGATCTGATCTTACTTAATCTACTATGTTCTTCTTTGTATTTTTTCTCCCTTGTTATCTCTTGTTTCTGTTCTCTCTCTCTCTCTCTCTCTATCTCTCTCTCTCTCTCTCTCTCTCTCTCTCTCTCTCTCTCTCTATCTCTATCTCTATCTCTCTCTCTCTCTCTCTCTCTCTCTCTCTCTCTCTCTCTCTCTCTCTCTCTCTCTCTCTCTCTCTCTCTCTCTCTCTCTCTGTCTTTGTCTTTGTCTTTGTCTATGTCTATGTCTATTCTTCAATGGAATTTAGTGGTTTTTTATGCCAACTTCCATAAACTCCAACTTCTAATCATGGAGTTTTCACCGCTTTGTGTTTGTCTCCAAGACCCAATGCTTGGCGCTCATCCTGGTCACTTCCGTGTTTATTCCTTTCTCTTTTCCCTTCCTGCTTTTGTTGAGGCCATACCTCTACAGCTTTCTTGATCTGTAGTGATATTTCCTCCGTCCCCCCGCCTTTTCAGTCGTACATTCAGTGTTCTGTCAGTGTTCTAACCTATTTAAAAATATTCAAAGCAAAGCCCAGGAACGTAATATACCATATAAATTGAATAGATCGAATACTAATGATCCAAAGTGGATAACAAAGGATCTGAAGAACCTTATAGGTAAAAAGAGAGCGTGATACAAAAGGATTAAGAATGGGGAAGTTAGTTTAGAACAGGAATTCATAAGAACATAAGAACAAAGGTAACTGCAGAAGGCCTATTGGCCCAAACGAGGCCGCTCCTATTCTATACCCACCCAATCCCACTCAAATACTTGTCCAACCCGCGCTTGAAACAATCAAGGGACACCACCTCCACAATGTTACGCGGCAATTGGTTCCACAAATCAACAACCCTGTTACTGAACCAGTATTTACCCAAGTCTTTCCTAAATCTAAACTTATCCAATTTATACCCATTGTTTCGTGTTCTGTCTTGTGTTGATACTTTTAATACCCTATTAATATCCCCTTTGTTATGTCCATTCACCCACTTGTAAACTTCTATCATGTCACCCCTAACTCTTCGTCTTTCCAGTGAATGCAACTTAAGCTTTGTTAATCTTTCTTCATATGAAAGATTTCTAATTTGGGGAATTAACTTAGTCATCCTACGCTGGACACGTTCAAGTGAATTTATATCCATTCTATAATATGGCGACCAAAACTGAACCGCATAATCTAAATGGGGCCTAACTAGAGCAAGATATAGCTTGAGAACCACACCAGGTGTCTTGTTACTAACGCTGCGATTAATAAACCCAAGTGTCCGATTTGCCTTATTACGAACATTTATGCATTATCCTTTTGTTTTAAATTCTTACTAATCATAACTCCCAGATCCCTTTCGCAATTCGACTTCGCAATCTCAACACCATCTAGCTTGTATCTTGTAACCCTATCATCATTACCTAACCTCAGAACTTTACATTTATCAGCATTAAACTGCATCTGCCAATCCTTCGACCATTTCAATACCCTATCTAGATCAACTTGAAGTGATAGTGAGTCCTCCTCCGAATTAATTTCCCTACCGATTTTCGTATCATCGGCAAATTTGCAAATGTTGCTACTCAAACCTGAATATAAATCATTTATATATATTATAAACAACAGAGGTCCCAGGACAGAGCCCTGAGGCACCCCACTTACAACTTTTTCCCACTCTGACTTGACTCCATTTATACTAACTCTCTGTTTCCTTTGGTATAGCCATGCCCTAATCCAGCTTAATATAGCACCCCCAATACCATGAGACTCTAACTTTTTAATAAGTCTTTCATGTGGCACTGTATCAAAAACTTTGCTAAAGTCAAGGTACACAACAACGCAATCCTTACCACTATCAACTGCCTCAACAATGCTAAAATAAAAAGATAACAAATTTGTTAAACATGAACGGCCATTTATAAAACCATGTTGCGACTCAATTATTAATTTATGTTTTTCAAGATGAAGACGAATTTTATTTGCTATTATAGATTCGAGTAACTTTCCCACAATAGACGTTAGGCTAATTGGTCGATAGTTAGACGCAAGTGATCTATCTCCTTTCTTAAAAACTGGTACCACACTAGCAACTTTCCAAAACTCTGGCACTCTGCCTGACTCTATTGATTTATTAAATATGGTTGACAGTGGGTCACAAAGCTCCTCTTTGCATTCTTTAAGCACCCTGGCAAACACTTCATCCGGCCCTGGGGATTTGTTTGGTTTGAGTTTTACTATTTGTTTAAGAACATCCTCCCTGGTAACTGTTAAACTCGTCAACCTGTCCTCGTCCCCACCCACATAGACTTGTTCGGCTGAAGGCATATTGTTAAGTTCCTCTTTAGTAAATACAGATACAAAATATTTATTAAAAATACTACTCATCTCTTCATCACTATCTGTTATTTGACCTGTCTCAGTTTTTAATGGACCTATCCTTTCCCTAGTCTTAGTACGATATAACTGAAAAAAAACTTTAGGATTTGTCTTTGCTTGCCCTGCTATGCGAACTTCATAGTTTCTTTTTGCTTTCCTTATCTCTTTTTTAACATTTCTAACCAGTTGTACGAATTCCTGTTCTAAAGTGACCTCCTCATTTTTAATCCTTTTGTACCAAGCTCTCCTTTTACCTATAAGGTTCTTCAAATTCTTTGTTATCCACTTTGGGTCATTGGTATTCGATCTATTCAATTTGTATGGTATACTACGTTCCTGTGCTTTGTTTAGAATATTCTTAAATAAGCTATATATTGAATCAACATCGAAATCCCCATTTACGTCACCTATCGCTGGGTTCATGTCTCGCTCCAAGACCGGCCCCCACCCCATACCCAAGACTTTCCAATCAATTTGACCCAAAAAATTTCTAAGGCTATTAAAATCAGCTTTTCGAAAATCTGGCACTTTAACAGAATTTTCTCCTACAGGTCTATTCCATTCTATGCTAAATCTGATTTCTTTGTGATCACTGTTCCCTAGCTCACTCCCTTCACTCCATTCACTTAGGGTATATTACACTAACAGTAGAAGTCTAAGAAATAAAATTAACGAATTAAATGCTCTTGTCTGCACAGAAAAAATAGATATTATTGCACTTACCGAAACGTGGATGAATGTAGAAAATAGAGAACTATTAGCTGAATATCAAATATATGGATTTAAACTATTTCACACAGATAGATATATTAGACGAGGAGGTGGAGTAGCCATATATGTTAGGGACAATTTGAAATGTAGTCTCAAAGAGGGAATCAAAACAGAGCCACACACAGAAACTATTTGGATTGAATTAAACGAAAAAGCTAATAATATTATAATAGGAGTAATATATAGGCCACCAAATTTAGACAGAATGGAAGCAAAGCATCTATGGGATGAAATATCTAGAGCATCTAGATCTAACAGTATTTATGTCATGGGTGACTTTAATTTTAGCGGAATAAACTGGTTGAACAAAACAGGGAATAGTGAAGCAGAAGATTTTCTAGAATTAATTGACGATTGCTTTCTTACGCAACACATTAAGGAACCAACACGGGAAAATAATATTTTAGATTTAGTGTTAACTAACAGGGAAACGCAAATTAATGACATCGAAATAGGGAGTGAGCTAGGGAGCAGTGATCACAAAGAAATCAGATTTAGCATAGAATGGAATAGACCAGTAGGAGAAAATTCTGTTAAAGTGCCAGATTTTCGAAAAGCTGATTTTAATAGCCTAAGAAATTTTTTGGGTCAAATTGATTGGAAAGGCTTGGGTATGGGGTGTGGGCCGGTCTTGGAGCGAGACATGAACCCAGCGATAGGTGACTTAAATGGGGATTTCGATGTGGATTCAATATATAACTTATTTAAGAATATTCTAAACAAAGCACAGGAACGTAGTATACCATACAAATTGAATAGATCGTATACTAATGACCCAAAGTGGATAACAAAGAATTTGAAGAACCTTATAGGTAAAAAGAGAGCTTGGTACAAAAGGATTAAAAATGGGGAGGTCACTTTAGAACAGGAATTCGTACAACTGGTTAGAAATGTTAAAAAAAGAGATAAGGAAAGCAAAAAGAAACTATGAAGTTCGCATAGCAGGGCAAGCAAAGACAAATCCTAAAGGGTTTTTTCAGTTATATCGTACTAAGACTAGGGAAAGGATAGGTCCATTAAAAACTGAGACAGGTCAAATAACAGATAGTGATGAAGAGATGAGTAGTATTTTTAATAAATATTTTGTATCTGTATTTACTAAAGAGGAACTTAACAATATGCCTTCAGCCGAACAAGTCTATGTGGGTGGGGACGAGGACAGGTTGACGAGTTTAGCAGTTACCAGGGAGGATGTTCTTAAACAAATAGTAAAACTCAAACCAAACAAATCCCCAGGGCCGGATGAAGTGTTTGCTAGGGTGCTTAAAGAATGCAAAGAGGAGCTTTGTGACCCACTGTCAACCATATTTAATAAATCAATAGAGTCAGGCAGAGTGCCAGAGTTTTGGAAAGTTGCTAATGTGATACCAGTTTTTAAGAAAGGAGATAGATCACTTGCGTCTAACTATCGACCAATTAGCCTAACGTCTATTGTGGGAAAGTTACTCGAATCTATAATAGCAAATAAAATTCGTCTTCATCTTGAAAAACATAAATTAATAATTGAGTCGCAACATGGTTTTATAAATGGCCGTTCATGTTTAACAAATTTGTTATCTTTTTATTCTAGCATTGTTGAGGCAGTTGATAGTGGTAAGGATTGCGATGTTGTATACCTTGACTTTAGCAAAGCTTTTGATACAGTGCCACATGAAAGACTGATTAAAAAAATAGAGTCTCATGGTATTGGGGGTGCTATATTAAGCTGGATTAGGGCATGGCTATACCAAAGGAAACAGAGAGTTAGTATAAATGGAATCAAGTCAGAGTGGGAAAATGTTGTAAGTGGAGTGCCTCAAGGCACTCCTGGGACCTCTGTTGTTTATAATATATATAAATGATTTAGATTCAGGTTTGAGTAGCAACATTTGCAAATTTGCCGATGATGCGAAAATCGGTAGGGAAATTAATTCGGAGGAGGACTCACTATCACTTCAAGTTGATCTAGATAGGGTTTTGAAATGGTCAAAGGATTGGCAGATGCAGTTTAATGCTGATAAATGTAAAGTTCTGAGGTTAGGTAATGATGATAGAGTTACAAGATACGAGCTAGATGGTGTTGTGATTGCGAAGTCGGATTGCGAAAGGGATCTGGGAGTTATGATTAGTAAGAATTTAAAACAAAAGGATCAATGCATAAATGTTCGTAATAAGGCAAATCGGACACTTGGATTTATTAATCGCAGCGTTAGTAACAAGACACCTGGTGTGGTTCTCAAGCTATATCTTGCTCTAGTTAGGCCCCATTTAGATTATGCAGTTCAGTTTTGGTCGCCATATTATAGAATGGATATAAATTCACTTGAACGTGTCCAGCGTAGGATGACTAAGTTAATTCCCCAAATTAGAAATCTTTCATATGAAGAAAGACTAACAAAGCTTAAGTTGCATTCACTGGAAAGGCGAAGAGTTAGGGGTGACATGATAGAGGTTTACAAGTGGATGAATGGACATAACCGGGGGGATATTAATAGGGTATTAAAAGTATCAACACAGGACAGAACACGAAACAATGGATATAAATTGGATAAGTTTAGATTTAGGAAAGACTTGGGTAAATACTGGTTCAGTAACAGGGTTGTTGATTTGTGGAACCAATTGCCGCGTAACATTGTGGAGGTGGGGTCCCTCGATTGTTTCAAGCACGGGTTGGACAAGTATATGAGTGGGATTGGGTGGTTATAGAATAGGAGCTGCCTCGTATGGGCCAATAGGCCTTCTGCAGTTACCTTTGTTCTTATGTTCTTATGTTCTTATGATCATTTTGCCAATTCCTTTCTCCCACAAACACATACTTTTATTACCTCCTTCTTCCAAGTCAATTCCCATACCTCTATCTACTAAAAGTAGATCTAGATCTAACATTATTTACGTCATTGGTGACTTTAATTTTAGTGGAATAAACTGGTTGAACAAAACAGGGAATAGTGAAGCAGAAGATTTTCTAGAATTAATTGACGATTGCTTTCTTAAGCAACACATTAAGGAACCAACACGGGAAAATAATATTTTAGATTTAGTGTTAACTAACAGGGAAAGACAAATTAATGACATCGAAATAGGGAGTGAGCTAGGGAACAGTGATCACAAAGAAATCAGATTTAGCATAGAATGGAATAGACCTGTAGGAGAAAATTCTGTTAAAGTGCCAGATTTTCGAAAAGCTGATTTTAATAGCCTTAGAAATTTTTTGGGTCAAATTGATTGGAAAGTCTTGGGTATGGGGTGGGGGCCGGTCTTGGAGCGAGACATGAACCCAGCGATAGGTGACGTAAATGGGGATTTCGATGTGGATTCAATATATAACTTATTTAAGAATATTCTAAACAAAGTACAGGAACGTAGTATACCATACAAATTGAATAGATCGAATACTAATGACCCAAAGTGGATAACAAAGAATTTGAAGAACCTTATAGGTAAAAAGAGAGCTTGGTACAAAAGGATTAAAAATGGGGAGGTCACTTTAGAACAGGAATTCGTACAACTGGTTAGAAATGTTAAAAAAAGAGATAAGGAAAGCAAAAAGAAACTATGAAGTTCGCATAGCAGGGCAAGCAAAGACAAGTCCTAAAGGGTTTTTTCAGTTATATCGTACTAAGACTAGGGAAAGGATAGGTCCATTAAAAACTGAGACAGGTCAAATAACAGATAGTGATGAAGAGATGAGTAGTATTTTTAAAAAATATTTTGTATCTGTATTTACTAAAGAGGAACTTAACAGTATGCCTTCAGCCGAACTAGTCTATGTGGGTGAGGACGAGGGCAGGTTGACGAGTTTAGCAGTTACCAGGGAGGATGTTCTTAAACAAATAGTAAAACTCAAACCAAACAAATTCCCAGGGCCGGATGAAGTGTTTGCCAGGGTGCTTAAAGAATGCAAAGAGGAGCTTTGTGACCGACCGTCAACCATATTTAATAAATCAATAGAGTCAGGCAGAGTGCCAGAGTTTTGGAAAGTTGCTAATGTGATACCAGTTTTTAAGAAAGGAGATAGATCACTTGCGTCTAACTATCGACCAATTAGCCTAACGTCTATTGTGGGAAAGTTACTCGAATATATAATAGCAAATAAAATTCGTCTTCATCTTGAAAAACATAAATTAATAATTGAGTCGCAACATGGTTTTATAAATGGCCGTTCATGTTTAACAAATTTGTTATCTTTTTATTCTAGCATTGTTGAGGCAGTTGATAGTGGTAAGGATTGCGATGTTGTGTACCTTGACTTTAGCAAAGCTTTTGATACAGTTCCACATGAAAGACTGATTAAAAAGATAGAGTCTCATGGTATTGGGGGTGCTATATTAAGCTGGATTAGGGCATGGCTATACCAAAGGAAACAGAGTTAGTATAAATGGAGTCAAGTCAGAGTGGAAAAATGTTGTAAGTGGGGTGCCTTAGGGCTCTGTCCTGGGACCTCTGTTGTTTATAATATATATAAATGATTTAGATTCAGGTTTGAGTAGCAACATTTGCAAATTTGCCGATGATACGAAAATCGGTAAGGAAATTAATTCGGAGGAGGACTCACTATCACTTCAAGTTGATCTAGATAGGGTTTTCAGTAACATTATTATTGCAATAATGGAAGGATTAGTTAATGATTTGGTGAGTTTGGTTGGAGCTCTGAGAGCAGAGATGGATTCCCTGCGGGAGGAGGTACGACGGCTGAGACTTCGAGAGGAAACGAAGGAGGAGACCAGTGTTGACGAAACCTCATCGTGGAGAGTAGTGAAAGACAGGGGTCTTAACAAGACCTTGACAAGGCCGCCTACAGACGCCCTAAGGACGGCAAATTCATTTGCCGTGTTGGAGGACGAGTGCTGTAGTGCGCCTGCAGCGAGGAACGGCAGAGCGCAGGCCCCTCAGGCTGCTCAGAAAGTTAGGGCGGTACCGAAGCGAATTTTGGTTGTGGGAGATTCCAAGGTGAGTTATTTAGACAGAACGTTTTGTGCCAGAGATAGGGGGAACAGATTAAGGGTTTGCTATCCGGGAGCTGGAATTGGTGATATTGTTGAAAATATGAATGATATTATGACGGGAAATGGGAACAAACCCATTATTTGTATTAGTGCAGGGGGTAATGATGTTGGCGAGTTAGGAGTGAGGAACTAATACAGAGATTTAGGACAGCCATTGAATTAGTTAGGAGCAAGGGAGGAATCCCGATAATATGTGGCATTCTTCCAAGAAAGGGAGTGGGAAATGAATGGAGTTCGAGGGCACTTGGTGTCAAGTGCCGGCTGGAAAGATATTGCAAATCAAATGCAATATCTTTCATAGAGAACTGGGAACATTTCTATGGAAGAAATGAAATGTATGCTCGTGATGGGGTGCATCTATCAAGGGCTGGGGTTGTTGCTGTTGCGAACTCGTTGGAACCAGTGGTTAGAGGTGTTTGTTTGGGTTTAAACTGTTAGTAGATAGTGGTATGGGAATTGATTTGGAGGAAGGAGGTAATAAAAGTATGTGTTCGTGGGAGAAAAGAATTGGCAAAATGATCAGGGAAAGAAAAGGGCCTCAAAATAGCAATTCACTTAGGATATATTACACTAACAGTAGAAGTCTAAGAAATAAAATTAATGAATTAAATGCTCTTGTCTGCACAGAAAAAAATAGATATTATTGCACTTTCCGAAACGTGGATGAACGTAGAAATAGAGAACTATTAGCTGAATATCAGATAAATGGATTTAAACAATTTCACACAGATAGATATATTAGACGAGGAGGGGGAGTAGCCATATATGTTAGGGACAATTTGAAATGTAGTCTCAAAGAGGAAATCAAAACTGAGCCACACACAGAAACTATTTGGATAGAATTATACGAAAAACCAAATAATATTATAATAGGAGTTATATATAGGCCACCAAATTTAGACAGAATGGAAGCAAAGCATCTATGGAATGAAATATCTAGAGCATCTAGATCTAACAGTATTTATGTCATGGGTGACTTTAATTATAGTGGAATAAACTTGGTGAACAAAACAGGGAATAGTGAAGCAGAAGATTTTCTAGAATTAATTGACGATTGCTTTCTTACTCAACACATTAAGGAACCAACGCGGGAAAATAATATTTTAGATTTGGTGTTAACTAACAGGGAAACACACATTAATGACATCGAAATAGAGAGTGAGCTAGGGAACAGTGATCACAAAGTAATCAGATTTAGCATAGAATGGAATAGACCTGTAGGAGAAAATTCTGTTAAAGTGCCAGATTTTCGAAAAGCTGATTTTAATAGCCTAAGAATTTTTTTGGGTCAAATAGATTGGAAACTCTTGGGTATGGGGTGGGGGCCGGTCTTAGAGCGAGACATGAACCCAGCGATAGGTGACGTAAAAGCGGATTTCGATGTGGATTTAATATATAACTTATTTAAGAATATTCTAAACAAAGCACAGGAACGTAGTATACCATACAAATTGAATAGGTCGAATACTAATGACCCAAAGTGGATAACAAATAATTTAAAGAACCTTATAGGTAAAAAGAGAGCTTGGTACAAAAGGATTAAGAATGGGGAAGTCAGTTTAGAACAGGAATTCATACAACTGGTTAAAAATGTTAAAAAAGAGATTAGGAAAGCAAAAATAAACTATGAAGTTCGCATAGCAGAGGAAGCAAAGTCAAATCCTAAAGGGTTTTTTCAGTTATATCGAACTAAGACTAGGGAAAGGATAGGTCCATTAAAATCTGAGACAGGTCAAATAACGGATAATGACAAGGAGATGAGTAGTATTTTTAACAAATATTTTATATTTGTATTTACTAAAGAAGAACTTAACAATATGCCTTCAGCCGAACAAGTCTATGTGGGTGGGGATGAGGACAGGTTGACTAGTTTAGCAGTTACCAGGGAGGATGTAATTAAACAATTAGAAAAACTAAAACCAAACAAATCTCCAGGGCCGGATGAAGTGTTTGCCAGGGTGCTTAAAGAATGCAAAGAGGAGCTCTCCGAGCCACTGTCTACCATATTTAATGAATCAATAGTCAGGCAGAGTGCCAGAGTCATGGAAGGTAGCTAATGTGGTACCAATTTTTAAGAAAGGAGATAGATCACTTGCGTCAAACTATCGGCCAATTAGCCTAACGTCTATTGTGGAAAAGTTACTTGAATCAATAATTGCAAATACAATTCGTCTCCATCTTGAAAAACATAAATTAATAAATGAGTCGTAACATAGTTTTACAAATGGTCGTTCATGTTTAACAAATTTGCTAACTTTTTATTCCAGCATAGTTGAGGCAGTTAATAGTGGTAAGGATTGTGATGTTATGTACCTTGACTTTAGCAAAGCTTTTGATACAGTGCCACATGAAAGACTAATTAAAAAGATAGTCTCATGGTATTGGGGGTGCTATATTAACTTGGATTAGGGCATGGCTATTCCAAAGGAAACAGAGAGTTAGTATAAATGGGGTTAAGTCAGAGTGGGATAATGTTGTTAGTGGAGTACCTCAGGGCTCTGTCCTGGGCCCTCTGTTGTTTATAATATATATAAATGATTTAGATTCAGGTTTGAGTAGCAACATTTGCAAATTTGCCGATGATACGAAAATAGGTAAGGAAATTAATTCGGAGGAGGACTCACTATCACTTCAAGTTGATCTAGATAGGGTTTTGAAATGGTCAAAGGATTGGCAGATGCAGTTTAATGCTGATAAATGTCAAGTTCTGAGGTTAGGTAATGATGATAGAGTTACAAGATACGAGCTAGATGGTGTTGAGATTGCGAAAGGGATCAGGGAGTTATGATTAGTAAGAATTTAAAACAAAAGGATCAATGCATAAATGTTCGTAATAAGGCAAATCGGACACTTGGATTTATTAATCGCAGCGTTAGTAACAAGACACCTGGTGTGGTTCTCAAGCTATATCTTGCTCTAGTTAGGCCCCATTTAGATTATGCAGTTCAGTTTTGGTCGCCATATTATAGAATGGATATAAATTCACTTGAACGTGTCCAGCGTAGGATGACTAAGTTAATTCCCCAAATTAGAAATCTTTCATATGAAGAAAGATTAACAAAGCTCAAGTTGCATTCACTGGAAAGGCGAAGAGTTAGGGGTGACATGATAGAGATTTACAAGTGGGTGAATGGACATAAAGGGGATATTAATAGGGTATTAAAAGTATCAACACAAGACAGAACACGAAACAATGGGTACAAATTGGATAAGTTTAGATTTAGGAAAGACTTGGGTAAATACTGGTTCAGTAACAGGGTTGTTGATTTGTGGAACCAATTACCGCGTAACGTAGTGGAGGTGGGGTCCCTCGATTGTTTCAAGCGCGGGTTGGACAAGTATATGAGTGGGATTGGGTCGTTATAAATAGGATTTGCCTCGTATGGGCCAATAGGCCTTCTGCAGTTGCCTTTGTTCTTATGTTCTTAAGAAAGATTAACAAAGCTTAAGTTGCATTCACTGGAAAGGCGAAGAGTTAGGGGTGACATGATAGAGGTTTACAAGTGGGTGAATGGACATAACATAAGAACAAAGGCAACTGCAGAAGGCCTGTTGGCCCATACGAAGCAGCTCCTATTTATAACCACCCAATCACACTCATATACATGTCCAACCCGCGCTTGAAACAATCGAGGGACCCCACCTCCACCACGTTACGCGGTAATTGGTTCCACAAATCAACAACCCTGTTACTGAACCAGTATTTACCCAAGTCTTTCCTAAATCTAAACTTATCCAATTTATACCCATTGTTTCGTGTTCTGTCTTGTGTTGATACTTTTAATACCCTATTAATATCCCCTTTGTTATGTCCATTCACCCACTTGTAAACCTCTATCATGTCACCTCTTCCAGTGAACTCTTCCAGTGAACTGGAAAGGCGAAACTCTTCGCCTTTCCAGTGAATGCAACTTAAGCTTTGTTAATCTTTCTTCATATGAAAGATCTCTAATTTGGGGAATTCACTTAGTCATCCTACGCTGGACACGTTCAAGCGAATTTATATCCATTCTATAATATGGCGAGCAAAACTGAACTGCATAATCTAAATGGGGCCTAACTAGAGCAAGATATAGCTTGAGAACCACACCAGGTGTCTTGTTACTAACGCTGCGATTAATAAATCCAAGTTTCCGATTTGCCTTATTACGAACATTTATGCATTGAAACTTTTATTTTAAATTCTTGCTAATTTGCTAATCATAACTCCCAGATCCCTTTCACAATTCAACTTCGCAATCTCAATACCATCTAGCTCGTATCTTGTAACCCTATCATCATTACCTAACCTCAGATTGTTTCAAGCATGGGTTGGACATGTATATGAGTGGGATTGGATGGTTATAAATAGGAGCTGCCTCGTATGGGCCAATAGGCCTTCTGCAGTTGCCTTTGTTCTTGTGTTCTTATTTATCTCCCCCCCAAATGTCCTACTTTCTCTTCCTGATCTTAAACACCTGATGGACTCCTTACCAGATCCTGTGCTCCTTTTGGGTGATTTTAACTGTCAGCATACTCTCTGGGGTGATGTTCTAACAAGGCAGCCTTCTCGCCATTTGTCCTCTCTTCTTCTCTGTCTCTTCTGAATGCTCATTCACTTGTGCCGGATGGTAGCGCGACGGTCTCGCTTCATGCAAGTCGGCTTTCAATCCCCGACCGTCCAAGTGATTAGGCACCATTCCTTCTACTCATCATATCCCAAAATCTTATTCTGACCTCTTCCAAGTGCTATATTGTTGTAATGGCTTGGTGCTTCACTTCATAGTTCCCTTCCCTTCTGAATTCTGGTGAACTCACTCATGTTGACGCATGCACTCGTACCCTTTCCTCTCTTGATCTTTCTCTCTACTAATCTTCCCTTCACTTAAACTTCACCTAGCGGGTTCTTGATGAGCTACATATTAGAGACCATTTCCCATCCTTGTCACCTTCTCTTTTCACCCTCCCCTCTCCTTCCCTAGGTGGCAGTTTGCCAAGGCTGACTGGAACCTCTTCACCTTATGCGCTACTCTTTCTGACCTCTCTGATCTGTCTCTCCCTCGAGCCCTCCTCCTTTTTCATGAAACCGTTTACGACGCTGCCCTCCCTGGTCGCGCAGGAGTACGTTCTCTAGTGGAACGCAGACTGTGTTCGAGCTGTCTGCTTTATGTGTGTAGCCTGGAAGAAACGATGAAGGACGCCCTATTCTTTTATTTTGTTTCAGAAGACATGTGCGGTGCCCCGTAGGGCCATCCTAAAGGCTAAGTGTGAGAATTGAAAATCTTATGTCTCAACCATTACCACTGACACTCCTCTGTCCCTGATCTGGAAGAAAATCCGTAAGAGAGTGCGTAAGTTTGCTACAGATGTCTTGCCTGTCCTTCACCTCCATGCTTCTATTGTGGCCGATACTTTTACTTTTTGCTGTTCCACAGCAAAAGTTCATAGTTCGGTCGCGACCGAACTAGGTTCACACTTTTTGACTGTTTGCTCAGGTTCTCATCTTTCTCCTTCTTTCCTTACTTGTAAGACCCCTTTTGAATTTTGTTCCTTAGATTTTCGCACTCATCTTCAGCTTCTCCATAACGATCCTTTCTCTCATAACTCCAGTCTGCCCAGGCCCTTTGTGGTTTAGATGATATTCATTACAAGATGCTTCACCATCTTCCTCCATTCACGTTTCAGTATTTACTGAATATTTATAACCGTGTCTGGGAGTCGGTCGTCAGTCCCTGAGGACTGCCTTGAAGCAGTTGTTCTTCTAATTCGGAAACCTGGTTCTCTAGGGTCTAACCCAAAAAACTTCTGCCCCATTGCTCTAACGAGTTGCCTCTGCAAAGTCTTCGAATGTCTGGTTAATGTCCATCTGATGTGGTTCATGGAACGCTATCACCACCCCCTCCCCTTATCAATTTGGCTTTCACAAGTGTCGCAGCACGACTGATGTCTTAGTAAATCTGGTGGTCTATATTCGTACTGCCTTTGCCTAGAAAACCGCCATTGTTGCTGTCCTTTTTGACCTGGAAGCCGTATGACACCATCTGTAGATACTGTATTCTGTCCCATCTCCGTTCTTTTGGTCTTCGTGGTAATCTCTCTTTCTTCTTACAAAGCTTCCTCTCTAGTCATATCTCTTATCTCCGAGTTGAATGCTCTACGGCCCTTAACTTACTTAAGGTCTTATCCCATACTTCCTGGGGAGCTGATATTCGCACGCTCCTCTCTTTTCATACCTCTCTTGTGCTGTCTAAACTTGATTATGGCTGCCTCTGCAGCCATAATGAAGGGAGAGGCACTCATCTGCCTCTCCCTCAACTCCTCGTCGACTTCGTGTTCTTCACCATACTGGGTTATGCCTCGGCTCTGGTGTCTTTCGTTCGACTCTTATCCAGAGCTTGTATGTTGAGGCCAGCATCCTGTCTCTACAGGATCGCCATGATCGCTACTGTCTTCGCTACTTTGCGCATTCTTTACAACACCCTCACTCTCGCTTATGTCGTACTCTGACTATTACCCCTCCTGTGGGGCCTTTTCCCTTTCACCACCATCCCCATCCTGTACGATTGTCTTGTTTGCAAGGTTCTCTCTCGGTTCGTGTTTCTAATATTTCTCCTCGTGGCGTTCCATCCATGCCCCCATAGAGGGGGTCTCTATTCCTAAATTTTGTAAAATCTTGACCAGCATAACAAAAGCTTTTACCACTCCAACAGTTCTAAAATGCCTTTTCCTTGCTCACTTTTCTTCACACTACCATTCCATTTCTTTCATCACAAATGGGTCAAAGTCTGCCGACGGTGTAGGCAAACTCTTTCCTGACTACATCTATATGTGTCGCCTGCCTCCATAGACAAGCCTCCTCATGACAGAACTTTATGTAATTTTGTATGATTTTCGTAAACTGCTTTCTGGACATCATTCTTCCTTTGTTGTTGTAATTGACTCTCGCAGTGCCCTCATGGTCCTGGAGTTCTTTAATCCTGTCCATCCTGTGGTCGTCGAAATTCAACATTGGCTGTTTCTTATAATTCAGCAAATTTAAGACATTCGAGTTTTGATGGGTTCCCAGCCACATTGGTGTTTACTTGAATAGGGTTTACTTACCCCCTTAGCGGATGCAGCCGCTAAGGGGGCTATCAGCACTTGTCCCATTTCCCGCAAAGGTGTCCCTTATTTCAACTTCTACCCAGTTATTTATTCCTCAATCCATGCCCGTTGGCAGGATCACTGGTATTCTGTTAACGGAAACAAACTGTGTGCTCTTAAAAGTCACGTGTCCCCATGACCTTGCTCCTACCACCGAAACCGGCGATGAGAAACGACTCTGGAGAGTTTAAGAATTGATAATACACGTTTAATTCACGGGCACCTAATAAAGCGCCGCCCTGCTCCTTATTGTCCAAACTACATTATCCCACTTACGGTCGTGCATATCCTTGTTGAATGTCATGACTTCCATCGATGTTCATGAGTCTTGGTTCCTGACTGTCCCTCGCGGTCACCTGTCCCTCGATATAATTCTTGATGAATTTGATACCTTTGATATCGTTCGCCTTATGTACTTTTGTTCTTGTATTGGCACCCTTAGTGATATTTAGCGCCTTTAATATCCAGAATATTTGATGGTGCTACATAACCTTCCTGGCTTGGTGCCTTCTTTTGATAATTAATTACTGACGCCCATAGGGTTATAAATCCATGGAATCGCCTACTCGTCGAAACCATTAATACCAAAACACTGATGAATTACATAAAAATATCTTAAACCATTCTAATATCATATTTTTACATAATTTATTATAAGCAAAGCTGTTTTTGAATGACACTTATGTTTAGAAGAATAGTCATACAGATAACGATGACACTAACTAGCATTTTGATGTTGAGGATGGAGAGGATGGCAGCAGCCCAGAGGACAAGGACCATGATAGAGGCTGAGGCGCAGGCTGAGGCCAAGCTGCTCACCGCTGACGCCCAGGCTGCAGCCATAAAGGTTAGTTACTTGGTAATAACCTTTTCTGTAAGAATTTGTTTATAGGTAAATGTTGAAGAGATTTAAAATATTGTAGCACTATTGACCTAATTGGATAGTCCTGCTGGTGACCAGAGTTTCAGTTTGATTTGTCAATATTGGGGTTAATATGTTATGTTAAATGTTAATTATGTTAAAGACTGTACCTCTCCCAACCAATTTAAAATAAAAACTAAGTACTACCTAATTAACTCAATGTAACCTACCTCACCCCCCAAAATGTCAACCCATGTCTTCTATTTTAAACAATGCTGTTTTGTTGACCAAATTGTATTTTTGCTTTTTTTCTGCCATGTCCCCCCCCCCCCCTTTCCATTTTTTCTTTTTTTTTTCTCAACACAATTTATACTTTAATCTCAATTAGTATTAGTTTTAGTCTTTAGTGTTTTTCCTGGCCGAAACGCTTTGCGTAATAGTAGCTTTAGGCATTGTATGTACTAGCTCTATCTATAAATCCATCAACTTTTGTATCTTACCTTGTATGTATGTACTTTACCTGAATAAAAATTTGTATTTGTATTGTATTTTTTGTAATGTTTTGTTTATAATTTACCTCCAAAATGGTAAATTCGGGAATATTATTTATGAATTTCCTTGCATTAAATGGAGATAATAACGTAATTGTATAAAATTACGATAGAGATATAAATATGTTATAACACGTATTTACTTCCAACCACAGGCAAAAGCTCAGGCAGAAGCCAGAAATATGTATTATAAAGCCGAGGCCTGGAAGGAATTTGATAACGCAGCCATTCTCAGCATGTATCTCCACACCCTTCCTAAGGTGAGGCCAGCATGGGTGATAGTCCTTAACTACTGCGCAGTCCATCACCTTATTATATTTTATTTATTGATATAAACAAAGATACAATGGATTGTTAAAGTACATAGCGGTTTGCACAGGTCTTTAACCTAACATATAAACGTAATGATGGCACATTGTAAAGAGAATTTGAATTCGCATAACTACATCAGTATAAAGAGATAAAATAAAATTATTCCAATGAAGTTGCATTTCTACATTGTAATATACTTGGTGAGTTGATAGTACAACATGGGAGACTGAAGATGAAATTATATTGACATATTATGGTGGCACAGAAATTTAGGATCTTCATAGGTCTACTTATGAATAAAGTATAAGTTGGATTTTATTTTAATTAATTAGGGAGTGAGTTCCATATATTGGGTCTTTCTATTTGTATGGCATGTTTACTTAGATTTAGTCTGGAATTGTCAAAGAGAAAATTATTTCTGGTATGTTGCTCGTAGATTCTATTACATCTATCAAGGAAGAGTTTCAGAACAGGATTAGAGTTTAGGAATAGGGTTTTGTAAGTGTAAGAAGCATAGTAGCACAAGAGAATGTGTGTATGTTTAGCATGTTTAATGATTTAAACAGAGGGGCTCTTTGTTGTCTGAAGACAGTTTGTTATAGTTCTGATAGCAGATTTTTGCTGGGTGATGGGCTTGAAGTAATTTGCAGTAGTCGAACCCCATTCACAGATTCCTTATGTACGACAGAGGTAGATTAGTACATAGTATAATTTATAATACTAATTAGGCATCTTAAGTAAATTTTTATTTATTATATGTTTTATGTTGTAGATGGTGCATGGTGTGAGCAGGTCTTTATGCAATACCTCACGTGTGAAGATGGTGTCCTCAGGCGACTCTCCTGTGGGAGCAAACAAGCTGACACAGGAGGTCATCAATATCACCAACAGTGTCCCTGAGTTGATTAAGAATGTAACAGGCATTGACCTTTTGAAGATTACATGTGCCAAGGGTCCCTAATCTAGCACATGAAACAGCCTAGTTTGAGGTTGTTCGAAGGATCAGTGCCCCCATAGCCCGGTCTTTGACCAGAAGATAGTTTATAACAAAGTCAAGAGTGTATCAGATAAATATTCGGAACTTGCCTTGGATCTTCATAGCCCTGATTGCTTATTATTATTATTATTATTATTATTATTATTAGCATTTTTGCTTTAAAGAAGCCATTTGTAATATGTAATTTAGTTCTTGACGATACAGATTTAATATCAATTAATTATTGTCACAGAATAAATGGTAGTGGAAGTTTCTGTATAAATAATTTTTGTTTTTTGCTAATTGCCTTTATTTTCAAACTGTTGGTATACAACAAGGTCTTGTTGAAGACAATTTGAAAAGGAAGATGTGATAAATTTATTGCTGACATTGTTGTGCTTGTGAAAATACTTTTGAATATTTGTTTTTGTTATATAATACCTGCCAAAGATAAATATCTGCATATTGGGTAGTGTAACCCTTTCTGTAATCTATTTGTTAAACTGTTGGTAACCTCCCAGGGAGTACATATTTTTACATTGTATTATATTTTTTTATATCCGGAAACAGTTAAAATGATTGACATATATATTATAACAACAAATCATTGTTTGTAGTTGAGTAAGCTGCGTCCTCGATTCACAATCAAGGATCGTGGGTTCGATCCCCGGGTAGAACAGAAATGGATGGGCACTTTTCTTTTTCAACCGCTGTCTTTCTTCACATATCAGTAAATAGGAAACCCATGAGTTAGGCAACAATTGTGGGTTGCATCCTGGGCAAAGTCAGTAATTCACAAAGGGACCTCGATAGGCCTATTAGATAATGTCCAGAGTTTAGTCCAATTATAGGCGACCCTCCACACAGCAATAAATAATATCACCATCTGGACAACCAGCCATGGTTTAAATTTTCGACCAGGAAACATTGCACATCACCCTCCCATCACACTAAATACCCAAATTAATTGCAAGGATTATGTAAAGTTATTAGGAGTAATTTTTAATGCTAGTTTGATAATTGAGAGTTTGACTTTGATAATCCATAGCCTTGACTGTATCTCACCCTAAGAATGTACCTCTTACCCGTAATTGTATTTCTCCATAGACTGTACCTCTTAACCATGACCATATCTCTCCATAGACTGTACCTCTTACCCACGAGTCCTTGTTTCTTGTCTGTGACAAGAATCAGACCTTTTGAAGAAGTCGTCTTGATCCATATCCTCAATATTCAATATTTTAACTCTCAGATCCCATCTATATTTAAGACTTGTTCACTTTAGAGATCTAGACAGCTTTGGATTTTAGAAACAATTGGTATTTTCAAAGATCAACCCCCTCCCCATCCGGCCCGTTGGCGTCGTGAGGGGGGCTTCGTGGTCGGCTGCCGGAGTGTGATGCTCCGTGGGACAGTCCTCTGTCCTTTTATGGCCTTGCACTCCTGCTGCTGTCTTCTCTAATTATGCCGGATCGCTTTTCCTTTTCATTATGTTTCGTTTTTCTCCCCCCTCTTCTCCTATCTGCTTGTCGTTTCCTGCCGACCTTTTGCTTGTTTTGGATTATTTCTTTGGACTTCTTCTATTTTGACGCCCGGGTGCTTGGGGAGGCATACTCTTGCACCCGTAGAACTGTTGTACCCGACGTCTCGAGCGAGGGGAACCTTTTATTGTCAATCCCCCTTTCGTCGCTGAACCCGATCTCGACAGACTGACGGTTCTTAAGGTGGCGTTTGTGGGGCGTATACTCACGACGCACCCCTAGGGGGCCCCGGCATGATCGGCGATAGCTTCCTGTTGGGTGTCTTGCCTCTAATTGTGGCTCCATGGTGGGTATGGGGGCACATTCGTGGATGAATTTCTTTCTCTTCGTCTCTATGTCGATGAATGTTTCCGTTGTACCCTCTCAGGCTCGTCGGGTGGGCGACCAAGCCCCCGAGTCGGCCTGTATTGGAAGACCAGGCTCTGTAGCTCCCGCTGCGTTGGGCCCCGACCTTGCTCCTCCTTTGACCGTCCTGACTTCTTCCCCCAGCTCCCCTCCCTCCTCTGTGGTTGGGTCGAGCCTCCAGCCCCCAGTGGTGACCACTTCGTCCCCTGGTGCGGCTAAGTCTCTCGTTGCGACTACTGCGCCTTTTAACCCCTTTCTCTCTGGGGGTTCTCAACGCCATTCGCGCCCCAGCCGCACTCGCTCGATTCCTTCCCGTGCTGACGCGTATCAGGCCTTGTTTGGTCCTGCTTCATGGGCCAAATACTTTGATCTCCCTCTTGATTCTGCGCCTCCTGACGATTTCTCCCTCCATCGGCATCTTGTAGATTCCGTGGATACGTCTGTTACTTTCAACCCCACTCGTCTCGGTACACGTGTCGTTGCTGCTCCTTCTCAGGATGCAGCTTCCCGCTTGGCTGCCTTATCTTGCCTTGTCGAGATCCCTGTTCGGGTCTCCAAGAACGTTCAGATGAATGCCAGTGTTGGCACTATTCTCCTCCCACCCCATTTTGCAACCGGTGTTCAGAATCTGCAGGATTGCCACGATGATATTCGGCATATCCTTGATGCCCAAGGCCATTCTGTCCTCCAGGTTGACTCGTTTACTCGTCCCCCTCGTGGTCGTCGCCGTCAACCTCTTCGCGTTGTGAAGATCACCTTTGATGGTAGGACCCTTCCATCCTCTGTCATTCTTGCTGGTGCTAGGTGCTCTGTCCAGGAGTATATTCCTTCTCCTCGACTTTGTAACAAGTGCTGGAGGTTTGGGCATGGTGCCCTCCACTGCTCTGGGACTGTCTCTCTCTGTCCTTTGTGTGGGGGTGAAGGTCACTCTAAGTCGGAGTGCACTTCTCCCCAAGCTCGCTGCCTCAACTGCGGTGAGGCCCATCCTACCTTCTCCCGTGCCTGTGTTCATTACAAGCTTGAGGCAGCCGTCCTCAACCTGAAGCACCGGGAGCGTTTATCTTTTCCTGAGGCGAGGCGCCAGGTTCGCCGGCTCCCGCCTTATGCTAACGTCTCTTATGCTCGCGTGTTGCGCTCTTCCTCTCCTCGTCCTTCCCTCCTTCCTCAGACTCACAACCGTTTCCGGGCCTTGGACCCTGATACGCCCACTGCCCCCTCCTCTGTTCCTTTGCGTTCTGTCCCGAGGGGTCCCCCTCCTGGTCCTCTGTCTGGGGTTCCCCTTCTTTCTACCCAGTCTGTCATGTCTCCTGTGTCTTCTTCCTCCTCTCCCTCCGATCCTCTTCCTCCATCTATCGGCTCTCCCTGCCGCCTGTCGGTGCAGGCGGATGTTCATCGCTCTCCTAACGGCCGTCGTGTGTGCTCTCGTTCAGCTTCTCCTGTTGAGACACTGGAATCCGTTGCCCGGTACGTAGTTGCTGGGACACCAGTCTCTTTAAGTCAGAACCGTAAGCCTGGCTCCTCTCCTTCCTCCTCCCCGGCGAGTAAGAAGGCTTCGCTTTCTTCCTCAGCTCCTACTTCTGGCTCTGTTGCTCCTTCCCCTCCCATTTCAGTGATTGCGCCCCCTGTTCCTGCTATGGAGGTTTCTTTGGCCCCTGCTTCCCTTTCGGTTGCTGCTCTTGCTGAGGTGCGCTCCCCTCTTTCTACTCCCCCTCTTCCTGCTGCTGTCCTTGACTGCTCCTCTCCGTTGTCTCCTCCTCTTCCTTCTCCTCCTTCGGACCCCGCCCGCCCACCTCTGATCTGTTCTCCCGTTTCCTTCCCTCCGTCTTTGCTCAGTTTACCCATGCCCTCTAACCCTGACTTTGCTGACCCTGATCCCGACCCTGATATTCTTTAACGTGCTATGTTGCTCTTTCGCCTTTGTTTCTACCTTGTTCTCTGTTTTTGTCCTTTCTCTTCTCGTCGTTGTCCATTCTTCAATGGAACGTTCGAGGTTATTACGCCAATTTCCTCGAACTCCAACTTCTGATTTCGCGGTTTTCGCCCCTTTGTGTCTGTCTCCAGGAGCTCGTCCTTGGTGCTTGTCCTGGTCGTTTTCGTGGCTATTCCTTCTCTCCACCCCCCCCCCACCCCAGCCATTGCTGGGGCTTCTAATTCTTCTGCTCTCTTGATTCATGCTGATGTTCCCTTTGTTCCTTTACTTTTTCCTTCGCCTCTCCATTGTTTTGCTGCTCATATCTTTGTGGGGAAATGGTACACAGTTTGTTCCATTTTTCTCCCCCTGAGTGTCCCGCTCTCTCTTCCTGATTTGAAACACCTCCTAGACTCCTTGCCGGAGCCTGTGCTACTGCTGGGTGACTTCAATTGTTGTCATTCTCTTTGGGGTGACGTTCTGACGAATACCCGGGGTCGCCTTCTTGAGCCGTTTCTCCTCTCTTCTTCCCTTTCTCTTCTGAATTCTGGTGAGCCCACTCATGTGGACTCTTGGACTCGCACCCTTTCTTGTCTTGATCTTTCTCTCTGCTCTTCTTCTCTTTACTTAAATTTCACGTGGCAGGTTCTTGATGACCTCCATGGAAGTGATCATTTACCCCATCCTTGTTTCCTTTTTCTCTTTTCGCCCTTCCCTCTCTTTCCCTAGGTGGCAGTTTGCTAAGGCGGACTGGACCCTATTTACCCTCAGTGCTGCTCTCTCTGACCTCTCCCTTCTGCCTCTCTCTCGCGCTCTCCTCCTTTTTCATGACACTGTCTTCAACGCTGCCCTCTGCTCTATTCCTCGCTCTTCCTCTCGGGGTCCACGGAAGTGCGTTCCCTGGTGGAATGCGGACTGTGCTCGGGCTGTCCGCTGTAAGCGTGCAGCCTGGAAGAGGCACCGCCGTAGGCAGACGACCGATTCTTTTCTTTTCTTTCGGAAAGCGAGTGCGGTGGCCCGTAGGGCCATCCGTACAGCTAAACGTGAATGTTGGGCATCTTATGTCTCAACAATTACGTCCGAAACTCCTCTGGCCCAGATCTGGAAGCGTATCCGCAAGATAGCGGATAAGTTCGTTCCCGATGTTTCACCGGTCCTTCACCTCCATGATACTCTTGTGGCGGACCCGTTGCAGGTCGCTTCCGTACTGGGTTCCCACTTTTCCTCTGTTAGCTCTGGTCTTCATCTTCCCCAATCTTTCCTTCTTCGTAAACCTGTCCTTGAGTCTCGTCCTTTAGATTTGTGCACTCGTCTTCAGCTTCCCTATAATGATCCCTTCTCTCTCTCTGAACTTCGTTCTGCCCTGGCCCTCTGCGGTTCTACGGCGGCGGGCTCCGATGGTATTCATTATGAGATGCTTCGCCATCTCCCTCTGTGCACGTCTCAGTATTTACTGAGTCTGTATAATAGGATCTGGGTGTCGTCGTCAGTCCCTGAGGACTGGCTCGATGCCGTTGCCCTCCCTGTTCGCAAACCGGGGTCTCTGGGTACTTCCCATAAGGACTTTCGCCCTATTGCCCTCACAAGTTGTGTCTGCAAACTCTTTGAACGTATGGTTAACGTTCGTCTGATGTGGTTCCTGGAACACCATCACCTCCTCTCCCCTTCTCAATTTAGTTTCCGCAAGTGCCGCAGCACGACAGATATCCTGGTGAACTTGGAGGTCTATATTTGTACTGCTTTTGCTGCGAAGACCTCCGTTGTTGCCGTCCTTTTTGACCTGGAAAAGGCTTACGACACCACTTGGCGGTATCATATTCTACATAAGAACATAAGAACATAAGAACAAAGGTAACTGCAGAAGGCCTATTGGCCCATACGAGGCAGCTCCTATTCTATAACCACCCAATCCCACTCATATACTTGTCCAACCCGTGCTTGAAACAATCGAGGGACCCCACCTCCACAATGTTACGCGGCAATTGGTTCCACAAATCAACAACCCTGTTACTGAACCAGTATTTACCCAAGTCTTTCCTAAATCTAAACTTATCCAATTTATATCCATTGTTTCGTGTTCTGTCCTGTGTTGATACTTTTAATACCCTATTAATATCCCCCCGGTTATGTCCATTCATCCACTTGTAAACCTCTATCATGTCACCCCTAACTCTTCGCCTTTCCAGTGAATGCAACTTAAGCTTTGTTAATCTTTCTTCATATGAAAGATTTCTAATTTGGGGAATTAACTTAGTCATCCTACGCTGGACACGTTCAAGTGAATTTATATCCATTCTATAATATGGCGACCAAAACTGGACTGCATAATCTAAATGGGGCCTAACTAGAGCAAGATATAGCTTGAGAACCACACCAGGTGTCTTGTTACTAACGCTGCGATTAATAAATCCAAGTGTCCGATTTGCCTTATTACGAACATTTATGCATTGATCCTTTTGTTTTAAATTCTTACTAATCATAACTCCCAGATCCCTTTCGCAATCCGACTTCGCAATCACAACACCATCTAGCTCGTATCTTGTAACTCTATCATCATTACCTAACCTCAGAACTTTACATTTATCAGCATTAAACTGCATTTGCCAATCCTTTGACCATTTCAAAACCCTATCTAGATCAACTTGAAGTGATAGTGAGTCCTCCTCCGAATTAATTTCCCTACCGATTTTCGTATCATCGGCAAATTTGCAAATGTTGCTACTCAAACCTGAATCTAAATCATTTATATATATTATAAACAACAGAGGTCCCAGGACAGAGCCTTGAGGCACTCCACTTACAACATTTTCCCACTCTGACTTGATTCCATTTATACTAACTCTCTGTTTCCTTTGGTATAGCCATGCCCTAATCCAGCTTAATATAGCACCCCCAATACCATGAGACTCTATCTTTTTAATCAGTCTTTCATGTGGCACTGTATCAAAAGCTTTGCTAAAGTCAAGGTATACAACATCGCAATCCTTACCACTATCAACTGCCTCAACAATGCTAGAATAAAAGGATAACAAATTTGTTAAACATGAACGGCCATTTATAAAACCATGTTGCGACTCAATTATTAATTTATGTTTTTCAAGATGAAGACGAATTTTATTTGCTATTATAGATTCGAGTAACTTTCCCACAATAGACGTTAGGCTAATTGGTCGATAGTTAGACGCAAGTGATCTATCTCCTTTCTTAAAAACTGGTATCACATTAGCAACTTTCCAAAACTCTGGCACTCTGCCTGACTCTATTGATTTATTAAATATGGTAGACAGTGGGTCACAAAGCTCCTCTTTGCATTCTTTAAGCACCCTGGCAAACACTTCATCCGGCCCTGGGGATTTGTTTGGTTTGAGTTTTACTATTTGTTTAAGAACATCCTCCCTGGTAACTGCTAAACTCGTCAACCTGTCCTCGTCGCCACCCACATAGACTTGTTCGGCTGAAGGCATATTGTTAAGTTCCTCTTTAGTAAATACAGATACAAAATATTTATTAAAAATACTACTCATCTCTTCATCACTATCTGTTATTTGACCTGTCTCAGTTTTTAATGGACCTATCCTTTCCCTAGTCTTAGTACGATATAACTGAAAAAACCCTTTAGGATTTGTCTTTGCTTGCCCTGCTATGCGAACTTCATAGTTTCTTTTTGCTTTCCTTATCTCTTTTTTAACATTTCTAACCAGTTGTACGAATTCCTGTTCTAAAGTGACCTCCCCATTTTTAATCCTTTTGTACCAAGCTCTCTTTTTACCTATAAGGTTCTTCAAATTCTTTGTTATCCACTTTGGGTCATTAGTATTCGATCTATTCAATTTGTATGGTATACTACGTTCCTGTGCTTTGTTTAGAATATTCTTAAATAAGTTATATATTGAATCCACATCGAAATCCTCATTTAAGTCACCTATCGCTGGGTTCATGTCTCGCTCCAAGACCGGCCCACACCCCATACCCAAGACTTTCCAATCAATTTGACCCAAAAAATTTCTTAGGCTATTAAAATCAGCTTTTCGAAAATCTGGCACTTTAACAGAATTTTCTCCTACTGGTCTATTCCATTCTATGCTAAATCTGATTTCTTTGTGATCACTGCTCCCTAGCTCACTCCCTATTTCGATGTCATTAATTTGCGTTTCCCTGTTAGTTAACACTAAATCTAAAATATTATTTTCCCGTGTTGGTTCCTTAATGTGTTGCGTAAGAAAGCAATCGTCAATTAATTCTAGAAAATCTTCTGCTTCACTATTCCCTGTTTTGTTCAACCAGTTTATTCCGCTAAAATTAAAGTCACCCATGACATAAATACTGTTAGATCTAGATGCTCTAGATATTTCATCCCATAGATGCTTTGCTTCCATTCTGTCTAAATTTGGTGGCCTATATATTACTCCTATTATAATATTATTAGCTTTTTCGTTTAATTCAATCCAAATAGTTTCTGTGTGTGGCTCTGTTTTGATTCCCTCTTTGAGACTACATTTCAAATTGTCCCTAACATATATGGCTACTCCACCTCCTCGTCTAATATATCTATCTGTGTGAAATAGTTTAAATCCATATATTTGATATTCAGCTAATAATTCTCTATTTTCTACATTCATCCACGTTTCTGTAAGTGCAATAATATCTATTTTTCCTGTGCAGACAAGAGCATTTAATTCGTTAATTTTATTTCTTAGACTTCTACTGTTAGTGTAATATACCCTAAGTGAATTGTTATTTTGCGGACCTTCTCTTTCCCTGATCGTTTTGCCAATTCCTTTCTCCCACAAACACATACTTTTATTACCTCCTTCCTCCAAATCAATTCCCATACCTCTATCTACTAACAGTTTAAACCCAAACAAACACCTCTAACCACTTCTTCTAACGAGTTCGCAACAGCAACAACCCCAGCTCTCGATAGATGCACACCATCACGAGCATACATTTCATTTCTTCCATAGAAGTGTTCCCAGTTGTCTATGAAAGATATTGCATTTGATTTGCAATATCTTTCCAGCCGGCAATTGACACCAAGTGCCCTCGATATCCATTCATTTCCCACTCCCTTTCTTGGAAGAATGCCACATATGATCGGGATTCCTCCCTTGCTCCTAACTAATTCTATGGCTGTTTTATACCTCTGAATCAGTTCCTCACTCCTAACTCGACCAACATCATTTCCTCCCGCGCTAATGCAAATAATGGGATTGTTCCCATTACCAGCCATAATATC
Organism: Procambarus clarkii; assembly: GCF_040958095.1. Classification (NCBI taxonomy): domain Eukaryota; kingdom Metazoa; phylum Arthropoda; class Malacostraca; order Decapoda; family Cambaridae; genus Procambarus; species Procambarus clarkii. The sequence goes on from NC_091222.1 coordinate 14,403,096, forward strand.
ATTCATGTTGTTTATAATATCACCAATGCCAGCTCCGGGATAGCAAACCCTTAACCTGTTCCCCCTATCTCTAGCACAAAACGCTCTATCCAAATACCTTATCTGGGAATCTCCCACAACTAATGTTTGCTTAGGTACTTCCTTTACTTTCTGAGGGGCCTGCGCTTCCTTTCTCTTCGTTGCTATCCCTTTTGCGCGATCCGCAGTCTCACCACAGCACTCGTCCTCCAAAACGTCAAATGAATTAGAAGTTGCTATGGCGTTTGAAGGCGGCTTTATCAAAGTCTTCTTAAGGCCCCTGTCTTTCGCAACTCTCCAAGACGAGGTCCCTTTACTACTGGTCTCCTCCTTCGTTACTTCTCGTTGTTCTTTAAGCTGACGCACCTCCTCCCGCAGAGAGTCCAACTCTGTCCTCAGGGCTCCCACTAGAGTCACCAGGTCCTTAACTACAACTTCCATATTGCTATGATAATATAACAACACTCAGGAGCTCCGGTTTACACAACCTCTCACTGTGACTTCACCTGACTGACTGTGAAGTCAACTTCACAGTCTATCAACTTCTATCTCAACTTCATTCTTTTGGCCTTCGTGGTCGTCTCCCTCTCTTTCTCCGCAGCTTCCACTCTCGTCGTTCCTTTCGGGTGTGCCTTGGTACCGCTCTCTCTGCCTCTTTTCAGCAATACGAAGGTGTGCCCCAGGGTAGTGTTCTGAGCACTACTCTTTTTCTGGTTGCCCTCAATGGTCTTCTTTCCTCTCTTCCTTCAGGTGTCTTCTCCGCTCTCTATGTCGATGATCTTACCCTTTGCTGTCAGGGTGATAATTCGCCTCTCCTTCAGCGCCGGCTTCAACTTGCAATTGATGCTGTGTCGTCTTGGGCCACCGATCATGGCTTCAAGTTCTCTACTTCTAAGACTTGTGCCATGACTTTTACGCGGAAACGGGTCGTTCTTCGTCACTCTTTGTCACTTTATGGTCATCCCCTTGAGTACAAAGATTCCGCGAAGCTTTTGGGGATATTCCTTGACACTCGTTTGTCTTGGTCTCCCCATATATCTTACCTCCGTGTTGAGTGCTCTAAGGCCCTTACCCATCTTCGGGTCTTGCCCAATACTTCTTGGGGGGCAGATAGGCGCACTCTCCTTGCTTTACATTCCTCTCTCGTCCTGTCTAAGCTCGATTATGGTTGCCCTGCTTACTCGTCTGCTTCTCCTTCTACTCTTTGCCGTCTTGATGCTTTGCACCATACTAGGTCGCCTCAGTTCTGGTGCCTTTCGTTCGACTCCCGTCCTTAGCTTGTATGTTGACACTGGCTTCCTGTCTCTCCAAGACCGCCGTGAACGCTACTGTCTTCGCTATCTTGCGCGGTCCTTATAACATCCTTCCTCTCGCCTCTGTCGTGCTTTAACTTATACCCCTCCTGCGGTTCCTGTTCCTCTTCACCACCTCCCTCTTTCTGTCCGGTTATCTCGCCTACAGGACTCTCTTTCCGTTCGTATTTCTAATGTTTCTCCTCGTGTTGTTCCTTCTTTGCCCCCGTGGAGAGTCCCTCTTCCGCGGTTTTGTACATCCTTGACCCGTATCACTAAAGCTTTTACCCCTCCTAAGGTTCTAAAACGCCTTTTTCCTCGAGCACTTTTCTTCTCATTCCCGCTCCGTTTCTGTCTTCTCCGATGGGACTAAGTCTGCGGACGGTGTTGGCTACTCTGTTGTTTTTCCTGATCGCACTTATATGTGTCGCTTACCTCTGGAGACTAGCATCTTTACAGCGGAGCTTTATACTATTCGTCTCCTGCTTTCTCGTTGTCAGTCTTCCTTTGTAGTTGTTGGTGACTCTCGTAGTGCCCTCATGGCTCTCGGGTCCTTTAATCTGGTTCATCCAGTAGTTGTCGAGATCCAGCATTGGCTGTTTCTTGTTCATAGTAAATTTAAGTCGGTTGAGTTTTGTTGGGTTCCCAGCCATATTGGTGTGTCTTTAAATGAGCGTGCGGATGTTGCCTCCAAGGAAGCTGTCCGCTCTTGTCCCATCTCTCGTAAAGGTATTCCGTATTCCGACTTTTACCCGGCTATCCATTCCTCCGTCCTTACCCGTTGGCAGGCTTCTTGGTCGTCTGTTACTGGTAACAAGCTATGTACTCTTAAATGTTGGGTTTCCTCGTGGCCGTCCTCCTTCCACCGTAACCGGCGGTGGGAAACAGCTCTGGCGAGGTTGCATATTGGCCATACTCGCTTAACCCATGGTCACTTGATGGAGCGCCGCCCTGCTCCTTATTGTCCTAGTTGCATTGTCCCTCTTACTGTCGTGCATGTCCTTCTTGAATGTCCTGACTTCCAGGACGAGCGTGTGTCTTGCTTTCCGACCGCCCCTCGCGGTCACCTGTCCCTCAATAGAATTCTTGGTGACTCTTTTGATATAGTTCGCCGTATGCGTTTTTGTTCCCGTATTGGCATCCTTGGTGATATTTAGCACCCTCTGAATATTCTGCACATTTGATGGTGCTACATAGCCTTCCCGGTTTGGTGCCTTCTTTTGATAATTACTTACTTAGTTTCAAAGATCAAATATATGTCATATATATTTATATTTAGATGCTATTTATTTGCACTGCTGGTGTGTTCGCCAGTAACACCTATTTATTTATTTTATTTATTTATTTATATACAAGAAGGTACATTGGGTTTGTGAGAATACATAGCATAGTACAGTAATTACACTCTTGTCAAGCCACTAGTACGCGCAGCGTTTCGGGCAGGTCCTTAATCTAACAGATAATTTTAAGTAGGTAAATTCTCAGAATTCATAAAATGATAACAAATACATTGCAAGAAAAAAAATGAGATGAGAGAGGTTAGTAAGTATTAAAGCACATTGGTATATTAAAGCTCTGATTGACTACATTGACAGCTTGATTGGTAATTTAAACAAGATTAATAGACACCATACAGCAGATTGACAGCACATATAAGAAGACAGCAATGATCACAATGATAAAGATGTTCAGATTGGGTACATAAATATTGGGAGATTGGGTAGCAATAGATACAGTACAATTTTAAAGCAAAGGGTAAAAAACTATGAAGATGAAATTAGGTACTTTTTAGTATTGTTTTTGAATGACGCAAAAGTTGGACAGCTTTTTAATTCAATAGGGAGTGAGTTCCATAGACTGGGTCCCTTGATTTGCATAGTGTTTACACAGATTAAGGTTGACTCTATCTTGAGATTCCTGAGATGATTTCGGGGCATTTTTTTTTTAGTGTCCCCGCGGCCTGTTCCTCGCCCATGCCTCCACCCCCAGGAAGCAGCCCGTGACAGCTGACTAACACCCAGGTACCTATTTAACTGCTAGGTAACAGGGGCATAGGGTGAAAGAAACTCTGCCTATTGTTTCTCGCCGGCGCCTGGGATCGAACCCAGGACCACAGGGTCACAAGTCCCGCGTGCTGTGCGCTCGGCCGACCGGCTCCCTGGGCTCACTCTGGGGATATCAAAGAGATATTTATTTCTGGTGTGGTGATAATGGGTCCTATTACATCTGTCCAGGGAGAGTTTCAGAGCAGGATTTGCATTTAAGAACAGGGTTTTGTAAATATAGTTGACACAAGAGAATTTGTGGAGTGAGATTATGTTTAGCATGTTTAGGGAGTTAAACAAGGGGGCTGAGTGTTGTCTGAAAGCAGAATTTGTTATTATTCTGATAGCAAATTTTTGCTGGGTGATGATGGACTTGAGGTGGTTTGCAGTGGTTGAACCCCATGCACAGATGCCATAATTAAGATAGGGATAGATTAGTGCATAATATAGAGAGATGAGAGCAGAGTTAGGTACATAATATCTGATTTTGGAGAGTATACCAACTGTTTTAGAGACTTTCTTAGTTATGTGTTGTATGTGGGTACTGAAGTTGAGTCTCTTGTCTAGGAATAGGCCGAGAAACTTTCCACCATTTTTATTGCTATTGTTTACATTGTCTATCTGAAGCTGAATTGCATTTGTAGATTTGCTTCCAAATAAGATGTAGTAGGTCTTTTCTATGTTAAGTGTTAGTTTGTTGGTTGACATCCATAAGTGGACTTTTTTAGTTCATTATTAACAACATTATTTAGTGTATGTGGGTTGGGGTTAGAGTAGATGAGGGTAGTATCATCAGCAAACAAAATAGGTTTCAGAATGTTAGAGACATTAGGCAGATCATTGATGTATATAAGAAATAGGAGAGGTCCCAAGATGTTGCCCTATGGCACTCCAACGTTTATTGGTAGAGTGGGAGAGGTTATATTATTGATGGCTACACATTGGTGTCTATCACTAAGATACGATTGGATATAGTCCAGTGTATGGCCTCGGATTCCATAATGATGAAGTTTACGTAAGAGGTAATTGTGATTAACAGTATCAAAGGCCTTTCTCAGGTCAATGAAGAGTCCATTTGGAAACTTATTTTTGTCAAGGGCTGAGTAAATTATATCAAGGAGACTAATAATTGCATCGTTGGTACTCTTTTGGGAGCGGAAGCCAAACTGACAGGGGCTAAGAATTTCGAATTTTACGAGGTAGGAGTAAAGCTGTTTGTAGATAATTTTTTCAAATATTTTTGATAGTATGGGTAGGTTCGATATTGGTCTATAGTTGTTTATGTCTGCCGGATTACCTCCTTTATGAACTGTCGTTACTCTTGCATTTTTAAGGATATCAGGGAAAGTATGACACTCAAGGGATTTGTTGAACAGCAGAGCTATAGGTGGCGCAAGGGCGTGGGAGGCGCTCTTGTATACAATGGATGGTATTTCACTGATGTTCCCAGCTTTGGTTTTTAATGAGTGTATGATGGACACAACATCTGTCGAGTTGACTGGTGAAAGGAGAAGAGAGTTTACCTATTGTTTAAGCGTCATCCTTATGGCTTACCAAATAACAACACTGGCTATAATAACCTCACAAACCCTTAACCTCAGTGAACCAGATGGGAGGCAGCACATTAGTCCCGATCTATATATTTATCTTTTCTATTTCCAATGAAAGCAATGGACAAACTTTTGTGCAGATCCATCGGAAAACTCAAGTGCTAAAATCAATGTTACAGTTAAAATGAAACAGACAAAATTTTGGGAACGTTATTCTCTACGAAACATGAATACATGTAGCGGTTCACTCTTACGTTTCACAATAGATTATAATTGAAATGTAAGAAGAGAAGGGATTTATCAGGGGAAAGCGCCAAGCTATTACATCTATATAGCTCTTGGAAGGGATGAGGATAAGGGTTTGGGTTGGGACGCTGGGGAAGGAAAAGTGATTGGGCACCATTCCTCCCCCCTCCCCCCCCCCCCCCACCGTCCGATCCCAAATCCTTATCTAATCCTCATCCCATTCCAGCGCTATATAGTCGTAATGGCTTGGCGCTTTCCCCTGATAGTTCCCTTACCTTCTTACATTTCAGTTATAATCTATTGTGACTTCTTTGATTCCAAATTGAAATCATTTCCAATTTCATTCACCACATAATTTAAATGTATTCAGTTTATTCTGTTCCTTCAGTTACTAGCATGTCATAATATAGCTACCATTTAGTATAAATATACTTTAATTATCTATTTACCACTTTCTATTCATATCAACACTCAATGTAGTATTGCTAATCGTCCATTATTATTTTTTTACATTACTGGAGTAAGTACGTGTAACTGGGTTTGAATATGGGTTTCAGGCGTAAAGCCAGGCACTGGGACCAATAAGTCATCCAAGGCCTAAAACAGGATGAGGAGGATGACGAGTCTGGCCAGTCACTGAGAAGAAACACATTGGAGAAACACAAGAGGGGGAGTTGGGACGCTAATAGCCGGCAACTCTGCTAAACGACGATGTTGCCATCACCTCACCGCGATGAGGCTTCGACACATAGGGATGGTTAAATGTAATTGGCAATTGACATGACAATATTCTATTTTCAAATATCAATTATCACTCTAATTATTTTATTTACGTCTTTAGAGGAATGTTATTGGGAAATAGTAATGACAATTGACCGTTAAATGTGAACGTAAATACAGTATAACAGTTTTAGGCACAGTCCATCAAAGTCTAGTAATATACTTGATTATCATACATTATGATAAAATCACATCTGATTTGCCTTGATATATGTAGGATGGGCTGCCAACATAACAGTTATATACATTTATTATCAAATAATCAGAAAGAAATTATATTAATAAACAAACAAACAAGAAACCCATTCAAAATTTTACCAAACAATCAATATCATGTCCATTCTCCGTTGCTGTTTATAACCTGAAACCTCTGACACATTGAGGCGACGTGGTTGTAGATTACCTGCAGGTTATGGCGGCACAAGAAGTTACAGCCACGCTCCTGTGCCAGGTAAGTCTATTACGGACTCACCATAGTTTTCAATCAATCAACATAGTTTTAAATGAAGGTGGGGATTCCTCCGTTTTCCCGGTTTATTTTTCGCTTCTGTTTTGGTGCACTGATTTTAGTCTTGTTTTAATAACATTATCTTGGTGGCACTTGTAGATGCAGAATGCTCGCTAGTGAGTCCCATTCCTCAACGGCTTTTCTAATCATTGTAGTCGCGGTGGAATGTGTATCTAATGCAGCTGCTGTCGTTGGATTAATGTTGAGTTTGATGCACAGGGCTTGAGTAGCTTCACATTCCAGTAAGTAGTGCAATAGTGGCGCCTCTGCTTCTGTTCCACAGATATGACACTCTTTAACTATTGGGTTCATTACCTCCCAGCAGCACTTGTAACCTAAGTCTGAGTCTGTGTATGGCTACTGCAATGTCTCTGGATATCTTTTTGCCAGGCTTAAAAGAGGAGTACCCAGTGGCTTGTTCGAATCATATCGCAGTGGATCTTCCTTCCGCTACTTTGGCTCTGTGGCGACTTTCGATAGTTGAGAGTATTTTCTTCTTGATTTTCTCCTTAATCTGTGAAAAACTTGGAGGCATTTGAACCTGTACAACAGGTAGAGCAGTGGCAGTTTTTGCTAATAATCTGCCTTTTCATTACCATCTATGCCAATGTGACTTGGTATCTAATTTAGGGTGATTGACAGCCCTAGATTATGGGCTTCTTTTCCTATATGTTGGATTTCTGTGAGGCGTTGTATATTATCTCTTTGCTGACTGGATAACAATGCCTGGAGCGAAGATTTAGAGTCGGTATGAATGATGACATCATGTAAATTATTCTCAATTTTATAGTTTATGGCCTCCTTCAGGGAATATAATTCTGTTTGCAATGTTGAGCACCCACTACTCATGTTCCAGTAAGCTTCATGGTTGGTAGTGTAGACTGCTGCCCCAGCAGAACCTCTTTCTTGGTCAACTGATCCGTCTGTGAAGATGTGAGTCGTTGAAGGTCTTGAGATGGTTTCCATTTGTTGTTCTATGACTGCTTTGAGCCTCTGCGAGTCACATGCCTATTTTTTTAACTGGTAATCCTTCAATGGTTATCTTTAGACTCGATTCTTCCCATGGAGGAGGCGGCCGAAAATGTTGATATGGTCTATCTTCCCCTTTGTTTTTAATGGTCATTTCAAGTCCACTTTCTCTAGAATCTTGACCAGATTATCCATCCATGTACTTGTTCTATATTGAAGGTTTTTCTGCAGCGATCTCTGTATGCTGTCTTTAATTGACAGTCTGGCGGTAGTTCCAACAAGTTTTGCTGTTATGGTGGCTATACCTTTTGTTTGATCCTGTTTTCTAATGCTGGTAAGTTGGTTTCCATTCTTAGATTCTCTCTACACGTCCATATAGGTGCTTCCAGCATTGCCCTGAGGGCATCATTTTGAGACACTTCTAGTTTCTCCCATTGGTTATCATTGAGGGATGTAAGAGCAGGGGCAGCATAGTCAATGAGTGACCTAACTGCTTGAACGTAGTACATTTTGAGTACTGGTAGAGATGCACCCTCTCTAAGACTTGTCAGGGAGAGTAAAGCTGAGTTTGTGGCTTTACAACGTTGCCGAAGATATTCAATTTCTTGAGTGAATTTCAACTGACTATCTATTATGACTCCTAGGTATTGAAAAGAGGTAACCGACTCAATTTCATGTCCTTGTATTGGGAGTCTGATGTCTTGAGTTCTCATTTTAACGGCCATTGCTTTTGATTTATTGCTGTTTATTTTCACTGCTATGCATTCCGCTTCCCTGCTGATAATATCTAGGCATTTTTGCGCATGGTTCCTTGCGCCTTTGCCATTAATGATGACCACAAAGTCGTCTGCATAGTTAAGAAGTTTGGCTTTTGGTAGCTTGAGCTTCATGAATTGTTCCATGAGACAGTTGAAGAGGAAGGGGCTCAGTATCCATTTTCCAGCCTCTTTGAGGTCGATGTTTTTCCTTGGAATTTGACTTTAGTTTTTCGGTTAAGCAGGCTTCCTTTGGCAAAGGCAAGAGCGTGTCCTTTGATTTCCTTATCCACAAGGCAGCACAGTGTAGCTGGAGCACCGACTAATTCGAAGGCTTTTTCAAGGTCTAGAAACATAAAGATTCCAGGTTTGTCATTGATTTGATCCAGGAGGGAGGTAAGCCATTCTGTGGTTCCAACACCTTTTCTGTAAGCAAACATATTTTGGTGTAGTGGATTGGCTTTTCATTCAATTCGATTAAGGGCCATTCTTTCTGTAGTTTTGGCCAGACAGCTTGTTAGTGAGATGGGTCTTGGATTTCCTGGGTCTTTAGGTTTTGGAATGGGAACTATAATTGCACTGTTCCAAGAGAGTGGTCGGGTTCTTGTCACCCATACTCTGTTGATGAGATTCAAGAAGGCTTCTTCACCCTTTTCTTCTATCTTGACCAGCATATTGTAAGTGATTTTGTCCTCGCCTGGAGCTGTATTTTTAGCTTTTTTTGTGGCGCTTCTGAGTTCTTTCAGATTGAAAGGTTGGTCTACTTCGTCAGGTAAGGCTAAAGCATGATCTATTTTTTTCCATCTTGCTGCTTGAAGTCTTTGTTGGTGAGTCAGACTTGCTTGAGGAAGTTGAGTGGAACTGGCTCTTGAAGCAAATAGATTTGCTAACCTTTCTGCTTCTTGCTCTGGATGAACATGGTGCGGCGGAGCAGGAGGCGATTTTCCTTTGACCTTGTTGACCTGCCTCCAGATGTCGCCCAAGGACGTATGCTGATTTAACTTGGCACACCACTCGAGCCATTTTCCTTCTCTGATTTTTGCTGTTTCTTCGTGCACATGATCTCGGACAGCTCTAAGAAGTCCTAGATTAGCTGCGGTTCTATCTCTTCTGAAATTCTTTCGTGCACCATTTAGTCTGTATGTAGCTCTTTGATCCTATCACAGTAATACCAATGGTCCTTGTGTTGTTGGGTAACTGTTTTCCTCTTGGGGATGGCGTGATTTGCTGCTCTGTGTATTGCATTTACTAAATCTTTTTCCATTTCTTCGGTGTTGTCAGAAGGAGTGTAGTTTTGGTGTAAAGTTTCGAGAGATTCCTGAAACTTCGTCCAATCTGCTGTGATAAAGTCCCATCCGGGCTCGGGAGCTGGAGGTAGTGCTATATTAATAACTGTTTTTGTAGCAAAGTAGTCACTGGTCAGAACATGATCAACTGACCAATAACACAACTGACAAATACTGGTGGAAACAAACGTGAGATCCAGCTTTCCCCCACCAGTGTGGGTTGGTTCCGTCAAATTAAGCAGACTGATTTCTGGCACTTCATCCAAAAGATGTTCAATATATCTTCCGTTGGCGTCTGTTCTTGGTGAATGAAGAAGTAATTCACTATGAGCGTTAAAGTCACCAGAGATGATAGTAGGTGTAGTGACTGCTATTTCAAAGATTGCTGAGAGATCCATATCGTGTTCTCTATGGCTCCTGTATACATTGAAGATGGACAGCATCTCCTCATAGTGAGATTAACTCCCATAATTTCGACGTTCTCGCCACAGTTAGGCAGGTATGTGATTACCGTGGCATTGATATAATTTCTTACTAGAATTGAAATGCCTCTGGTGCGACCTTGTGCCATAGGGCAGTAGAAACCTTGATATCCTGGGATATTGATATTTCTTTCAGTCCTGGTGAGTGTTTCTTGAAGTAGAACAATACCAATGTTGTCCTTGAGAAGTACTGCTCTGAGTGTTTGTGCTTTGTTTTTGAATCCTTGAATATTCCATTGTATAATCTTGAGAGTGTCCATTATTCCGTTATAGTGGAATCATTGACTCCATGGTAGTTTTTAAGGTGATGATTTTCCCGACGGCTTGTGTCTTCTTGGCTGGAGTGGAGACTTTTTTCTTGGTGGGTGAGGAGACTCTTGATTGGGTTGAAGCGTCTTTGCTACATCCAGCTACTGTGGCATTTGATGATGTAGGGATCATCATTTCTGCTTGGGAGGTCTTGGAGACAATAGCAAGTATATTGGTTTTGCTGCCCTGATCTATTCTGTTGCTGTTGCCTTGTGGAGTTGTAGTAGTTTGTTTTCTCCAGTTATTGGAGGCCCTGTTCTTGCTCAGACTAGAAGGAATTGGTGCATTAATCTGTTGCTGATCTTCACTTATTCGGACTTGCCGAGGAGTGTACCACTGGCTTTTTACCGAGGGTCTGGTCGATTGTGGTTGAAGTTGTCTAGTCTGAAGTCTAAAAGTTGTGACTTTGGGTTGCTGGGTTGATCCGAAAGCTAGTATTCTTTTTACCCTTTCTGGACATCGTTTGTTCCAGGCGTGATGTGAATCCCCGCAGTTTGGGCATTTTGCTTTCGATTGTTTGCCCTCTTTATGCAGATTCTTGCATATGTCGGTGTTGTGGAGATTGCTGCATACTCCACATTGTTCCAGGCCTCTGCAGCCATATTTATGGTGGCCGAGCAGGCGATTGACATCTGTAACAGCGCATGGGTTCTGGATTGTACAGCCTTAGACTGAATTGACCATAGATCCCAACATTCAGAGTATTGATGCGAAGTCCTTTTATTGTTATGAGGACCTGTCTTGTTTCTACATTGTTGTGCTTACATCTTTCTGCCGTTGTGACATTTGGGCATTCTAAGAATCTGTTTGCATGAATTTCAACCGGGAAATGTTGTACTATCATTTTGGTGATTTTTTCCTCTGGTTTCAGTTCAACTAGGTCTTCTGTATTCCTGAGGTTTGTAATTATATCTGGATTAGGTGTGGATATGTTATATCTGCCTCTAACATCAGGTTTGCCTCTAAGATCTGATCCTGGATGATCCTTTTCCTGTGCGGCAATGTAAGCATAAGTGGGACCATCTACTGTTTTTTTGGGTTTGAAGATGGTCCTTGGCATTGGTTTGGGGGCTGTTCTTGGGTTCTGGTTGGCTTCTAAATTGGTTTCTTTGGGCGTTTCTTCGGTTCTTCTTCGTTTGTTTGCCGTTCCGTTGCCTACAATTTGCCACGGTGGTTCGTTGAGGGTTGGGTCATCTCCAGCAATTTTCCTTGCTCTTGCTACGAGATCACTGTGTCCTTCTGACGTTAATAATTTCAGAAGGATGGTTAGGAAAGTCATATCCTGCGGGGACATGGTTGCACTGTACTAAAAGAGTAACTGAGGGAGTAACTGTAACTGTGTACTGCTACACTCAGCAGTTGGTTGAGCACTCAATGTTCTTGGATCAACCACAACCAAAATACCTATTAATACTGGTGGCAGCGGTGAGATTCACCCGACGTATTCCAGCTCCCGGCTCGGCTATCTGGTACAACCACAGCTTGCCGTGTATGTGTGACCTCGTGTGTGACCTCGCTAGTGACATCAGCGTGTCATGAGTAACATCACTACTCATCCAGTGTGCCTGCCCTGCTCGTCAGCCTCATGCCTCACTACCACCCGACTTTGACTTGCCGTGCCTGGCTCACTCAGGGCACACTCCCAGCTGACTCACGGCTCGCCTGCAGCTGACTAGCCGCGACTAACCATGCCTCATCGCCTCTCACCCGGCCTGATGTCGCCCTCCGCCTGGCCTGACGCCTCCTACCGTCTCCTGCCGCCTCCCGACGCCGACGACGTCAGAGCACGACGCCGGATCTGCGACGACCTGATCATCTCTACTTCGTTGAATGGATTGCAGCCCCAGCGGCCTTCAGCTCTAGTTAAGTACACTTTGTTATTTGTGTAGTAGAATAAACTGTAGACTATTATGGGCACGATATAAACTTTGTGAACTTATAGAAACTGATACTCACTTAGGCCTCGCTCGCACACCTACACCAACAGTCTGCGGTCTCGTTCACTTTCTGAGAGTAACTTACTGCTAGCCAGTGCTTTGCCTGAGAATACTAGACTACCCTCAGCTCTTGGTAGCTTTGCTTCTATTACCTCTTCAAGCAGCAGCGACACAGTACCAAACATTGCTCTCACCTTAAATGCAACGGGTCCTAACTCGAGCACCATTACAGTTCTTACCCAGTCTGTTGACATACGCCCATTTAGTGGAAGGGATCCAGCCATCCTGGAATTTTGGTTCTCTAGTGTAGAAGCAAGAGTACGGGGCAAGGGTACTGCTGTCACAGATGCAGACTATATCAGTATGGCGACGTCCACCCTGGACTGTAACGCACGATTATGTTATATTGTTGGGTTGATTAGATACACAGTGTTTAGTGAGTTTCATATTTATTTAGTAGTCCTGGATACAACAGTGTCGTAGACGTTGAGACGAAGCCTAGAGCAGAGCAGAGAGCTGAGTGTGGCCGAAGTCGCGGAGCTCTATGTGGGAGAGCGTTGTAGCTGGATGAGGTCGTAGCCTGCTGCCTGCTCTGTGTCGAAGCTGTAGCGTCTTGGGTTGATTAGAACTGCCTACACCGAGTACTACATTCTTGACTGGAGATTGTACTGGTTTGCTATTCTCAAATCGCTGGCTTATATACAGTTACTACACCTCACAGTAAGATAGGAGGGTGGAAAAACCGTTACCTGTAAATAGGGATAGGATTATCGCTTTTGTAATTAGTTATGCAGTTAAGATGATGAGATAATGGAGCGAGTATAGGTTTACTCGCTACGGGACTCCCCCTGCCAGGAAATGGAAGAAAACAATATAACAAAAAATACGAGGCTACTGTTCCCTGGGTCGCTGTGGAACATGTAGTCCGGTACCAAAAGATGTAGGCAGTGTGTGGACAAGCTCTGTGTAGCAGGAGAGAAGAATGTGCATGACTGTTGCGTCCTTTGGTCGCTGGTGGAGCATTTAGATCCGGGGCGGATGGGCTCGGGCACCAGGACAATAGGAGGTAATGTAGACACGTAGTTAGGACAACGAGGGAATCAATGCTAGAGCTGAATTGTCCTGGAGGCGACGAAGAGTCGGAAACGCAAGTTGTAAGTCCTGTACTGCGCAAGGTGCTTGAGTCGGCAGAGTGTCAGAATGCAGTGAACGAGTAGATGAATCTGACTTAAGAGCAGCTTTCGTGGGAGTCCCTGTAGGACAAGCAGTGCCCTGGCAGCGACGGAGAGTCGGCAGGACAGGCTGTAGATCCCACATGATGTAGTTGCTGATGAAACTGTCAGAGGAGTAAGTAACACTCGCTGTGCAGCAAGCTGTAGTTGATGAAAATGCCGAGACGATCGCGGTGAAAATCATAGCTGTTGCGAGGGTGTTGGCAGCGTTCCGTGACAGGTGGCACGAGGTGGTCCACAGCAAACAACAGCAGGAGTGAAGGTCCAGTGAGAATCCATGTTGTAGTCCATGATGGCTGGGGATCGTTGAAACTCTCTGGGGTTACCAATGTAACGTACGATTATGTTATGTTGTTGGGTTGATTAGATACACAGTATTTAGTGAGTTTCATATTTATTTAGTACTCCTGGATACAGCAGTGTCGTAGACGTTGAGACGAAGCCTGGAGCAGAACAGAGAGCTGAGTGTGGTCGGAGTCGCGGAGCTCTATGTGGGAGAGCGTTGTAGCTGGATGAGGTCGTAGTCTGCTGCCTGCTCTGTGTCGATGCTGTAGCGTCTTGGTTCGATTAGAACTGCCTATACCGAGTACTACATTCTTGACTGGAGATTGTACTGGTTTGCTATTCTCAAATCGCTGGCTTATATTCGGTTACTACACCTCACAGTAAGATAGGAGGGTGGAAAAACCGTTACCTGTAAATAGGGATAGGATTATAGCTTGTGTAATTAGTTATGTCATTAAGATGATGAGATAATGGAGCGTGTATAGGTTTACTCGCTACAGGACTATAAAACCGGTGATACATATCTCGTGGCAGAATCATACGACTTAAAAAAAATTGTGAAGTGGGAAGAATTTAAGAAATTCATTCGTAAGAGATATTCATCAGCTGTCGATCGTGACCCCTTTGGCATTGCTCGCCAAATAGCTAAAGCCGTAATGCGTCCTAATGAGACACGCAACGCTTTCGGCAGACGCCTAGATAAGCTACATAGCTCACTGAAATCAGCTTTGACGGGTTCTAGATGGTTAGATAGGGGAAGCCTCACTATAGACAATGTGTGTAGACTACTGACGTCTAGTGCCATGCAGCGTCGTGCCCCGAGGCCATACTGAAGGACATAGAGGCTAAGGAATTGGGTCCAGACAACACAGTTTGAGAATTAATGGATGAGATGGTAGATTCCACAGAAAGGCTAAAGAACCGGGACTCTGCCAAGCACTCTGCCGGTTTTAGTGAAAACAGTCCCCATAACCCTGTGAACGTTGTCACACGTTCTATTCCTAATAATGTTCATGCTAGGTCACCTCTAAACTCATTTGGCCTTAGGTCATACTCCAGGACTAGCTCTCCTCACTATCTTCCACGCCCGCGAACGCCAGAATGCTTTAACTGTGGCAAACCAGGCCACTGTAAGGCAGAGTGCACTTCAAATAACACTCGTTACCAACAGCATGCCAGACATAACAATGCCGGCCATACTATATCACAACCGTCCTTATTGCACATTTCACCGCAGACCTGGACATGACACGTCTGATTGCCGAGCTGCTCGTGCGCCATTCTGCACTTTCCACCAGCTCCCTGGTCATGACACGGTTGATTGTCGTGCTCGCCGCGATACTAACCACCAAGCTAACCGCTATAGCCCTGCTCCTCCTAACCAACATAACCGCTATAGCCCTGCTCCTCCTAACCAACATAACCGCTATAGCCCTGCTCCTCCTAACCAACATAACCGCTATAACCCTGCTCCTCCTAACCAACATAACCGCTATAGCCCTGCTCCTCCTAACCAACATAACCGCTATAGCCCTGCTTCTACTCACCAACCACGCTAGCCCTGCTCTTCCTTCCCATAACCAATCACATTGATGCAACTCCTAACCAGCACCGACTGACCCCTACATGTGCTCCTGCAACCCAACCAACTGCCCATGTTAGGTTCGCGACAACTGACAGTCACAGTACAGACGGACACTGTGACACGCGGATGACAAACGGCGCTACGGCCTTCATGGATAACACAGACCAGATCTACGAACACCCAGACCAGACCTATGCCTCCCAATCGGGGGAAGGCATAGCAGCCTTCGTAAACAGCATGACATAGGGAAGCAAAACGACCTCCCTGCATTCTCAGTGCCTACCCATAACAGGTTAAAGGTATTAGCAGAGGAGGATACCGTAAACCACCTACACACTTACAGTACACATAGTCATGTGCTCCAGACACAGCGTCAACCACACCAGTCTCGTAATAACATGCCTAACAAGGACACAGAAGGTTCTCTGATTTCAGCAATTCTGAAGGGTCGACAAGTTAAAATTTTCTTAGACACAGGAGCTATAGAGTCAACATCATCAAACAAGCTGCCTTACATGACATACACGACAGACTCAACACACGCCAGCCATCTGTTTTCAACCTTAGGGGGCGTTATTTCCAAATTTGCCCAAAATATGCAATAAATGAAAACTAGTTCGATTTCAATCAAACTTTTTTTACAAGTTGTATATGAAAAGGGTTTCATCTGGTCCAAGTCTCTCTCTTTTTTTTAATTTTACCTCTCTCTTTTATTTATCAGGCGATTTGCATGAAACTTATACACCTGACTGCACGTAAGCCTATCTGTAAGGGTGCCAATTTTGGAGGAAATTGGTTGATGTCAACCTCAAGTCACAGATGGCAACTCCTTAGACTTTATTTTTTACTTTTTTATTTTCCAGTAACATAAACGTTCAAATATCTCTTTCTTTTTTTATTCAATTTACATGAAACTTACACCTTATATGTAGCGTTTATGTCTCTAAAATCAGAAGGCAGCGTTTTTCCCTAAGTTCATTTATTGATTTTATAAATATCAATAAACATGATATATTTGCATAATTTTGGGGGGAACTGTGACTATTTGTATTAAGAAAACTAAAGACGTTTTGGAAAATCCCCTTCTACAGATCCTTTATTATATTCAAATGTGTCAGAAAAGTGTCATAGAATGATTATATCTGAAAGTTGTTGTTGTAAATATACATTTGAAAATGTGTAAAATTCGTTGAAAAAATAAAAAAATAAAAAACTTCCGTTACTATTTAGGCTACAGTACTGAAACTTGGAACAATTGCAGTCCTTCTCATATACAACTAGTCAAAAAATATTGGTTGACACTGAACAACTTTCATTTTTCCAGAGGAAACACCCCCTTAGTGGAGTTTCTGGAGGATGACTGCAGTGTTGGGTGAAGCTGACATAGAGTTAATAGTTAATGACAGATCACTCACCATGACATGTTTAATAGTAGATGATATTCGGTTCCTAGGATACATCTTACTAGGGCTGAACACTACCTTACCTTGAGGTTACCTTGAGGTGCTTCCGGGGCTTAGCGTC
This sequence comes from Procambarus clarkii, assembly GCF_040958095.1. Lineage (NCBI taxonomy): Eukaryota > Metazoa > Arthropoda > Malacostraca > Decapoda > Cambaridae > Procambarus > Procambarus clarkii. Next base: position 14,419,899 of record NC_091222.1, read on the forward strand.
CCCGCGGCCCGGTCGTCGACCAGGTCTCCTGGTTGCCGGACTGATCAACCAGGCTGTTGGACGCGGCTGCTCGCAGCCTGACGTATGAGTCACAGCCTGGTTGATCAGGTATCCTTTGGAGGTGCTTATCCAGTTCTCTCTTGAACACTGTGAGGGATCGGTCAGTTATGCCCCTTATGTGTAGTGGAAGCATGTTGAACAGTCTCGGGCCTCTGATGTTGATAGAGTTCTCTCTCAGAGTACCTGTTGCACCTCTGCTTTTCAACTGGGGGTATTCTGCACATCCTGCCATGTCTTCTGGTCTCATGAGATGTTATTTCTGTGTGCAGGTTTGGGACCAGCCCCTCTAATATTTTCCACGTGTAAATTATTATGACCCTCTCCCGCCTGCGCTGAAGGGAGTACAGTTTTAGGCTCTTTAGTCTGTCCCAATAGTTTAGATGTTTTACTGAGTGGATTCTAGAAGTAAAGGATCTCTGCACGCTCTCCAGGTCAGCAATTTCTCCAGCTTTGAAAGGGGCTGTCACTGTGCAGCAGTACTCCACGCTAGAGAGCACAAGCGTTTTGAAAAGTATCATCATCGGTATAGCATCTCTAGTGTGAAAAGTTCTTGTTATCCAACCTGTCATTTTTCTTGCAGTTGTGACGGCTACTTTATTGTGTTCTTTAAAGGTAAGGTCTTCCGACATGAGTACATCCAGATCCTTTACATTGTCTTTTCGTTCTATGTTATGATTTGCCTGAGTTTTGTACGTGGTTTCCGTTTATATATTTTCATTTTTTCCATAGCGCATGAGCTGGAACTTATCTTCGTTAAACACCATATTATTTTCTGTAGCCCATAGAAAGACCTGATCTACATCTGACTAGAGGTTTGCCGTGTCCTCTATGTTGCCTACTCTCATGAAGATCCTAGTGTCATCTGCAAAGGATGATACAGTGCTATAGGTTGTGTTCTTGTCTATGTCCGATATGAGGATGAGAAAAAGTACTGAAGCAAGCACAGTACCCTGGGGGACTGAGCTCTTCACGGTTGATGGGCTGGAATTTATTTTGTTGACTATTACACATTGGGTTCTGTTGGTCAGGAAATTGTAGATCCATCTGCCTATTTTTCCGGTAATTCCTTTTGAACGCATTTTATGTGCAATAACACTGTGAGAATTTTTATGAGAATTTGTGGAATAAATTGTAATTGGTATAAGGAATCTTAGCTCGGAAAATTTCTAAGAATTTTCTCTATTCTTTAACCTTTATTCCTGTCGTGATATTCAATTAGGTCTCCTGAGGAAGGACTTGCTTAGCTAACACACCAGTGTAGTAAACAGCTCATTCCTCACTTTGGGACCATGTATGAACAATTGACTAGGCGCGAGCAAACGCCGAGACCCCAATGAAAATTGAAATCCCCTCTCTTAGGCCGCCGACCTTCGCCAATCGCCGAAGCGAATTTAACGAGTAGGTCAAGGGCTCTCACAACAATAATTTATTGTTGTGTGGTGCCGTATATTTGATCCAAAGCTCAGAATTATACTCAATTTTATTAGTCGAGTGTGAAGAACACTTGCATAACAATAATAATGTGTGGGGTGTAACGAAAAGACAGTGTTAACCATAACAACTTAGTTTATTCAATAAAGTACTAACTACTACAACAAAATAAAAGGAAATGTCAATGACGTTACTCGAAATCCTTCCTGTGACACTATCAATGACAGCTAGACACCAGCCCCTCGGACTGCATAATGAACTAACTCGAACATAAGCGTGACCACAGAGGAATCAACAAGAAACAAGAACTAACAGATCTATAATCACAATTACAACAAATGACACAGTAGGTTCTGAAACACGTCTCCAGTAACCTCCTAACTGTTCTACGCCTCAGTGCAGTCTACACCTGCAATGGCGGTCGCAATGCAATCAAATCAGTAGTCCTTCAATGACAACAATATCTAATGGGTTCACTGGCAACTCCAGCACCCTTCCTCAAATTAATCCTTACGTTAACACTCCGTCCCACGGACGATCAACAATCAATACAATTGATTTACGTTAATAACACAATAACATTTACGTTAATAACAAGGTAACATTTACGTTAAATTAATAACTCTTACAACTGTCACTAGTAACGCGGAAATTACACAACACTCTACCCGTCGAGCATTCAGTGAGAAAATCCCATTAATCCCTGTACTTCCAGACAGCTGATTAATCTCTTTACTAGTTACGTTAATTTACGTTAATCGGTTACTAATCACTCAGCGATGGTAAACTCTGATTTACAATGTCCAAAGTGCTAAGAGAACGGTAATCACTCGTGATTACCTTTAGAGTAATTAATTACTATCCTCAAGATCAATAATTAATCAATTAAAATACGCAACCTTTCACACTGGCTCAGCAATTTACATTAAGGTATGAATTCCGTCTAAGCCTTCCATACTCAGACCAATTCAGGTGGCTAATAACAGTAATTAGCCCCACGTTTACGTTATTCTAAAATGACGCTACTCCTCCAACGAGTCAATCAAATGCCGGTACTTCCGGGCAGATAACGACGTTACGTTAATGGAACAATGTAGCCTTCGTGTGAGTCGATCAAACAAGGATCGAGATTAATTACTTTGACTTCCTGAAACACGTCAATTACCCGGCCCACTGACCGTTAATTACGACAGACAATACTCTAAATCTTATCTGGCTGATGGCTAGGCTCCTCGAGACTACCGTAGCTGCTTGCAGGAAAGTAAATTAACCCAAACGTATTCTACATTACTCAAATTGTCAAAGAACAAATTCTCTTAAAGCAATGGGCGTTCCCTTGGTTACGTTATATTAATTGCCTCGCAATCACCTCACTGAATACTGGACTTCGATGTCCTACCAGATAACCAGGAGAATATATGTGTACCCAAGTACTCGTCTACAGCCGAGTTCCCCCACGACAATGACAAATCACACTAACAAATCACAGTGATTTACGTTACAATCCGGTTGCAATGACAATACTGCAGAACCTAGTAAAATAATCTACAGGACATGAACCCTCTAGAACACTGCCCCACAAAGACTTACTGAACTGCAATCACATACGGTGATGCTCAACACTAGCAACAATCACCATCAAATAACAACCCCTTTGCAATAACACACACGGCAAGTACCCTAATTTCCAATTATTAGAATACTGCACACACTTACTTACTTACTGTTGCAAATGACCCCAGTGCTCTCAATAACCCCTAGAACATAGGTCAATATATTTCAATCACCACACAGTAAATAACACAATAACACTGGGCACCGTGACACTACGATTACTACGATATATATATATATATATATATATATATATATATATATATATATATATATATATATATATATATATATATATATATATATATATATATATATATATATATATATATATATATATATATGTCGTACCTAGTAGCCAGAACTCACTTCTCAGCCTACTATTCAAGGCCCGATTTGCCTAATAAGCCAAGTTTTCCTGAATTAATATATTTACTATAATTTTTTTCTTATGAAATGATAAAGCAACCCTTTTCTCTATGTATAAGGTCAATTTTTTTTTAATGAAGTTAAAATTAACGTAGATATATGACCGAACCTAACCAACCCTACCTAACCTAACCTAACCTATATTTATAGGTAAGGTTAGGTTAGGTAGCCAAAAAAAGCTAGGTTAGGTTAGGTTAGGTAGGTTAGGTAGACGAAAAAACATTAATTCATGAAAACTTGGCTTATTAGGCAAATCGGGCCTTGAATAGTAGGCTGAGAAGTGCGTTCTGGCTATTAGGTACGACATATATATATATATATATATATATATATATATATATATATATATATATATATATATATATATATATATATATATATATATATATATATATGTATATATATAATTACTGCTGACACATGTAGCCTACAGCTATCAAATGTTATTGGGAACACTAAAGAGATCTCACACTCCTTAAATCACATGGGTGAGTGATTTATCGATCACGCATGCTGATAAACACTCTCGAGAGGAGAGTTACGTTACTCGATAGCGCGATGACGGTCTCTCCAGACAGCCTCGTCACTCACCAAATTCTACCAAAATTATGTTAATATATATATATATATATATATATATATATATATATATATATATATATATATATATATATATATATATATATATATATATATATATATATAATATATATAATATATATATATATATATATATATATATATATATATATATATATATATATATATATATATATATATATATATATATAAATCACACTTGTCACGGCCCTGGGAACAATACAAGAAATTAAGACCACACTGTGGTACACTCCACAATAATCATTGCCAGGAATCACTGGCGTTACACATACCTGAGCGCTCAGTGTTGGAATTCCACACCTGCAAGACCACACATGGAAATGATATCACTCCGTCCCACGGACGATCAAAAATGATTTAACCACAATGGAATACTATAATTATTACATGGACATCCTCTCAGTCCTTGGCTAATCTATGTATACTCTGTTCCCGTGTGTACCCACACACACACACACACTGTACGTCTGTGTACACCAGACTTAAGTCCCTATGGACTGACAAGATGAAACAAAGGTGAATATCTCCTTGCCCACAATTCACTCCACCTGAACAGGTGCTGCGTGACAATGTGACGGAACACTTGATCTCGAATTCAAGCTTTAGAGACTACTTATCACCAGAAATACACACATAGGTACTTACTCATTCACACTGCCGGCTACACACCATTCTCATACATCAGGCACCCCGCTATAGGTGGCTGGCTCGCTCCGGGTGGCGTAGGCGGCGGTAGTACCTTACGTGGTATTTATTCGAAAAATTGGCGCACACTCGAACCCCGTTCGTACCCAGGTGACGCGCACAACGATAGCGTCTCACACCAACATGGGAAATTTGTCTTAACACTGACACGAATTTCCCCGTTCCCATCGACTGCTACAGAGCACTAGCAAGTCTAATCAACACTGGTATGGGATCTACGAGTCTGTTACTGCTCGTATGCACATTCCCCACAATCCCAGATCACTGTACCTCTACCCCCTGTACACAATGTCTTAAACCCCTCCAAGCGACGACTTCGGCCGGATTCTGTGACGACCGCTGTCGTTGGTGAAGCAGGAAGCATCAGCAGTTGAGTAGTCCAGCCACCACGACGCCCTATACTTCAATTTGGCCGAATTGAGTACAGAGAGCGTCTTGACAAGATGGCAGCTGGGTTCAGAATGATGCCCATACCGACAATCCCCGCGTCTTTCTCGAAATAACCAATGAGAGGAAGGCATACAGCGGCCTACCCCTCTCATCCAATCAGCGACGGTGAAGCATAGCCCCTAGGGCAGCTTCAAGATGGCCGACCAACATGGTGGCTCAAGATGTTTACTAAGATGGCGGCTGTTTCCATGACAACAACTCAAGTGGCCAGCGAGTGCGGGAGGCCCACAGCTCACCCACGCCTGGGCCTAGCTGTTCCCGCGCAAAGTTGTCACGCTCCATGCCATACAAGGAGATGATGCTATCAGCTCTAGCACTGTCCACAGACATGCCACCCCGGCCAGGGTAACATTTATGGACTGCTGATGACTGGGGCTCTCACATGAGCTCAAACACTAGATGTTTCGGTTGCTGGTTACCAAACTTAAGTCCGCCCACTTAACAAGTGTACTGGCTCCCACAGGCATAAGAGCACTATTGTAAGTGAGCTGGTGAACCATCTCCTCACAAACACCATGGTCACATTTATTAAAAGCTTTTGCGAAATCTTTGTAAATTACATCAGCGTTTTGTTTGTCTTCCAGAGCATCTAATGCCATATCATAGTGGTCCAGCAACTGCGACAGGCAAGAGCGCCCTGTTCTGAAACCATGTTGTCCGGGGTTATGGAGATGCTGTGATTCCATGTATTTTGTGATCTTACTTCTTAGCACTCTCTCAAATTTTTTATGATGTGCGATGTTAGTGCTATCCGTCTGTAATTTTTTGCCTCTGCCTTATTTCCTCCTTTATGAAGTGGTGCTATCTCTGCTGTTTTTAGTATATCAGGAATAACGCCAAGTATCTAGGCTTTGTCTCCACAGAATGTGGAGGGCCTACAATAGTGATTTTTTACAGTTCTTTATGAATATGGAGTTCCATGAATCCGGGCCTGGTGCAGAGTGCATAGGCATACTGTTTATGGCTTCTTCAAAATCCAGTGGGGATAGGGTGACGTACGTCTGATATATGATTTGATGTTGGTATCATATCCATGAAAAATTCATTTGGGTTCGCTATGATTCACTATGAGAGACTACCGAATCACTATAGATAAGTACCGTTGGGAAACAACAATTGGTGACACAGTAGTACCTCTTTGTGGTGTGTACGCCATGGAGCACGAGTTCATCATCCACAGGGACTATATCAGTTACATAAAGGCCGACAGACCACTGGAACATTATCTAACACAGTGCAGAGCTACAAACCCATTAAGATTTCCACTTAGATTCAACAAAGCAGAAGAAATTGTTAAACACATGGGACAAAGTCTTACTGAGGTGACCATACGAGTCATAACTACTCATACTCCGCCCAGAAACAAGCAACACTTAGTGGGCCAGCCAGAGGCTTAGGGCCTGCGTAGGAATATCCCTGCAAAAACAAAAAACAAAAGTTATATAAAAGCCAGGAGTGACGAGGATACACTTTACCAGTTACACCCAAACAAAGCCGTCACTCAATAACTTACTGACACCAGTCCATCACGCAATCACACATACTCACAGGTCGGTGAGGTCAATGAATCTTTGCAAGGGGCCTCAGCAATTGTTCATTACCTTACTTGCCTAGAGTCTAACATCAATCAAATCACAGGAATCTGTTACGACCCTGGGTTCATCAGTGGAAACCAGAGGTCAAATTGAGATAAATAAATGACTTTATATTATTTGAGGCACCTGTCGACACGTCTCTGTTCGTATCTTCCTTGCCAGACGTAAGACGAATCTTGTTTCTCACAGAGCATTTAAAGACTGAGCTTGTGGTTGATTATTAATTAATAAAATAGGCATCAACTATGTTTACAAATGATTAGAAAGTATTAGTAAAGTAGATCTGAGTAAACTTGGATATAGGGCTGCTGTACGAGTAGTCGGCCGGCAGCGAGTCAACTTGGGAGTTCTGGGACTGGAGGCTGAAGGGGTCTTCTCTGGCTGGCGTCATGGTGTAAACATCTCTACTGAGTTGCTCTGCATCCCTCTCCCCTTCCTCCTGCTTCTCTCCCTTACCTTATCCTGTGTCTAGTTTACCAAGCTAAGTAATGTGCTGTATTCTCGTTTTCAGGCATAAGTGTGTATTAATGTATAATAACTAATTAGGGTATCACTAGTGTTTATATTGCTAGGTTACTCTAAGGGGTCCCAGTGGAACCACGTGGGCTACATTAGTACCAGTAAGCTACCTAGAGTCCTTGCTAGTGTCCATTGCTTAGTAGACTTTACCTTAGCTTGTCCGAAGTGTAAACCTTGTATCCTGTCTATGTGGACCAAGGTAGTTAACGTAAGATAGTGTGTAAAGTAATTATTGTTATTGTTGTGAATGTATGTGGGGGGTTGTTAAGAGGGTTTAATAAATAAGTTAGTTTTAAAGGAGCATCCATTCTTCCTGTGTAGGAGATCAATGATCTACCTCTAGGCTGACCTTTTCTGGAATCCACTATAGATATTGCTGTTTTATATTTTTATTGGGGGTCGGGCCTATATGATCTCCATTACTTGTGATACATCTTAATTCGAACTGCTGACCCTACTCCATAATAATACTAGATCCCCCATAGCAGCCAACATTTATAACAGAATCTTACACCAAGACACAGTCCTACATTCTCACGTACTAACAAAGGTTATTGTCAAAATTCCTGGTGTACCTGACCTAGATCACGTAATAGCAGACAGTGACACATGTCAAATGAAAGATACCTTCATAGAACCGACCTTACATCGGATACAGAACAACACTATTGCTGTTTATGTTGCAAATGTCACCAATGCCAACATTCACCTCCCATCAGGCACACACATTGTAGACTTCACCCATTATTCGTTACGGGTGCGAGTAATGGATGAGGCCTCTACTGAACAAATGGTACATGAACAATCTCATTCCACAAATCGAAATCAGTTAGCGATCTCACCTGAGCATCTTAGTCCCACTACCTTCCCTGACGCCCAAGCTCAGTTCCTGACCATCCTCAACAAAATTGCATAGTTGTTGCTCTGACAGGAGAACAACTTGGACTGACACATCTCATCACTCACAAAATTCCTCTTGAACCAGGTACTCGATCAATTATGTACCTGCATACAGATTGCCTCATTCTCAACAAGCTGTTGCAGACAGACGTATTGATGAGATGTTACACGGAAGTGTTATTGAAGAAAGTACCTCTCCATGGAATGCTCCATTGATCTTAGGACCCAAGAAATTGAAATTGAAATAAGTTTATTGAGGTAAAATACATACAAAGGGATGAAGTAGCTCAAGCTATTCTCATCCCGTTCAGTACAACGTGTTCATGCATATATAGACTCACATAAAAAAAAATAATAATATTACCGAACATTCTGAGAGATAAATATATACATTGCCTCCTTTCCACAAGTAGTATGGTATTAGACGGTCACACAAATACTTTTTTGGCTTAGATATACTGTATAGACAATTTGCAAGAGACATGCAGATAATTCAACAAAAGATTACCAAGAAGGATGGTTCTGCTCTTGGCGTCCCTTCGTTGATTTCAGAACACTTAACCAAGTGACGATACCTGATAGCTTTCCACTTCCTGCACTCACTGACTTCTTGCAGAACATAGGCCAAAATAAGTTTTTTCTACTCTTGATATATTTAAAAGGTTTTGGGCAAATACCACTTGACACAGAAAGTCGAGAACTGACAGCGTTTTCAGTCCCTAACGGGCATTACCAGTAAACCCGCATGCCTTTTGGCTTACACAGTAGCCCTATTACTTTCTCTAGGCTTATGACAAACTTGTTCCGACGAATGATAGGTAATACCCTCATGGTTTACCTCGATGACCTCATAATCATGTCCAAGGATGTACCAACCCACTTTCAAAGTTAAGAATAAATAAATAATAATATATAAATGTTTATTCAGGTAAGGTACATACAAGAGATTTTTACAAAAATTGCTAGGTTTATAGATAGAGCTAGTACATACAATGCCTAAAGCCACTATTACGCAAAGCGTTTCGGGCAGGAAAAACATTAGAGACTAAAACTTAATACTAATTGAGTTTAAAGTATAAAATGTGTTGAGAACAAATAAAAATAAAAATAAGAAAGGGGGGGAACATGGCTGAAAGAGCAGCACAAATATAATTAGGTCGACAAACAGCGGTATTAAAAAAAAACAGACATGGGTTGACAATAGAGGGGTAAGGTAGGTTACAGGGAATTTATTAGGTACTGCTTCGTTTTTATCCTAAATTGGTTGAGAGAGGTACAGTCTCTTAACATGATTGGGAAGGTCATTCCACATTCTGGCTCCCTTGATTTGTAGAGCATTTCTAGTTTGATTAAGTCGTATTCTTGGAATATCAAAACTGTATTTGTTTCTGGTGTGGTGCTCATGGGTTCTGTTACAACCTTCAATGAAGCTTTTGAGGTCAGGATTGGCATTACAGTTCAGCGTTTTATATATGTATAATACACATAAGAGAATGTGCAGTGACTTAATGTCTAACATATTCAGAGATCTGAGTAGGGGTACCGAGTGATGTCTGGGGCCAGAGTTGGATATTGTCCTAATAGCAGCTTTGTGTTGAGTAATTAGAGGACGTAAATGATTTTGGGTAGCAGAACCCCAAGCACAAATACCATAGTTGAGATATGGATAGATGAGGGAGTAATAGAGCGTCACCAGGGCAGGGCGGGGTACATAATATCTGATCGTAGAAAGAAGGCCAACAGTTTTTGTAACTTTTTTTGATATATTTAGAATGTGTCCCTAGTAATTCAACTTCTGGTCAATGAGAACACCAAGGAATTTGCCATCTATTTTGTTACAATTTTGGGTATTGTTTATTCTGAGATTTATTTGATTGGAGGATTTATTGCCAAACAGAATATAGAAAGTTTTGTCAATGTTAAGGGTGAGTTTGTTGGCGGTTAGCAAAAGATTGACTCTATTTATCTCAGTATTTACTGTGGCATTTAGAGCAAGGGGGTCAGGACTGGAGTAAATTAAGGTTGTGTCGTCAGCAAATAGAATTGGTTTGAGGTGTTGGGAGGCATTTGGAAGGTCATTAATGTAGATGAGAAAGAGGAGAGGGCCAAGTATGCTGCCCTGAGGAACACCGATGTTGATGAGTAGGGTGGGAGAAATTAAATTATTCACAGAGACATACTGGAGCCTATCAGTAAGGTAAGACTTGAGGTATTGTAGGGAGTGTCCTCTGACTCCATAATGATGTAATTTAAAAAGAAGGTTTTGGTGGTTGACAGTGTCAAAAGCCTTACGCAGGTCCACAAATAACCCAACAGGAAACTCATTTTTATCAAGAGCTGCATGAATCAAGTTAATCATACTAATAAGTGCATCGTTAATGCTTTTTTTGGGTCTGAAGCCATATTGACAGGAGCTAAGTATATTGTGTTTGGCTAGATAAGAGTAAAGCTGCTTGTAGATTAGTTTTTCAAATATTTTTGACAAGTTAGGCAGGATTGATATAGGTCTGTAGTTGTTAACATCTGTGAGATCACCACGTTTGTGGACAGGGGTTACTCTCGCTTTTTCTTAGAATATCTGGAAAGGTTTGGAGTTCAAGTGACTTGTTGAAGAGCAATGCAATAGCAGGGGCTAAAGATCTGGAGGCTTTTTTGTAAATTAAAGTTGGTATCTCCTCAAGGGCACTAGACTTGGTTTTAAGGGAAAGGATTATCTATAATAATAATAATAATAATTTATATTTAGGTAAGGTACATACATAAAGAGATTTTACAAAGTTTGTTGGCTTTATAGATAGAGCTAGTACATACAATGCCTAAAGCCACTATTACGCAAAGCGTTTCGGGCAGGAAAAACATTAATGACTAAAGCTTAAAACTAATGGGTAAAAAGAATAAAATGTGTTGAGAACAAATAAAAATAGAGGTAAAAGAGGGGGGAACATTGTTGAAAAAGCAGCACAAATACAATTACAAATTATTACAGAAAATTACATTCAAACAGCGTTGATTTGAAAAAAAAAAAAAAAAAAAACATACATGGGTTGACAACAGAGGGGTAAGGTAGGTTACAGGGAATTTATTAGGTATAGCTTCGTTTTTAACTTAAACTGGTTGAGAGAGGTACAGTCTTTAACATGGTTGGGAAGGTCATTCCACATTCTGGGCCCCTTGATTTGTAGAGCATTTCTGGTTTGATTAAGTCGTACTCTAGGAATATCAAAACTGTATTTATTTCTGGTGTGGTGCTCATGGGTTCTGTTACAACCTTCTATGAAGCTTTTGAGATCAGGATTGGCATTATAGTTTAGCGTTTTATATATGTATAATACACATGAGAGAATGTGCAGTGACTTAATGTCTAACATATTCAGAGATTTGAGTAGGGGTACCGAGTGATGTCTGGGGCCAGAATTGGATATTGTCCTAATAGCAGCTTTGTGTTGAGTAATTAGAGGACGTAAGTGATTTTGGGTAGTAGAGCCCCAAGCACAAATACCATAGTTGAGATATGGATAGATAAGGGAGTAATAGAGAGTCACCAGGGCAGGGCGTGGTACATAATATCTGATCTTAGAAAGAATGCCCACAGTTTTTGAAACTTTTTTTGATATGTTTAGAATGTGTCCCTGGAAATTCAGCTTGTGGTCAATGAGAATGCCAAGGAATTTGCCATCTAATTTGTTACAAATTTGGGTATTGTTTATTTTGAGATTTATTTGATTAAAGGATTTATTGCCAAACAGAATATAGAAAGTTTTGTCAATGTTAAGGGTGAGTTTGTTGGCAGTTAGCCACGGATGGACTTTATTTAGCTCAGTATTTACTGTGACATTTAGAGCAAGGGGATCAGGACTGGAGTAAATGAAGGTTGTGTCGTCAGCAAATAGAATTGGTTTGAGGTGTTGGGAGGCATTTGGAAGGTCATTAATGTAGATGAGAAAGAGGAGAGGGCCAAGTATGCTGCCCTGGGGAACACCAATGTTGATGGGTAGGGTGGGAGAAATTGTATTATTCACAGAAACACATTGGAGCCTGTCAGTATTAATGTCATCTCATTAATGTCAGTCTGTCTCATTATGAGATGACATCATTATGAGAGATCTCATTATGAGATGACATCATTATGAGAGATCTCATTATGAGATGACAGGCATTAATGCCTGTCATCTCATTAATGTCAGTGGAATTTGTAGGCTTAAGGTACAGAGATTGTGGATAGTTACCTGTAAGATAGTCCTTAACATCAGTACTGGAAGATGGAATGTCATTTGCAAGAGATGACCCAATGGAATAGAAGAACCTATTGTACTCAATAGCAGAATCAGAGGCTGAAAGCTGACCATCGTTATTGGACAGGAGTGTTGGTTTGTTATTTAAAATCTTCTTTGATCCCAATATTTGTGAAATTATACTCCAAGTTTTTTTAATGTTGCTCTTTATTTGGGTAAATTTATCTTTGTAGTATTTTGTTTTGCCTCGTCTAATTATTTTAGATAGCAATAACGAGTAATTCTTTGAGAATTCTTTGGAGATGGTTCCTAACCTATACTTCTTCTCAAGGTCATGTTTTTTATTAATGGATTTAAGTATTCCCTTTGTAAGCCAAGGATTGTTAAGTCTTTTGGTTGTGACTTGCTTTCGTAAGCATAGGACAGTGGGTGTTATAAAGGCTAAGAGTTTTTTGAAGAAAAGATTCCACTGTTAGGTTGATGTCCCCTATGTTACCTAACTCGGATTCCCAGTTGACAATAGCAGCAGCAGTTATAAAATTGTCTATAGCAGTTTCATTGTGCAGCCTAAAGCTGAACTCCCTTGTCTCTAGAGGTGGTTTGTTAATGTTAAGTTAAGAGAAATGTGGGGTAATGGTCCGTAGTGCTATCGGTGATTATACCTGAATTAAGCGGAGAGGTTATGTTGGTCCTGATGTGATCTAGAGTCGTGGCAGTACTATCAGTGATTCCAGTAGGTCTAGTGATTAAGGGTATGAGGAAGCAGTAATTCATACAGTTGAGGAAGCTAACAGCAGTAGGGTGTTCAGGCTCGCAGAGGTCAATATTAAAGTCCCCTGCAATAATTAGATGGTTTTTGTTCAGTCTGTTATCTAGTATTAGATATCTAAGTTTTGAGTTGAATTCGGACACATCAGTGTTAGGAATTCTATAGATTGCACCCACAGACAGGACAGACTCAGCACCCTTGACTCTGAAACTGGCGAATATATACTCTCCCCCACAGCAGTCTCTAGTTCTAATTACTTTCAAGGATGTTAGTTCTTGGTGGTAGTAAAGAGCAGTACCACCACCTCTCTGAATTTGACGACAGTTGTGAATTGCCGAGTAGTTAGGCATGTTAAAGAGTTGAGTAGTATCCTCTTTTAACCACGTTTCAGTAAGTATAATAAAAGAGAATTTGTTGTCAATAGTTTCAATCAAGGCACTAACATCATCGAAGTGTTTACCTAGAGATCTAAAGTTCAAGTTGATTACAGAGATATTGTTATTATGTGTTAATACATTGTTTACATCATGTGCTGTACAATATCTGCAATTTTGATCATTAAAGTGATGATTGTCATAGATAGTGGATAAGAGGTTTAGTTCTGGGTCTATACTTGTCTGCATAAAATGGCTGGTTGTTGGAAAACAAGGCAAGAATGGCAATCACAAAATATAAATTTGAAATAAAAGGGAGAAAGAGAAAAAAATATATAAACAAGACTATACAAAACAAACACAAAATTAACAAAAAAAAAGAAAGAAAAATGAGGTAGCTTACAAGGGGCTTACAAGTACTCTCAGGTACACTAAGTAATAATTTGCATTTTGAGACACAGGCAAAGCCAGGGGTACAATGGAGTAAGAAAGTATATATGGCGAGGCTAAGCAACCTAGGTAATAAATGAAATAAAAGAAAAAAAGTTGATTAATAAACATAGGCAAATTTAAGCTAAAGGTTATTACCTAAAAATTGAAATTGAAATTGAAATTGAAATAAGTTTATTGAGGTAAAATACACACAAAGGGATGAGGTAGCTCAAGCTATTCTCACCCCATTCAGTACAACGTGTTAGTACATACATAGACACACATCACAAACAATAAACCTGTTACCAAACATTCTGAGAGATAAACATGTACATTTCCTCCTTCACAAGTAGGTATGGTATCAGACGTACACAAATACTTTTATGACCTAGTTATACGGATAATTCAACAAAATATTACAGTCTTGGTGCAAAATTCTTATATCTCTCAAGAATATCATCAACCTTTCCTTTGTGACACATCCAGGCTATTTGCTCAGGAACAGTCCTTATCTCAGTGTTTCTATATACATTAATCAACGGACAATCAAGAACATAATGGGCAAGGGTGTGAGACCTTAACATACCACATAGTTTACACTTCGTGTCATTATCATGAACACCTATCCCATATTCCCAGTAATATTTGTACCCAAGCCTGAGCCGCATGTACACAGAGTCACTCCAAGCATTTCTCCTTTTACCATAAGTGAAAAGGGTGTTTTGACTCACATACATGTAGTGTTGCATGGTTAGACTTCTCTCATACATTATCCCTCTCCTCTCCACTCCTGCCTGTGCCTGAATATTTCTGATTTTGCTTCTTATTTGTCTCATTGTGAATTCACATTCAATGTCAATTTGTGGTTTTGATGTGGCACGTTTGGCCAAGTCATCCGCCACCTCGTTTAGCACTATTCCAACATGAGATGGAATCCACATGAATTTCACACTATGACCTTTCAGCTGTATCTCAGCTATTCTTCTCTTACAATCCTCAACTATAGACAAGAAGACTGGGTTTCGACTGTTTAAGGACTCCAGTGCTCCTCGGCTATCGACAAATACAAAAACATTTTTGTCGTCATAACGTACTTCCTCCAAACACGCCAGAATGGCCTGCAGTTCAGCTTGTGTGGATGATATATAATTACTAATCCGGAGTTCAATTTTCCTGTCCACAGTCCCAAACTCCGTATATTCCCTTATTAGGACACCACACCCTGCCCTGCCATCCTCCGCCACCGACCCGTCGCAATATACATGTAAACTGTTGCCTCTTGGTAACCGGGATATCATGCTTCCATACATACACCGTAATTGTCCCGGTTCATGATGAATCTTTTTCACATTGAGGGGTACAATTTCGACGTCTATTTTCTGTACTTTCCAGGGAGCAGACTTATTACCCTGTCGAGAGGGTTTACAGCAGTCAAGTACATCGTATTCCCTGAGGTCATGAGCTAATCCCCTCGAGTAGCGTGTCTCCCTCAGTTTCCTGGAAGTGTGTACGTCACTCAAGCAGGTCTGAACGCTCTCAAACAGCTTATCCCCTCCTTTTCTCCGCATGAAACGAATAGCTACTCTAGTGTTAATGTCACGGACTCTATCACACACACTCTGTAAATTTAATTCCATTCTCATTATTTCAATCATTGCATTTCTTTGACATCCAAGAATAATCCTCATAGCCTCGTTCTGTATCAGCTCTATTTTTTGAATTCTGCCTTGGCCTGTGTAAGACAAAACGGGTGCTGCGTAGTCTATCAGGGACCGAACAGTGCTTATGTATAACATCCGTAAGATAGGTACCCCAACACCTTTACCAGAAAAAGCCAGTGCTTTTAGAGGATGCAGACGGGCTTTACATAAGGTGCTGATATGATTTATTTCAGCATTTTTACTCTCACATGTGTATCCAACATACATGCCCAGATACTTGTACTTCTGAACACGGCTCAGTTCCACACCATTTAGAGTAAGTGTTATATTTCTTCGTTTCCTATACTCATATTTGGTTTTATCTGCATTTATAACTAAGCCTAACTTGTGACAGGTTGTACCAAGTATGTTAAGAGCAGTTTGAATTTTGTTCCCGGAAGTGCCTTGTATAAGAATGTCATCAGCATATATGATCGTCGTGACCCCTGGAGGATACATTTCTGATGCTAATCTGTTCATTAATACATTGAATAAGGTGGGACTTAATACTCCCCCTTGTGGGGTACCTAACTGAAACCTCCGTTCCTCAGACATGCATCCCTGATAATACACCTGACCTTTTCTGCCCTGTAGATAATCCCTTATCCAATGTAACAATCTCCCTGTTATTCCCAGATTGGCTAATTCGTATAAGATTACTTCCCCATTGGCTTTATCAAATGCTCCTTGTAGATCAACAAAAACTCTACAATTGTCATCCATATTAGACAAACACTTTAAGAGACAATCCGCAGTACTTTTGCCTTTGACAAAACCAAAGAGATTACTGGACATGTTATCACCTACAAGGTAGAGTAGCCTATTTAACAAAATCCTTTCCATCATTTTACAAAAGCAGGATATTAAGGAGACAGGTCTGTAGCCATCCGTTTGACTTAGGGATAGGAATGATGACTGCCTCTTTCCATTTTCTTGGTAACTTTCCCTCTCTATAACTCATATTAAACAAATCAAGTAAGGGACTAGGTTTCATACCGGCTAAATAATTAAGAATGTCATACGTTACTCCATCTTTCCCAGGAGCAGTAGAGCTGCCACTTTTTATAGCATCCAGTAGCTCATCGTGAGTTATCTCAGTGCACGCTATAGATCTTGTATTTAAGGCACATAAAGTTACTCCATTTCTAATATTTTCCCATGACTCAATGGTGATTCTCGTGTCTGCAGGTAAGGACTCCATACCAGCAGCACTAGCCCATTTATCTACTAACTCATTAGCAACCTTCCCTGGATCTGAGTGAGCAATGAATTTGGTCTTACAACCCCTGACTTTATTTACTGCTCTCCATATGTCTTTAAGGTTCTTAGTATTACCAATGGACTGAGCAAAGTCTTGCCAGTATCTGTCCCGCGCCTCCTTCCTCACCTGACTGCATTCCCTAGCCACTTCCAACATTGTATTTTTCTCTTCATCCCTCATTCCATTTTTTATCCATTCTTTATGTGCACTCCGTAGCATTCTCTCCCACCCCTTGACTTGCTGATCATTGGAATATTTAAATTTCTTAGGTCCATGCGTCTTGCTTCCCCTGCCCCCGTTATTTTCCCTCTGTACTAATTTCTCTATGTTCTCGACCATATCCTCGTAAAAACTATCAACGCAGAGCGGCGTGTATTGTTGATACCAATCTCCCATATTTTGAATAAAATAATTTTTCATATCTTTATTAATATTTAGCCTTTTCCTTTGAAAGTGGACTTGTTTTTTCCCCAGTGGTAATTCAACGTTCAAGGCAAAGTGGTCACTAAGTAGTTCCCGAACAACCCGAGCCTCCCCCATAATCCCCTGAGAGTTTAAAATGCAGGCATAGTCAAGCCGTCCTCCCCTGATGTGAGTTGGTTCATTGTTTCCCAATAGACAGGTATCTGGATGATCTTGTAGAACTAATAGTACTAATACAAGATCTTGATCTTGTATTAGTACCCATTAGTACTAATGCTACCCACTGTCCCAAGGCTTGTGTGCCGAGCATTAAGGTCCCCAATGACCAGTGAAGGATCAGTATAAATGCAGTCAGGTAGATAGTTGGCGTCGAAGCAGTTCCTGGATACATACAAATTAACTACAATAAATTCCCCTTCCCTTAATGATAATTTAACACAGACACTCTCTATACCTTGCGTTTTTGATGGCGGTTCTACTAACTCTGCTGGTATGGAGTTCTTTACATAAATTGACGTGCCTCTGATGTTATTTGCGGCGAAGAGGTGAAACCCTTTATAACCATTTAATTTCAATAATCCTTCATTCCTATCCCCTGTCTCCTGGAGAGCTACAACATCAATATCATTTCCCATCACATAACAATGAACATCTGTAACCCTGTTTCTTAAACCATTAACATTCCATGACAAAACTTTCAGTCTAGGGTGATCCATTATTAATCAATTCACTGCCTAAGTCATCCCCTATAAATTCACTAAATGATAGCCATACCTGACATAACATCTCCCACCTCCTCCCAAGTTCACCAGTAAAAGCGACATTGCGATTCTCAAGAGATTTTTTCAGCCCTGAGACGTCCATTATTGGCCCAAATGATTCCTTCATTTTATGTGTAATTATAGGGTTCTTCCTTTCACTACGACTACCATCATTCACACACACTTCACTTTCTTTCATTTCAGCACTCAATATTTCATTATTGCCCTCAACCACTATATCCTGATTTTCTTTCACAGTTTTGTGAATTTCCTTGACCTCCTGAACGTTTAATTTCGCCTCGATGGACTCGATTCTCTGCCCAAGATTTTGGAGGAACTCACCAACTTTTCTTAGTTCAGCCCACACCTCCTTGGCCATATTATTATGACCCTCTTTCTGAGCCACAGTAGCCACTTCACTCACCGTTACATTGTCACTGCCGGAGTCCTGAGTGGTGGCGTGGCTGCTTGTTGCTTGAGCCTGACGAAGTAAAGGAGACTCCTTTACCCACGCATTCGTCCGGTTCACTGGTGCTGTTTGGGGCAGACTGTTTTGCTGTGCTCCCGGTGTCTGGGTAAGAGCTCTTGCTTGCTCTGTAACATTCACCGGCCGAATAACACCCATACTCGGCCTCTTGCTACACACAGCTGAGCTGGCATTGTGAACGCCTCCACAGTTGCAGCATCTGGGAACTATTTTCTCACCCAGATTAAGTCTGTTTCTACACACATTAGAGAGGTGAGACTTTCCGCAGAAACGACATCGTGGATCATTTTGACAGCTCCAGGATTTATGCCCCCATCTGCAGCATTTCAGGCATATTATGGGCTCTTCCACATACTTTGCTACATGCCTGTAGCCAGCCCCGGTGATGAACACTTTCTCGGGAACTTCACCTCTCACTAAAGCCACCACCTGACTCCTAGCTTCACCTTTAATAAAGTGACGCTTGGCCCACACAAATCGTTGGTCGTCGAGGATGAATTCGGGGTCCAGAATCTGAGGGTATTTATAGATAATTACCTTCGTCAGCTTCTCGTTCCCCTCCGGTATTTCCATAACAATTCCATCATATCCTTGCTGGGTAAGATACTCCACTGCCTCCATAGAACCTACCGTTAAGTAAGGTCTGTTTACACCTTCCTTCAGCAGGGGCTCGAACTTGCGGTGTTCTCTTCCAAGTGTGACTGTCCACAGCAGCTTCTGATGATAGGCCAGCGTGCATGAGGCAGGGAAAAGAAGCCTTCTCCGCTGACCCTCACCTTCCTGACATCGTTCCGTCCGTTTGTCGACATCAGTCTCGGCGTCGTTCTTCATTCTCTTGTCGTTTCCGTTAAGTGTACCATTACTGTCAACACTACGCCTTGCAATCCTGTCTTCTCCGTTTCTTCTGTTGCCTTGTTAGAACGTCTTGATACTCACCCTCCTCGACTGACTGGCTGCTTTCTGAGTCCATGTTAATATTGCCGTGGGAAGTAGCCAGTTCTTCTGGTGACTGAGTCTCCATCGGTGGTGGGGAGGCCTGTGGTTGTGCTGGCCACCACCCCTCACACACACACACACACACACACACTAAATATATGAATCCAGTGTGTAAAGCCTCCAGATCTTTAGCCCCTGCTATTGCTTTGCTCTTCAACAAGTCACTTGAACTCCAAACCTTTCCAGATATTCTAAAAAAAGCGAGAGTAACGCCTGTCCACAAATGTGGTGACCCCACAGATGTTAACAACTACAGACCTATATCAATCCTGCCAAACTTGTCAAAATTTTTTGAAAAACTTATATATAAGCAGCT
Source organism: Procambarus clarkii (assembly GCF_040958095.1). NCBI lineage: Eukaryota > Metazoa > Arthropoda > Malacostraca > Decapoda > Cambaridae > Procambarus > Procambarus clarkii. The sequence goes on from NC_091222.1 coordinate 14,439,974, forward strand.
TTACTCATATCTAGCCAAACTCAATATACTTAGCCCTTGCCAATATGGCTTCAGACCCAAAAAAAGCACTAACGATGCACTTATTAGTATGCTTAACTCTATTCATACAGCTCTTGATAAAAAGGAGTTCCCTGTTGGGTTATTTGTGGACCTGCGTAAACCTTTTGATACTGTCAACCACCATAACCTTCTTCTTAAATTACATCATTATGGAGTCAGAGGACACTCCCTACAATACCTCGAGTCCTACCTTACTGACAGGCTCCAATATGTTTCTGTGAATAATACAATTTCTCCCACCCTACCCATCAACATTGGTGTTCCTCAGGGCAGCATACTTGGCCCTCTCCTCTTTCTCATCTACATTAATGACCTTCCAAATGCCTCCCAACACCTCAAACCAATTCTATTTGCTGACGACACAACCTTCATTTACTCCAGTCCTGACCCTCTTGCTCTAAATGCCACAGTAAATACTGAGCTAATTAAAGTCCATCTTTGGCTAACTGCCAACAAACTCACCCTTAACATTGACAAAACTTTCTATATTCTGTTTGGCAATAAATCCTCTAGTCATATAAATCTCAAAATAAACAATACCCAAATTTGTAACAAATTAGATGGCAAATTCCTTGGCATTCTCATTGACCACAAGCTGAATTTCCAGGGACACATTCTAAATATATCAAAAAAAGTTTCAAAAACTGTGGGCATTCTTTCTAAGATCAGATATTATGTACCACGCCCTGCCCTGGTGACTCTCTATTACTCCCTTATCTATCCTTATCTCAACTATGGTATCTGTGCTTGGGGTTCTACTACCCAAAATCACTTACGTCCTCTAATTACCCAACACAAAGCTGCTATTAGAACAATATCCAACTCTGGCCCCAGACATCACTCGGTACCCCTACTCAAATCTCTGAATATGTTAGATATTAAGTCACTGCACATTCTCTCATGTGTATTATACATATATAAAACGCTAAACTATAATGCCAATCCTGATCTTAAAAGCTTCATAGAAGGTTGTAACAGAACCCATGAGCACCACACCAGAAATAAATACAGTTTTGATATTCCTAGAGTACGTCTTAATCAAACTAGAAATGCTCTGCAAATCAAGGGGCCCAGAATGTGGAATGACCTTCCCAACCATGTTAAAGACTGTACCTCTCTCAACCAGTTTAAGATAAAAACTAAACACTACCTAATAAATTCCCTGTAATCTACCTCACTCCTCTATTGTCAACCCATGTCTGTTATTTTCTTTTTTTTAATCAACACTGTTTGTCAACCTATTGTATTTGTTCTGCTTTTTCAGTCATGTTCCCCCTTTTTTTATCTTTATTTGTATTTGTTCTCAACACTTTTTATTCTTTATGCTCAATTAGTATTAAGTTCTAGATATTAATGTTTTTCTTGCCCGAAACGCATTGCGTAATAGTGGCTTTAGGCATTATATGTACTAGCTCTATCTATATATCAATCCATTAATGTAACATCACTTGTTTGTATATACCTTACCTGAATAAACATCTGAATCTGAATCTGAATCAGCAAAATTATAAATTAAATATGCAATCTGGTATGCACATGACTTGAAACTGGAGTTATGTAATTAATTGGACTGAGAAATATCACACACCCACAAAATATATAAATCAGCAAAATTGTAAATTAAATATGCAATCTGGTATGCACATGACTTGAAACTGGAGTTATGTAAATTAATTGGATCAGGTAAAGCATAGTAAATTTTTTTCCTGAAACTGAGAGATGTAAATTTCATGAAAATAATTACACAAGTATACAACACTCAACATGTAGTACAATATGATACTTAATAATGGATAAAATGTAGAAAATTTACACAAAAGAATTAACATGTAATGCAGAACATGTAGCAATAAGGCATCAAGAATTTAAAACAAATTAACTTTCTGTAAATGTGTAAATAATAATAATAATAATAATAATAATCACTCTGGAAAGAATACAAGAATATTCTGCAATGTTATAGCAACTGCTGTAATTAGCTTATAATAAAGTTATAGAGTACAGTACTATAAACACATACTGTAACATTTAATATAAAATGCTAAAGGAAACTTCAGATTAAGGTCTGGGGAAAACATAAAATTTGTCTATAATGCACTTCAACTGCTGAAAAAAAAACAATATTATTTATACTTAATACACTGCACCAGAATGTACTTGGAATCACTTAACATAACATTACTAATGAACAATGGAACTTGTAGCTCCAAACACCACAAAAAGGAATTGAGTGAGGAATGGGCAGCTAATTCCTCTTATCAAGTCACTGGAGGAAAGAATATTTGATATACAGGGTTATTTCCTTATTAAATCGCAATTATTGTATAGCACAGTGTGTACCAGCTATTGTTTACTTAGCTTCGGGCTGTGGTATCTTCAGAACAACTTTGGCTATCGTGGAAAACAATCTACGAGGAGTCGTGTGGGGAGAGGTGAGTAAGGTGAGTAATAGTTTAGTTATGATCGTATAATTAATAAGACCTAAAGAAATATTAAAGCACTCCGTTAATTAAGTCCAATAAATGACTAGTAAAAAGTAAATTAAAAATTAATTTAAAAAGTGAAACAAAGAGACTTAGGATACCTAGCCCGCATTAGGTGACAAGGGGGTTAATTATGTTGACTCATTGAGAGTGATAATAAGGTGAGACAAACCACATAGGGTGAGGAAAGTGTTGAGGTTATCCTCATTAGCTATTATAAACACCTGCTGAAGTCTTTCTCACTTTAATCAAGCCATCTCTGACGAAGCACTGATGAATCGCATCTGGGCTTTGACGACGGATTTGACGCAGGCGGTAGGGGAGTTGCTGTCTTTTTCTAGTCAAGCACTCGTTGATGTAGATTCCCTGTCGTTGGGATGCAGCTGTCCGGACAAGATGCAATTTCATGGACTGGGAAGCCAGTTTCAGGCAAATTTTCCGCTGGTTTTGTCCTGATGGATTCTTTTTGCCTATTCTGTAGGCAGCAATAATGTCTGTTTTGTTTAGAGTGAACTGCAATTCTTTTTTTAAGAGATCAAGAGATAATCAAGAGATAAAGAGATTTTTTTTTTTTTTTTTTTTTTTTTGAGATATATACAAGAGTTGTTACATTCTTGTACAGCCACTAGTACGCGTAGCGTTTCGGGCAAGTCCCTGGAATACGATCCCCGCCGCGAAGAATCGTTTTTTCATCCAAGTACACATTTTACTGTTGCGTTAAACAGAGGCTACAGTTAAGGAATTGCGCCCAGTAAATCCTCCCCGGCCAGGATACGAACCCATGACATAGCGCTCGCGGAACGCCAGGCGAGTGTCTTACCACTACACCACGGAGACTGCAAATGTGAGCACTTTTAGTCACTAATGTTTTTCCTGCCCGAAACGCTTTGCGTAATAGTGGCTTTAGGCATTGTATGTACTAGCTCTATCTATAAATCTATCAATTTTTGTAAAACTCTTGTATGTATGTACTTTACCTGAATAAACATTTATTTATTTATTTATTTACTTGAAACTCCCGCCACATCAGAACCTTGGTTTGCACCTGCTCAGACGTGTATTTATCATGGAAGAACTGTTTGATTTAAAAAGTATATTACATGTACTTCAATATTTACAGAAACAATTAAAAATAAATTCTTTTACTGTAACTCACGTGCAAAAAACATGTCTATTGAATCTGAAGATATAAATCACAAATAATAAGAAGAAAAATAAACTATTTGGAACCAGAAAAAATTGGAACGCTTAGGTGACCATCGCTACCATTATAGACAACAAACACCAGCTGGGGAGTGTTCAAACATAAATATTAATTCAAGATTTTCAAACAAACTTCACTTATCATAAAGAAAAAGCACCACGAGTGACCGCCAAGTGCTCACATTAAGTCCAAGTCTAAGAAACAACACTCAAGCCTTCCCTGACCGTCAACATTCATTGAGGCTCCACCCAGAGGCATCATGCAACATCACTCGTGCAGTGATCCAGAGGAGAAAACCTTCAACCAAACTGTACCTGTCATAAAGAAGGCAAAAACTGGCCAGTGTCCAGAGTGTGGGAAGGTGTGCAGGTCTGACAATATGAGCAGGCATATGTTAGTGCATTCAGGTGACAAACGTCACGAGTGTCCAGAGTGTGGGAAGAGGTTCAGACAGTATGAACATGTTAAGATTCACATGTTATTGCATTCGGGTGACAGACCTCTCGAGTGTCCAGAGTGTGGAAAGAGATTCAGACAGCTTGGACATGTGAAGTCTCACATGTTAGTGCATTCAGATGACAAACCTCACCATTGTTCAGTGTGTGGGATGGTATTCAGTCGTCTTGGAAATCTGAAGTCTCACATGTTAGTGCATTCAGATGACAAACCTCACAAGTGTCCAGAGTGTGGGAAGAGATTTAGATATCGTGGAAATTTGAACGATCACATGTTAGTGCATTCGGATGACAAACCTCACAAGTGTCCAGAGTGTGGGAAGGAATTTAAACATCTTGCAACTATGAAGATTCACAGGACGGGGCATGCAGATGTACCATTCAACAGACCTTTTGAATGTGTGGAGTGTGGGAAAAAATTTAGAGGGCGTAGTGCTATAATACAGCACCTGTTAGTGCATTTAGATGACTAACCTCATGAATGTCCAGAGTGTGGTTGGAAATTCAGACAATATAGAAAAATGAAGACTCACATGTTAGTGCATTCGACTGACAAACCTCACAAGTGTCAAAAGTGTGGGAAGAAATTCAAGTGGCTTCAAAGCATGAGGAGACACAAGATGCTACATTCAGGTGATTGGCTAAACACTTTGAATATGAGAGATGATTTATAGAATGCTGAAGTACTATAGAGTACTACATGGAACTTAGTAGTACATTAACTTTCCTTTTATCTAATATACAATTTGGAAAAAGAGCTTTATCATAAAAAAATAAAGAATCTGAATCTGAAAAATATTGTGCCATCACCATGTCAGTTGGATGTCCTACAGAGGTAATTGTTATATTTTGTTTGAAAATATTCTTCACTCTGGAAGGTAAATATCTAAAGGTTTGATGACCAAACCACACATCAGAAAGTGAAAAGACGATGACATCCTGGACCATTATCAAATTGTGTAATTATACGACTTGATAATGGTTCAGGATGGACCAAAACATTGTCGTTTCTACACTTTCTGATGTGTGGTTTAGTCATAATATCTTTAGCCATGTTGTGACTCATCATCTGCATCTAAGGGTATTTTATTATTTTGTTCTTTTATGAAAATCAGATGCTCCTCATAGACCAAGCAAGAACTAGAGAAGCTGTCAGTGAAGAAAACACAAAATTGTTCATAAATATTTTTGTTTTATTTTAACAAAGATAAAATAAGGTATTAAATGTGTTTTTCTTTATACAGTACTAGTATTTATTTAAATAATGTATTTTTTTTTTTGTTCTCTTTAAACATTTATTTAAAATGTAGAATAATCTGTATCTAAGTTATGGTCATTTTTGTTGTAATATTATTTAGAATTAGAGCTAGTGTAGAAAACAGTTTGAGATATACTTGACATGAGTCATTTTTATAATAGTTTTAATCAAGGAATTACTCTTCTGATTCCTATGCAAACTGATTTCCATTTTTATTTTTTTGTTTAGGTCAATTTATGAGTTCAACTTTTGGTTAGAAATATATATCACTTAATAATTTATAGCAGACTTGACTGCCATTATAACTGTCCATGTCCAAAAGTTTTATTTCTCTAGGCTTATTTTAGCAGTTACGGTATAATTGTATGACAATTAAATAAGCCTGACTTGTCAGCTATATTAGCATGATTGGCAATTATATTAGGCTGACTGGCAATTATATTAGGTCAATTTTATTAGCGTGAATAAATTATCTTTGCCTGACCATCTGACGAGACCATATTTGACTGAATCTGATAATTATTTTTTCCTGAATCTGGCAATTATAGTATCTTGAATCTGATAATTATGAAGCTCATGAATCTGAAAAGAACATAAATATGGTAATTATATTAGCTTGAACCTGGGAATTACATTTATATGAATGGCAATTAAATTATATGAATCTGGCAATTATATATGTATGAATCTGACAATTATATATATGTGAATGTAGCAATTATATTAGCTCGATTCTAATATATGTATACTCCTGAATCTGGCATTTGTAAACCAGAACTTGTTATTAATATTAGTGTGATTCTAGAACTTTTTTATATTGTGTAGTACTCAGTAATTCATTCAAAGTTTAATTACTGCTAGTGTTTATTTCATCTGTTTACAATTGCCTGAATCTGACAACTTATTGATATAAAAGGATGTCTGCTTGTAAGTTAGTGATTTAAAATTTGTATGTAAAGGTTTATGTTTGGGTATTGCTTAATTGGTTGGTATTATTATAAACCTGTATAAACAGGTATAGGAGGAGCATATATGGTTTTGATTGGTTGTTTAATTTCTTGTTGTGTTGATGGATGTGAATGAATTTAAGTTATTATTAATTAGACTATCATTAGTTTATATTATTATTTATATATAGAATTATGGGCAATACTTGGCTCTTATTTAAAACATTAATTATAAAAATTACTTGACAATTGTCTCAACATAATATTTATTTATTTTTTATTTATTATTTATTTACTTATTTATTTACAGAAAGGTATATTGGGTTGTGAGAGTACATAATATCGGTGTTCTTACATTCTTGCAAAATCACTAACACCTATAGCATTTTGGGCAGAATCCTTATCTAATAAAGGTAAGAGTATTAATTGGTGCAGTGTAGCAAAATTTAGTTTACCATTATAACTACAATATTAATTGATAATTGTAATTACATAGGTTACACTGGTGATGTTGCATATCTTAAATACGGTATTACATTTGGAGAAGTAGGTAGCATAAAATACAGTGTGAGTTTGAAGGACAATGTAGGAAACAATGAGGATGAAAACAGGTACTTTTTGGTTTTACAGTACTTGTAAATAAGGTATAGGTTGGACACTTTTTTAATTCATTAGGGCGCGAGTTCCATAGACTGGGTCCTTTTATTTGCATGGAATGCTTACTCAGATTTAGCCGGATTCTGGATATCAAAGAGATGAACAAATATCAAAGAGATATTTATTTCTGGTGTGGTGCTCATGGGTTCTATTACATCTTTCAAGGAAGAGTTTCAGAACACGGTTTGCCTCTAGGAACAAGGTTTTGTACATATAAATAGAACAATGATACCATCCACTCACAAACTTGGAGTGTTGTAGAACTTCATTGACAATTGTCTCTATATATGTTTCCATCGACTCGCTGTAACTGTGTTCTTTTAATTGGCACATAAAGGAGCTTCATGTAACATTGTTTATTTACCCTATGACAATGCTTCGGTATTTGTAGTCACAATTCCTAGTTATTAAGGTAATTGGAGAAGCAGCAAACCCTGAATATATGAATGTCTAAAAGTTTTTTTATATTTTTTATTATTATTTTCTACCACAGACATGGCCACACATTTACAATGTTAACCAGCATATATACATTTTCTTCTGTACTCCATGGACAGGGTTAGAGATTTGTTAAACATAAAGTGAAGGGATTTATTGAACAATCAACCACAGAAGGTGATTGTAGTGCTTTTAAAATGCTAAGCTAGCCTACATATGTAAATACATAAATACACAGATTTACGTATGCCCTACATAAAGTGTTCGATGTGTCTTTTACATAGTCATTAATGTGCATTTACAAAGGTGAAATGTAATGCTGATCAGCTTCTACATACACTTTATACACATACAAACACACACACACACAAACATACATATGCATATATATATATACAGTATATATATATATATATATATATATATATATATATTATTAAATATGACCGAAAAAGTAAGATTAATAATTCTAACACGAATTTTCTCAATCTTTCGTACATTACGCTTCACTGTTGGAGGTAAATAAAAAATCACTTCTCCAAAATTCATTTTTATTTCTAGTCTGACGCGACACGGGCGCGTTTCGTAAAACTTATTACATTTTCAAAGACTTCACAAATACACAACTGATTAGAACTTGCGTTTCCCTGATTTTATATCTACATTTGAGTGAGGTGGGAAGGGTGATGTGGCATTAACACAAGACAGAACACTAGGAGATATTAATAGGGTATTAAAAGTATCAACACAAGACAGAACAGAAACAATGGGTATTGAATAGAAGTGTTTGTAGAAAGCCTATTGGTCCATATTTCTTGATGCTTCTATATTGGAGCGGAGTCTTGAGGTGGGTAGAATATAGTTGTGCAATAATTGGCTGTTGATTGCTGGTGTTGACTTCTTGATGTGTAGTGCCTCGCAAACGTCAAGCCGCCTGCTATCGCTGTATCTATCGATGATTTCTGTGTTGTTTACTAGGATTTCTCTGGCGATGGTTTGGTTATGGGAAGAGATTTGGTTATCTCTTCCCATAACCAAACCATATATATATATATAACCATATATATATATATATATATATATGTCGTACCTAATAGCCAGAACGCACTTCTCAGCCTACTATGCAAGGCCCGATTTGCCTAATAAGCCAAGTTTTCCTGAATTAATATATTTTCTCTAATTGTTTTCTTATGAAATGATAAAGCTACCCATTTCAATATGTTTGAGGTTATTTTTTTTTATTGGAGTTAAAATTAACGTAGATATATGACCGAACCTAACCAACCCTACCTAACCTATCCTTATAGGTTAGGTTAGGTTAGGTAGCCGAAAAAGTTAGGTTAGGTTAGGTAGGTTAGGTAGTCGAAAAACAATTAATTCATGAAAACTTGGCTTATTAGGCAAATCGGGCCTTGCATAGTAGGCTGATAAGTGCGTTCTGGCTACTAGGTACGACATATATATATATATATGTCGTACCTAGTAGCCAGAACGCACTTGTCAGCCTACTATGCAAGGCCTGATTTGCCTAATAAGCCAAGTTTTCATGAATTGTTTTTCGACTCCCTAACCTACCTAACCTAACCTAACCTCACTTTTTCGGCTACCTAACAGAACCTAACCTATAATGATAGGTTAGGTAGGGTTGGTTAGGTTCGGTCATATATCTATGTTAATTTTAACTCCAATAAAAAGAAATTGACCTCATACATAATGAAATGGGTAGCTTTATCATTTCATAAGAAAAAATTAGAGAAAATATATTAATTCATGAAAACTTGCCTTATTAGGCAAATCGAGCCTTGCATAGTAGGCCGAGAAATGTGTTCTGGCTACTAGGTACGACATATATATATATATATATATATATATATATATATATATATATATATATATATATATATATATATATATATATATATATATATATATATATAATATATATATATATAATATATACACATATTTGCCTCATTTACTCTCACAGAGTGAGATAGCTGATAAACTGGTGTGCAATTACGCACTTAACCACTGAAAGTGATTAAGATGCCTTTACAAGCTCAGGTTATATAGTTACATCACATACATACATTTATAATTGATCAAAATTCAAATTTCAAATGTTTATTCAGGTAAAGTACATACATACAAGAGGTGATACAAATATTGATGAATTTATAGTTAGAGGTAGTACATACAATGCCTAAAGCCACTATTGCAAAAAGTGTTTCGGGCAGGAAAAACACTAAAGACTAAAACTTAATACTAATTGAGATTAAATTATAAAATGTGTTGAGAAAATAAAAAATAAAAACGGGGGGAACATGGCAGAAAAACAGCAAAAATACACTTTGGTCGACAGACAGCATTGCTTAAAAATAACAGACATGGGTTGACATTATAGGGGTAAGGTAGGTTACAGGGAGTTAATTAGGTAGTGCTTAGTTTTTATCTTAAACTGGTTGAGAGAGGTACAGTCTTAACATGATTGGGAAGGTCATTCCACATTCTGGGTCCCTTGATTTGTAGAGCATTTCTAGTTTGATTAAGTCATACTCTTCGAATATCAAAAAGGTATTTGTTTCTGGTGTGGTGCTCATGGGTTCTGTTACAACCTTCAATGAAGCTTTTAAGGTCAGGATTGGCATTACAATTCAGCATTTCATATATATATATATATAATACACATGAGAGGATGTGCAGTGACTTAATATCTAACATATTCAGAGATTTGAGTAGAGGTACCGAGTGCTGTCTGGGGCCAGAGTTGGATATTGTCCTAATAGCAGCTTTGTGTTGAGTAATTAGAGGACGTAAATGATTTTGGGTAGTAGAACCCCAAGCACAAATACCATAGTTTAGATAAGGATAGATGAGGGAGTAATAGAGCATCACCAGGGCAGGGCAAGATACATAATATCTGATTTTAGAAAGAATGCCAACAGTTTTTGAAACTTTTTTTGGTATATTTAGAATGTGTCCCTGGAAATTCATCTTGTGGTCAATGAGAACGCCAAGGAATTTGCCATCTATTTTGTTACAAATTTGGGTATTATTTTTCCTTAGATTTATTTGATTTGAGGATTTATTGCCAAACAAAATATAGAAAGTTTTGTCAATGTTAAGGGTGAGTTTGTTAGCAGTTAGCCAAAGATGAACTTTATTTAGTTCAGTATTCACTGTGACATTTAGAGCAAGGGGGGTCAGGACTGGAGTAAATGAAGTTTGTGTCTTCAGCAAATAGAATTGGTTTGAGGTGTTGGGAGGCATTTGGAAGGTCATTAATGTAGATGAGAAAGAGGAGAGGGCCAAGTATGCTGCCCTGAGGAACACCAATGTTGATGGGTTGGGTGGGAGAAATTGAGTTATTCACAGAAACATACTGGAGCCTGTCAGTAAGGTAAGATTTGAGGTACTGCAGGGAGTGACCTATGACTCCATGATGATGTAATTTAAGAAGAAGGTTTTGGTAGTCGACAGTGTCAAAATCCTTACGCAGGTCCACAAATAACCCACCCGGGAACTCATTTTTATCAAGAGCTGCATGTATCAAGTTAATCATACTAATAAGTGCATCGTTAGTGCTTTTTTTGGGTCTGAAGCCATATTGACAAGAGCTAAGTATATTGTATAAGCCTAGGAGGACGAAAGTCAGTCAATATGGGACATTCTACAATTTAATGTTCAAGGGTGTGCATGTTTTCCTGTTCACAAAGTTGATTGTGATTGTTGAAAGTGAAACAATTTAAAGCTCATGGGTTCTGTTACAACCTTCAATGAAGCTTTTAAGGTCAGGATTGGCATTACAATTCAGCATTTCATATATATATATATATAATACACATGAGAGGATGTGCAGTGACTTAATATCTAACATATTCAGAGATTTGAGTAGAGGTACCGAGTGCTGTCTGGGGCCAGAGTTGGATATAATTGGAACTCATTTTTATCAAGAGCTGCATGTATCAAGTTAATCATACTAATAAGTGCATCGTTAGTGCTTTTTTTGGGTCTGAAGCCATATTGACAAGAGCTAAGTATATTGTATAAGCCTAGGAGGACGAAAGTCAGTCAATATGGGACATTCTACAATTTAATGTTCAAGGGTGTGCATGTTTTCCTGTTCACAAAGTTGATTGTGATTGTTGAAAGTGAAACAATTTAAAGGATTTAAATCCTTCTAGTTTTTGCTTGTTCTTCTATGAGAACCGATGCCAACGCACTGGCCAATAAACTTAATAATATTGTACTTTAAACAATAAACTGAACCTATCATAAAGAAGAACAACCACCATTAACCGTCTAGTGCTCACATAGAATCTAACTGTAAGAAACAATGCTGAAGTTCTGACTATCACTTGAGTATTTATCAGTCAACCACGAAGCGAAGCGAAGCATCTTCTGACATCACTTCTTGTGCTGTTGTCCCATCCAATTGAAAAACTTTTCTGATTTTTCATAGGTTTACCGTGACACACTAACAATAGTAGCCATGAAGAGGAAAGGAAAAAGGCTGCTTGTCGAAGGTACCCCCCTCCCAATCTGGCCCGTTTGTGCCATGAGGGGGCTTGGTGGAGAACTGCCGGAGTGTGATGCTCCATGGGACAGTCCTCTGTCCTTTTATGGCCTTATGCTCCTACTGCTGTCTTCTCCAATTGTGCTGGATCGCTTTTCCTTTTCCTTATATGTTTCGTTTATCTACCCCTCTTCTCCTATCTGTTTGTTGTTTCCTGCCGACCTTTTGCTTGTTTTGGTTTTTATTTTGGGTTTCTTATATTTTGGCGCCCGGGTGCTTGAGGAGGCATACTCTTGCACCCGTAGAACTGTAGTGCCCAATATCGAGACGAGGGGAAGCTTTTATTGTCAATACTCCTTTCGTCACTAAACCCGATCCCAACGAACTGACGGTTCTTAAGGTGGTGTTTGTGGTGCGTATACTCACGACGCACCCTTAGGGGGCCTTGACATAATCGGCGATAGCTTCTTGTTGGGGTGTCCTGCCTCTAATTATGGCTCCATGGTGAGTATAGGGGCACATTCATGAATAAATGTTTTTCCTTTCGTACCTATGTCACATTCTGTTCTTCTTTTACCTTCTCAGGCTCATGGGGTGGGCGACCAAACCGTGTTGGAAGTTGAACCGTGTTGGAAGACCGGGCTCTGTAGCCCCCGCTGCATTGGGCCCCGACCTTGTTCCTCCTTTGACCCTCCTGACTACTCCCCTCGGCTCCTCTCCTTCCTCTGTGGGTTGGGTAGAGCCCCAAGCCCCTAGTGGTGACCACCTCGTCCCCTGGCACGGCTCAGTATCTAGTTGTGACTACTGCACCTTTTAACACCTCTCTGGGGGTTCTCAACTCCGTTCTTGACACGGCTGCACTCGCTCGATTCCTTCCTGTACTGATGCGTATCAGGCCTTATTTGGTCCCGCTTCGTGGGCCAAATACTTTGATCTCCTCCTTTTTTATTCTGCGCCTCCTGACGATTTCTCCCTTCATAGGCACCTTGTTGATTCCGTAGATGTCTCTGTTACTTTCCACCCCACCCTTCTCGGTGCACGTGTTGTTGCTGCTCCATCTCAGGATGCAGCCTCCCGCCTGGCCGCCTTATCCTGCCTTGGTGAGACCCCTGTTCGAGTCTCCAAGAACGCTTGGTTGAATGCCAATGTTGGCATTATTCTTCTCCCACCCCATGTTGCTACCGGTGTTCGGAATCTCCAGGAATGCCACGAAGATATTCGTCAAATCCTCGATACCCAGGGCCATTCTGTCCTCCAGGTAGACTCGTTTACTCGTCCCCCTCGTGGTCGTCACCATCAACCCCTTCGGGTTGTGAAGATTACCTTTGATGGTAGGGCCCTTCCACCCTCTATTATTCTTGCTGGTTCCAGGTGCTCCGTCCAGGAGTACATTCCCTCTTCTCGGCTCTGTAATAAGTGCTGGAGGTTTGGGCATGGAGCCCTCCGCTGCTCCGGTACTGTCTCTCTCTGTCGTGTGTGTGGAGTTGAGGGTAACTCAAAGTCGGAGTGCACTTCTCCCCAGGCTCGCTGCCTCAATTGCGGTGAGGCCCACCCTACCTTCTCCCATGCGCGTATACATTACAAGCTTGAGGCAGCCGTCCTCAACTTGAAGCATCGGGAGCGTTTATCTTTTCCTGAGGCAAGGCGCTAGGTTAGCCAGCTCCCACCTTATGCTAACGTCTCTTATGCTCGCATGTTGCCCTCTTCCTCTTCTCGTCCTTCCCACCTTCCTCAGACTCAAAACCATTTCCAGGCTTTGGACCCTTATACACCCACCGCCCCGTCGTCTGTTCCTTTGAGTTCTGTCCCGAAGGGTCCCCCTCCTGGTCCTCTGTCTGGGGTTTCCCTTCTTTCTGTCCGGTCTGTCATGTCTCCTGTGTCTTCTTCCTCGTCTGCCTCCGATCCTCCTTCCCATCCTTCTCCTCCGACTATTAGCTCTCCACGCTGCCTGTCAGTACGGGCTGATGTCCATCGCTATCCCAACGGCTGTCGTGTATGCTCTCGTTCAGCTTCTCCTGTTGAGACGCTGGAATCAGTTGCCCAGTATGTAGTTGTTGGGACACCTGTCTCTTTGAGTCAGAAGCTTAAGCCTGGCTCCTCTCCGTCCTCCCCGGCGGGTTAAAAGGCTTCTCTTTCTTCCTCGCCCCCTACTTCTGACATTCTCGCTCCGTCCCCTCCCGTTTTGGTGGTTACGCCACCTGTTCCTGCTATGGAGGTCTCTCTGGCCCCTGCTTCCCTCTCGGTTGGTGCCCTTGCTGAGGTGCATCCCCTGGTTTCTGCCCCTCCTGCTGCTGTCCATGACCCTCGGTTATCCCCCCCCCCCTCTTCCTCCTCCGGACCCTACTCATCCGCCCCTGGTCAGTCCTCTAGCTACCTTCCCTCCTTCTTTACTCAGTTTACCCATGGCCCCTAACCCTGATCCTGCACTTCTTTAACGTGCTGTGTTCCCTTTTTGCCTTAATTTCTTCGTTGTTCTCTGTTGCTGTCCTTCCGGTTCTCGTTGATGTCTATTCTTCAATGGAACGTTCGTGGTTATTATGGCAATTTCCTCAAACTCCAGCTTCGGATTTCGCGGTTTTTGCCCCTTTGTGTCTGTCTCCAGAAGCCAATGCTTGGTGCTCGTCCTGGTCGCTTTCGTGGCTATTCCTTTCTCTCCCCTTCCCTAGCTGTTGCTGGGGCTCCTAACTCTTCTGCTCTCTTGATTCGTTTTGATGTTCCCTTTGTCCCTTCAACTTTTCCTTCGCTTCTCCATTGTAATGCTGCTTGTATCTTTGTGGGGAAATGTTACACAAGTTTGTTCCATTTATCCCCCCCCCCCCCTTCCCCAAGTGTCTGCTTTCTCTTCCTGATCTGAAACACCTACTGGACTCCTTGCCAGAACCTGTACTCCTGCTAGGTGATTTTAATTGTTGTCATTCTTTTTGGGGTGATGTTCTGACAAACACCTGGGGTCGCCTTCTTGAGCAGTTCATCCTCTCTTCTTCCCTGTCTCTTCTGAATTCTGGTGAGCCCACACACTTGGACTCTCGGACTCGCACCCTTTTATGTCTTGATCTTTCTCTTTGCTCGTCTTCTTTTTACTTAGATTTCACATGGCAGGTTCTTGATGACCTCCATGGCAATGACCATTTTCCCATCCTTTGTTACCTTTTTCTCTTTTCACCTTCCCCTCTCCTTCCCTAGGTGACAGTTTGCTAAGGCAGACTGGAACCTATTTACCCTCAGTGCTGCTCTCTCTGACCTCTCCCTCGCTCTCCTCCTTTTTCATGACACCGTCTTCGACGTTGCCCTCTGCTCTATTCCTCGCTCTTCCTCTCGGGGCCCACGGAATTGTGTTTCCTGGTGGCATACAGAAAGTGCTCGGCCTCTCCGCTGTAAGCGTGCAGCCTGGAAGAGACACCGTAGGGCCATCCGTATGGCTAAACGTGAATGTTGGGCATCTTATGTTTCCACCATTAATGTCCGACACTCCTCTGCCGCAGATCTGGAAGCTTATCCGCAAGATAGCGGGTAAGTTCGTTCCTGATGTCTCACTGGTCCTTCACCTCCGTGGTACTCTTGTGGCGGACCCGTTGCAGGTTGCTACCGAACTGGGTTCCCACTTTTCTTCTGTTAGCTCTGGTTTTCATCTTCCCCGAATCTTTCCTTCTTTGTAAACCTGTCCTTGAATATTGTCTTTTGAATTTCTATACTCATCTTCGCCTTCCCTATAATGATCCCTTCTCTATCTCTGAACTTTGGTCTGCCCTGGCCCTCTGCGATTCTACGGCAGCGGGCTCCGATGGCATTCATCATGAGATGCTTCGCAATCTCCCTCCATGCACGTCTCAGTATTTACTGAGTCTGTATAACCGGATTTGGGAGACGTCGTCAGTCCCTGAGGACTGGCTCGATGCCGTTGTCCTCCCTGTTCGCAAACCAGGGTCTCTGGGAACATCCCCTAAGGACTTTCACCCTATTGCCCTCTACAGTTTTGTCTGGAAACTCTCTTGAACGTATGGTTAACATTCATCTAATGTGGTTCTCGGAACACCATCACCACCTCTCCCCTTCTCAATTTGGTTTCCGCAAGTGCCGCAGCAGAACAGATGTCCTGGTGAACTTGAAGGTCTATATTCGTACTGCTTTTGCTGCGAAGACCTCCATTGTTGCCGTCATTTTTGACCTGGAAAATGCTTAATTAAGACACCACTTGGCGATTTCATATTCTATCCCAGCTTCATTCTTTTGCCCTTCGTAGTCATCTCCCTCTCTTTCTCTGCAGCTTCCTCTCTCGTCATTCCTTTCGGGTGAGGCTTGGTACCGCTCTCTGCCTCTTTTTCAGCAATACGAAGGTGTGCCCCAGGGTAGTGTTCTGAGCACTACTATTTTATCTGGTTGCCCACAATGGTCTTCTTTCCTCTCTTCCTTCAGGTGTCTTCTCTGCTCTTTATGTCAACGATCTTACCCTTTGCTGTCAGGGTGATGATTCGCCTCTCCTTCAACGCCAGCTTCAACTTGCGATTGATGCAATGTCGTCTTGAGCCACCGATCATGGCTTCAGGTTCTCTACATCCAAGACCTGTGCTATGACTTTTACTCGGAAGTGTGTCGTTCTTCGTCCTTCTTTGTCACTTTATGGTCACTCCATTGTGTACAAGTATTCCACTAAGCTTTTGGGGTTGATTTTTGACACTCGTTTGTCTTAGTTGCCCCATATTTTGTACCTCCGTGTTGAATGCTCTAAGGCTCTTACCCTCCGGTAAAGGGCCTTACCCTCCTAAGGCCCTAGGCCTTAAACCATACTTCTTGGGGAGTGGATAGGAGCACATTACTCTCTTTACATTCCTTTCTCGTCCTGTCTAAGCTCGATTATGGGTGCCCTGCTTACTCGTCTGCTTCTCCTTCTCCTCTTTGCCGTCTTGATGCTTTGCACCATACTGGGTTGCGCCTCAGTTCTGGTGCCTTATGTTTAACTCCCGTCCTCAGCTTGTATGCTGACACTGGCTTCCTATCTCTCCGCCGTGGACCGCTGTGATCGTTACTGTCTTCACTATCTTGCGCGGTCCTTGCAACATCCTTCCTCTTCCCTCTGTCGTGCTTTAAGTTTTACCCCTCCTACGGTTCCTGTTCCTCTTCACCACCTCCCTCTTTCTGTCCGGTTATCTCGCTTACAGGATTCTCTTTCAGTTCGTATTTCTAATATTTCTACTCGTGTTGTTTCTTCTCTACTTCCGTTTAGAGTCCCCCTTCCGCAGTTTTGTACATCCTTAACCAGCATCACTAAAGCTTTTATTCCTCCTTCGGTTCTCAAACGCCTTTTCCTTGAGCACTTTTCTTCTCACTCCCGCTCCGTCTTCACCGATGGGTCTAAGTCTGCGGACGGTGTTGGCTACGCTGTTGTTTTTCCTGATTGCACTTATATGTGTTGCTTACCTCAGGAGACTAGCATCTTCACAGCGGAACTTTATGCTATTCTCCATGCTCTGCGTCTTCTGCTTACTCCTCGTCAATCTTCCTTTGTAGTTGTTGTTGACTATCGTAGTGCCCTCATGGCTCTCGGGTCTTTTAATCCTGTTCATCCAGTGGTTGTCGAGATCCAACATTGGCTGTTTCTTGTTCAGAATAAATTTAAGTTGGTTGAGTTTTGTTGGGTTCCCAGCCATATTGGTGTGTCTTTAAATGAGCGTGCGGATGCTGCTGCCAGGGAAGCTGTCCGTTCTTGTCCCATCTCTCGTAAAGGTATTCCTTATTCCGACTTTTACCCGGTTATCCATTCCTCCATCCTTACCCGTTGGCAGGCTTATTGGTAGTCTGTTACTGGAAACAAACTACATACTCCTAAGAGTTGTGTGTCCTCGTGGCCGCCGTCCTACCACCGTAACCGGCGATGGGAAACGGCTCTAGCGAGGTTGCGTATTGGCCATACTCGCTTAACCCATGGTCACTTGATGGAGCGCCGACCTGCTCCTTATTGTCCTAGTTGCATTGTCCCTCTTACGGTCGTGCATGTCCTTCTTGAATGTCCTGACTTCCGGGACGAGCGTGTGTCTTGCTTTCTGACCGCCCCTCGCGGTCACTTGTCCCTCAATAGAATTCTTGGTGACTCGGATACTTTTGATATCGTTCGCCTTATGCGTTTTAGTTCTCGTATTGGCATCCTTGGTGATATTTAGCGCCCTTTGATTATTCTGCGCATTTGATGGTGCTACATAGCCTTCCCGGTTTGGTGCCTTCTTTTCATAATTACTTACTTGAGGTCAGGATTGGCATTACAGTTCAGCGTTTTATATATGTATAATACACATGAGAGAATGTGCAGTGACTTAATATCTAACATATTCAGAGATTTGAGAAGGGGTACGGAGTGATGTCTGGGGCCAGAGTTGGATATTGTCCTAATAGCAGCTTTGTGTTGAGTAATTAGAGGACGTAAAGGATTTTAGGTAGTAGAACCCCAAGCACAAATACCATAGTTGAGATATGGATAGATGAGGGAGTAATAGAGAGTCACCAGGGCAGGGCGGGATACATAATATCTGATCTTAGAAAGAATGCCAACAGTTTTTGAAACTTTTTTTGATGTTTAGAATGTGTCCCTGGAAATTCAGCTTGTGGTCAATGAGAACGCCAAGATCTTGCCATCTGATTTGTTACAAATTTGGGTATTGTTTATTTTGAGATTTATTTGATTAGAGAATTTATTGCCAAACAGAATATAGAATGTTTTGTCAATGTTAAGGGTGAGTTTGTTGGCAGTTAGGCAAAGATGGACTTTATTTAGCTCAGTATTTACTGTGGCATTTAGAGCAAGGGGGTCAGGACTGGAGTAAATGAAGGTTGTGTCGTCAGCAAATACAATTGGTTTGAATTGTTGGGAGGCATTTGGAAGGTCATTAATGTAGATGAGAAAGAGGAGAGGGCCAAGTATGCTGCCCTGAGGAACACCAATGTTGATGGGTAGGGTGGGAGAAATTTAATTATTTACAGAAACATACTGGAGCCTGTCAGTAAGGTATGATTTAAGGTATTTCAGAGTGTGTCCCCTGACTCCATAATGATGTAATTTAAGAAGAAGGTTTTGGTGGTTGACAGTGTCAAAAGCCTTACGCAGGTCCACAAATAACCCAACAGGGAACTCATTTTTATCAAGAACTGCATGAATCAAGTTAATCATACTAATAATTGCATCGTTAGTGCTTTTTGGGGGTCTGAAGCCATATTGACAAGAGCTAGGTATATTGTGTTTGGCTAGATAAGAGTAAAGCTACTTGTAGATTAGTTTTTCAAATATTTTTGACAAGTTAGGCAGGATTGATATAGGTCTGTAGTTAACATCTGTGAGATCACCACATTTGTGGACAGGGGTTACTCTCGCTTTTTTTTAGAATATCTGGAAAGGTTCGGAGTTGAAGTGACTTGTTGAAGAGCAATGCAATAGCAGGGGCTAAAGATCTGGAGGCTTTTTTGTAAATTAAAGTTGGTATCTCTTCAAGGGTACTAGACTTGGTTTTAAGGGAAAGGATTATCTCGATGACGTCAGTGGAATTAGTAGGCTTTAGGTACAGAGACTGTGGATAGTTACCTGTAAGATAGTCCTTTCCATCAGTACTGGAAGATGGAATATCATTTGCAAGGGATGACCCAATGGAAGAGAAGAACCTATTGAGAATAGCAGAATCAGAGGCTGAAAGCTGACCATCGTTATTGGACAGGAGTGTTGGTTTGTTATTTAAAATCTTCTTTGATCCCAATATTTGTGAAATTGTGCTCCAAGTTTTTTTAATGTTGCTCTTTACTTGGGTAAATTTATCTTCGTAGTATTTAGTTTTGGCTGGTCTAATTATTGTAGATAGCAATAACGAGTAATTCTTTGTGAATTCTTTGGAGACGGTTCCTAACCTATACTTCTTCTCAAGGTCATGTTTTTTATTAATGGATTTAGGTATTCCCTTTGTAAGCCAAGGATTGTTAAGCCTTTTGGTTGTGACTTGTTTTGTAAGCATAGGACAGTGGGTGTTATAAAGGCTAAGAGTTGTTTAAAGAAAAGATTGCACTGCTAGGTTGATGTCCCCTATGTTACCTAACTTGGACTCCCAGTTGACATTATCAGCAGCAGTTATAAAATTGTCTATAGCAGTTTCATTGTGCAGCCTAAAGCTGAACCCCCTTTGTCTCTAGAGGTGGTTTGTTAATGTTAGTTAAGAGAAATGTGGGGTAATGGTCTGTAGTGCTATCGGTGATTATACCTGAAATAAGCAGAGAGGTTATGTTGATCCAGATATGATCTAGAGTCGTGGCAGTACTATCAGTGATTCTAGTAGGTCTAGTGATTAAGGGTATGAGGAAGCAGGAATTCATACAGTTGAGGAAGCTAACAGCAGTAGGGTGTTCAAGCTCGCAGAGGTCAATATTAAAGTCCCCTGTGATAATTAGATGGTTTTTGTTCAGTCTGTAATCTGTTATCTGTTATCTAGTATCAGTCAGTTATCTAGTGTCAGCAAGTCTTCATCATCTTGCTTCCATCCTGAGCTTTTGCTGAGAGCACGGTCAACGTAAGCGTTGACAACATTCCTCTTGTACCTGTCTGTCTGGGCAGTCACTGTTGGCATTGAGGCACATTCCTAGGTTTGTTTTCTTAGTGTAGACTGCAATGTGGAAACCTCCGCTCCTTTCCGTGACTGTTACATCTAGAAAGGGCAGCTTCCCATCCTTCTCCATCTCGTAAGTGAAGTTCAACACAGAATTCCGCTCGAATGCCTCCTTCAGCTCCTGCAGACGTCTGACATCAGGTACCTGTGTAAAAATGTCGTCAACATACCTGCAGTATATGGCAGGTTTCAAGTTTATGTCAACTAAGACCTTCTGTTCGATGGTACCCATGTATAAGTTCGCAAACAGGACACCTAGGGGAGAACCCATGGCGACCCCATCTACTTGCTTATACATGTGCCCATCAGGGCTCAAGAAGGGTACCTCTTTAGTATAAGCTTGGAGTAGCTTCCTTAGAATGTTTTTTTTTTTTTTTTTTTTTTTTGAGATATATACAAGAGTTGTTACATTCTTGTACAGCCACTAGTACGCGTAGCGTTTCGGGCAAGTCCTAAATCCTATGGTCCCTGGAATACGATCCCCTGCCGCGAAGAACCGTTTTTTCATCCAAGTACACATTTTACTGTTGCGTTAAACAGAGGCTACAGTTAAGGAATTGCGCCCAGTAAATCCTCCCCGGCCAGGATACGAACCCATGACATAGCGCTCGCGGAACGCCAGGCGAGTGTCTTACCACTACACCACGGAGACTGCTTTTCTGGTATGTCAAGAGGAGTACAAGCTGGATCATGATACACTCTGTCCGCTATCATTCCGATGGTTTCATCCACAGGTACGTTGGCAAACAGTGATTCTACATCCAACGACGCTCTTATATAACCACTTGTTACGGGGAGGGGGGGGGAGCAGGTGGTTGTTCTGTGAAGAGCAAATAGCTAAAGTCAAGGAGTTCCTAAAATAGTGAAAATTAGGTAGGCCCGGCCCCCCAAGGAAGAATATTCCCAGCAATGAATACTTGTTTTTTCAGTAGAAGACTGTAGTCTAAGGTTAATCACCTATCCCACTCCAAACAGGATGAAAGTATACTCCTAAATTCTAACCTTATTTATTAAACTCTCTAATAACCCTCCCACCCACATATACAAAAAAACAATAAATTACTTTACCACTCTATTTTACGTTAAATCCTTGCACTCACGTAGGCAGGGTGTAAGACTTGCAATCTTCAACTAGGGTAAAGACTACTTTTCCTGCAACCCGTTCTCGCAAATTCGTAAAGTCAATATTGACTTATTAAATAAGTGCATAGGTGACATACTAAACATAATAGATACCCTTAAAAAGCTTCATAGAAAACACCGACTTCACCTAACCTTGTTAGTATCTTAAGATAAGCATCTTTTAGCTTCGTAATTACAATTGTTACTTAACCTATTAAAGGTATAGGTTAAGTAATAATTGTAATTACGAAGCAATAAGATGCTTATCTTAAGATACTAACAAGGTTAGGTAAGGTCGGTGTTTTCTATGAAGCTTTTTAAGGGTATCTATTATGTTTAGTATATCACCTATGCACGTTGTTAATAAGTCAATATTGACTATACGAATTTGCGAGAACGGGTTGTTTCCTGAAGGGACACTTGTAAACACTTATAGGTAACACTTGTAAACTTTAGCACACGTGGTTTCACTGGCCACTCTAGAGTAACACTTAGGGTTCTAAAACACTGAGTCAGAGAACACAACTAAATACACTCAAAATCTAGCTAATCGCACGGTAATACTATAAACAGATACCTAACTTGGACACAGGTAAAGAGAGAGACGAGAGGAGGAGGAGGAGAAAAGAGCTCAAAGGGTAGGGTGTTATCACCACCAAGACCAGCCAGAGAAGGACGATGGAGAAACTCCCTCAGCCTTCCATGACTGCTACCGGACGAGTACTCAATCAAATCAAATTAAATCAAATCAAGTCAAATCAAATCAAATGTTTATTCAGGTAAAGTCAACTGATCATACGGTACCAATCATTACAAGTTTTCCCAGACATTCGTTACTAGGATAACAGTTCTCAGCATAGCTAATATCTAGCTCAATATTATATTTAATACTCAACAAGCAGAGTCTGCCTGTTCTGTAACAAGATTCTTCTTGCGTCAGGCAGGGAAGACGGGAACAAAAACGCATCAGGGATATCAAAGTGCCCTGAATATAAGTGACCGTTAATTTACCATCCCTCTTATCTAATCCAAACCTATGAATTAATGTATAAATATTTATTTAAGAACTCAAATTGACCTCTGGTTTACAAATAAGAACCCAGGGTCGTAACACCTTACATGGTATACAAGTTAGGGAAACTAGCCTATAGTTCAGTGCCTCTTGCCTGACACCCTTTTTGTATATTGGGACTACATCAGCTGTCTTCCAAATTTCCAATAGGTCTCCTGTTTCTAGTGACCTGTTATACACCATAGAATGGCACACTTAGTGCCTCAGCACCTTCTTTTAGTATCCAAGGTGAGATTCTGTCAGGCCCAACAACCTTTGTCACATTCAGCTCCAACAGATTCCGTTTGACCTCATCACTGGCAAGGTCAAATTCTTCCAAGGTCGCTTGGTTTACCTCATTTAGTGCAGGGGCTACTCCTTGTTCTTCTGTGAAGACCTCCGGGAATCTCCTGTTGAAGTCTTCACACACCTCCATGTCATTCTCCGTATATCTGTTCTCCCCTGTTACGACCCTGGGTTCTCCAGTGGAAACCAGAGGTCAAAACTTGAGCTATTAAACTTTCTGGTAGTACAGTTGAGTGCATCACGAACGGCAATTGTTTGTATCTTCCCTGCCAGACGTAAGACTATTATTGTTTCTCAAAGAGCATTTAAAGACTGAGCTGGGGGTTGATTATTAAATAATAACATAGGCACCAACTTTGCTTACTAATACTTTCTAATCATTTGTAAAGTAACAATACGTTGCATAGGGGAAGATCTTTAATGTGCTTAGCTGCACGATCAATTAGGCTCCTTCCGGCACCACGACATGGGAGGCCTAGCTGGTCGCTAGGAGGTTCTTCTCTGGCTGGCGTTCGTGCGGACGAGACCTACTCTGTGGCTGCACCCCTAATCTCCTCCCTTCTCCTCTTACTTATTTCCCTTACCTTAAGTTCCTGTACCCTTAAGTTAAGTATTGTATGATTTCTAAGTGTACCTACTCTGGTAGTAACGATTGGTGAGACCTGGGGGTAGTAGTTGCCAGTGTTTTGGGTAACCCTAAGGGTTGTGTTTTGTATTAGGGTACCACGTGGTGTCTCTACCCTAAGCTGCATCCAGCTTCAGTGCTTATCCAGTAGTACTTTACCCTAGCTTATTATTAGTGTAAACCTTGTATCCTGCCTATGTGGACCAAGGCTTTTAACGTAAGATAGTGTGGTAAAGTTATTATTATTGTTATTGGTGTGAGTGTATATGGGGGGGTGTTAAGGGGTTAATAAATAAGTACATGAATTACAGAGTATCCCTTCTTCCTGTGTGGGAGTGCATAGATCAACCCTTAGACTAACATATATGGTCTAGTAGCAAGTTATTACTACTGTGGATAGTTATTTTGGGGGCCGGGCCTTTTAGCTCTCCCATATTTGATACTCTGTCTTCTAACTACCCTTACCCCTTAATAGTACCAGTTTCCCCATAGAAGCACCCCACACCCAATTATTTATAACAAGTGGCCCCCTCCCCGCTCAGCTCGTTGTCGCCAGTGTGGGGGCTTCGTGGGCGGCTGCTGGAGTGTGATGCTCCTTAGGACAGTCCTCTGTCCTTTTCTAGCCTTGTGCTCCTGCTGCCGTCCTCTCCAATTCTGCTGGGCACCTTTTCCTTTTCCTTCTGTTTCGTTTTTCTCCCCCCTCTTCTCCTATCTGCTTGCCGTTTCCTGCCGACCTTTTGCTCGTTCTGGTTCTTCCATGGACTTCTTCTGTTTTGACGCCCGGGTGCTTGAGGAGGCATACTCATGCACCCGTAGAACTGCAGTACCCGACGTCGAGAGCGAGGGGAACCTTTTATTGTCAATCCCCACTTCGTCACTGAACCCGATCTCGACGGACTGTCGGTTTCTTAAGGTGGCGTTTGTGGGGCGTATACTCACGACGCACCCCTAGGAGGCCCCGACGAGATCGGCGATAGCTTCTTGTTGGGTGTCCTGCCTCTAATTGTGGCTCCATGGTGGGTGTGGGGGCACATTCGTGAGTGAATTCTTAATTTCGTCAAGATGATAACCCCTGTTTCGGCTGCTTCTGGCTTACCTTTTCAGGCTCGTGGGGTGGGCGACCAAGCCCCCGAGTCGGTCCGTATTGGAAGACCGGGCTCTGTAGCCTCCGCTGCATTGGGCCCCGACCTTGCTCCTCCTTTGGCCTCTCTGACTCCTTCCCCTGGCTCCCCTCCCTCCTCTGTGGTTGGGTCGAGCCCCAAGCCCCCAGTGGTGACTACCTCGTCCCCTGGCGCGGCTCCTTCTCTAGTTGTAACTACTGCGCCTTTTAACCCCTCTCTCTCTGGGGGTTCTCACCGCCGTCCTCGTCACGGCCGCCCTCGCTCGATTCCTTCCAGTTCTGCTACCTATCAAGCCTTGTTTGGTCCCGCTTCGTGGGCCAAATATTTTGATCTCCTCCCTCTTGATTCTGCGCCTCCTGACGATTTCTCCCTTCATCGACATCTCATTGATTCCGTGGATGCCTCCATTACTTTCAACCCCACTCGTCTCGGTACACGTGTCGTTGCTGCTCCTTCTCAGGATGCTGCTTCCCGCTTGGCTGCCTTATCCTGCCTTGGCGAGACCCCCGTTCGGGTCTCGAAGAACGCTCAATTGAATGCCAGTGTTGGCACTATTTTGCTCCCGCCCCATGTTGCAACCGGTGTTCGGGACCTGCGCGACTGCCACGACGATATTCGCCATATCCTCACTGCCCAGGGCCATTCTATTCTCCAGGTGGACACGTTTACTCGTCCCCCTCGTGGTAGTCGCCGTCAACCCCTCCGGGTTGTGAAGATTACCTTTGATGGTAGGACCCTTCCACCCTCTGTCATTCTTGCTGGTGCCAGGTGCTCTGTCCAGGAGTACATTCCTTCTCCTCGGCTGTGCAACAAGTGCTGGAGGTTTGGGGATGGTGCCCTCCGCTGCTCTGGGACTGTCTCTCTCTGTCCTTTGTGTGGTGGCGAGGGTCACTCTAAGTCGGAGTGCACTTCTCCCCAGGCTCGTTGCCTCAACTGCGGTGAGGCCCATCCTACCTTCTCCCGTGCGTGTGTCCATTACAAGCTTGAGGCAGCCGTCCTCAACCTGAAGCACCGGGAGCGTTTATCTTTTCCTGAGGCGAGGCGCCAGGTTCGCCGGCTCCCGCCTTATGCTAATATCTCTTATGCTCGCGTGTTGCGCTCTTCCTCTCCTCGTCCTTCCCGCCTTCCTCAGACTCACAACCGTTTCCGGGCCTTGGACCCTGATGCGCCCACTGCCCCCTCCTCTGTTCCTTTGGGTTCTCTCCCGAAGGATCCTCCTCCTGGTCCTCTGTCTGGGGTTCCCCTTCCTTCTACCCGGTCTGTCGTGTCTTCTGTGTCTTCTTCCTCGTCCCCCTCCGATCCTCCTTCCCTTCCTCTTCCTCCATCTATTGGCTCTCCCCACCGCCTGTCGGTGCGGGCGGATGTCCATCGCTCTCCTAACGGCCGTCGTGTGTGCTCTCGTTCGGCTTCTCCTGTTGAGAGACTGGAATCCGTTGCCCGGTATGTAGTTGCTGGGACACCGGTCTCTTTAAGTCAGAAGCGTAAGCCTGGCTCCTCTCCTTCCTCTTCCCCGGCGGGTAAGAAGGCTTCGCTTTCTTCCTCAGCTCCTCCTTCTGGCTCTGTTGCTCCTTTCCCTCCCGTTTCAGTGCTTGCGCCCCCTGTTCCTGCTATGGAGGTTTCTTTGGCCCCTGCTTCCCTTTCGGTTGCTGCTCTTGCTGGGGTGCGCTCCCCTCTTTCTACTCCCCCTCCTCCTGCTGCTGTCCTTGACGGCTCCTCTCCGTTGTCTCCTCCTCTTCCTCCTCCTCCTCCAGACCCTGCCCGCCCACCTCTGCTCTGTTCTCCCGTTTCCTTCCCTCCGTCTTTGCTCAGTTTACCCATGCCCCCTAACCCTGACTTTGCTGACCCTGATCCCGACCCTGATATTCTTTAACGTGCTCTGTTGGTCTTTCGCCTTTGTTTCTTCCTTGTTCTCTGTTTTTGTCCTTTCTCTTCTCGTCGTTGTCCATTCTTCAATGGAACGTTCGAGGCTATTACGCCAATTTCCTCGAACTCCAACTTCTGATTTCGCGGTTTTCGCCCCTTTGTGTCTGTCTCCAGGAGCCAATGCTTGGTGCTCGTCCTGGTCGTTTTCGTGGCTATTCCTTTCTTTCCCCCCCCCCCAGCCATTGCTGGGGCTTCTAATTCTTCTGCTCTCTTGATTCGGGCTGATGTTCCCTTTGTTCCTTTACTTTTTCCTTCGCCTCTCCATTGTTCTGCTGCTCGTATCTTTGTGGGGAAATGGTACACAGTTTGTACCATTTATCTCCCCCCGAGTGTCCCGCTCTCTCTTCCTGATTTGAAACACCTCCTGGATTCCTTGCCGGAGCCTGTGCTCCTGCTGGGTGACTTCAATTGTCGTCATTCTCTTTGGGGTGACGTTCTGACGAATACCCGGGGTCGCCTCCTTGAGCCGTTTCTCCTCTCTTCTTCCCTGTCTCTTCTGAATTCTGGTGAGCCCACTCATTTGGACTCTCGGACTCGCACCCTTTCTTGTCTTGATCTTTCTCTCTGCTCTTCTTCTCTTTACTTAGATTTCACGTGGCAGGTTCTTGATGACCTCCATGGAAGTGATCATTTCCCCATCCTTGTTTCCTTTTTCTCTTTTCGCCCTTCCCTCTCTTTCCCTAGGTGGCAGTTTGCTAAGGCAGACTGGACCCTATTTACCCTCAGTGCTGCTCTCCCTGACCTCTCCTTTCTGCCTCTCTCTCGCGCTCTCCTCCTTTTTCATGACACTGTCTTCAACGCTGCCCTCCGCTCTATTCCTCGCTCTTCCTCTCGGGGTCCACGGAAGTGCGTTCCCTGGTGGAATGCGGACTGTGCTCGGGCTGTCCGCTGTAAGCGTGCAGCCTGGAAGAGGCACCGCCGTAGGCAGGCGACCGAATCTTTTCTTTTCTTTCGGAAAGCGAGTGCGGTGGCCCGTAGGGCCATCCGTACGGCTAAACGTGAATGTTGGGCATCTTATGTCTCAACAATTACGTCCGAGACCCCTCTGGCCCAGATCTGGAAGCGTATCCGCAAGATAACGGGTAAGTTCGTTCCCGATGTTTCACCGGTCCTTCACCTCCATGATACTCTTGTGGCGGACCCGTTGCAGGTCGCTTCCGAACTGGGTTCCCATTTTTCTTCTGTTAGCTCTGGTCTTCATCTTCCCCAATCTTTCCTTCTTCGTAAACCTGTCCTTGAGTCTCGTCCTTTAGATTTCTGCACTCATCTTCAGCTTCCCTATAATGATCCCTTCTCTCTCTCTGAACTTCGTTCTGCCCTGGCCCTCTGCGGTTCTACGGCGGCGGGCTCCGATGGTATTCATTATGAGATGCTTCGCCATCTCCCTCCGAGCACGTCTCAGTATTTACTGAGTCTGTATAATCGGATCTGGGAGTCGTCGTCAGTCCCTGAGGACTGGCTCGATGCCGTTGTCCTCCCTGTTCGCAAACCGGGGTCTCTGGGTACTTCCCCTAAGGACTTTCGCCCTATTGCTCTCACAAGTTGTGTCTGCAAACTCTTTGAACGTATGGTTAACGTTCGTCTGATGTGGTTCCTGGAACACCATCACCTCCTCTCCCCTTCTCAATTTGGTTTCCGCAAGTGCCGCAGCACGACAGATGTCCTGGTGAACTTGGAGGTCTATATTCGTACTGCTTTTGCTGCGAAGACCTCCGTTGTTGCCGTCCTTTTTGACCTAGAAAAGGCTTACGACACCACTTGGCGTTATCATATCCTATCTCAACTTCATTCTTTTGGCCTTCGTGGTCATCTCCCTCTCTTTCTCCGCAGCTTCCTCTCTCGTCGTTCCTTTCGGGTGCGCCTTGGTACCGCTCTCTCTCCCTCTTTTCAGCAATACGAAGGTGTGCCCCAGGGTAGTGTTCTGAGCACTACTCTTTTTCTTGTTGCCCTCAATGGTCTTCTTTCCTCTCTTCCTTCTGGTGTCTTCTCCGCTCTCTATGTCGATGATCTTACCCTTTGTTGTCAGGGTGATGATTCGCCTCTCCTTCAACGCCGGCTTCAACTTGCAATTGATGCCGTGTCGTCTTGGGCCACAGGTCATGGCTTCAAGTTCTCTACTTCTAAGACTTGTGCCATGACTTTTACGCGGAAACGGGTTGTTCTTCGTCCCTCTTTGTCACTTTATGGTCATCCCCTTGAATACAAAGATTCCGCGAAGCTTTTGGGGTTATTCCTTGACACTCGTTTGTCTTGGTCTCCCCATATCTCTTACCTCCGTGTTGAGTGCTCTAAGGCCCTTACCCTCCTTCGGGTCTTGTCCCATACTTCTTGGGGGGCAGATGGGCGCACTCTCCTTGCTTTACATTCCTCTCTCGTCCTGTCTAAGCTCGATTATGGTTGCCCTGCTTACTCGTCTGCTTCTCCTTCTACTCTTCGCCGTCTTGATGCTTTGCACCATACTGGGTTGCGCCTCAGTTCTGGTGCCTTTCGTTCGACTCCCATCCTTAGCTTGTATGTTGACACTGGCCTCCTGTCTCTCCAGGACCGCCGTGACCGCTACTGTCTTCGCTATCTTGCGCGGTCCTTGCAACATCCTTCCTCTCGCCTCTGTCGTGCTTTAACTTTTACCCCTCCTGCGGTTCCTGTTCCTCTTCACCACCTCCCTCTTTCTGTCCGGTTATCTCGCCTACAGGATTCTCTCTCCGTTCGTATTTCTGATGTTTCTCCTCGTGTTGTTCCTTCTTTGCCCCCGTGGAGGGTCCCTCTTCCGCGGTTTTGTACTTCCTTGACCCGTATCACTAAAGCTTTTACCCCTCCTACGGTTCTAAACGCCTTTTCCTCGAGCACTTTTCTTCTCACTCCCGCTCCGTTTCTGTCTTCACCGATGGGTCTAATTCAGCGGACGGTGTTGGCTACTCTGTTGTTTTTCCTGATCGCACTTATATGTGTCGCTTGCCTCCGGAGACTAGCATCTTTACAGCAGAACTTTATGCTATTCTCTATGCTCTTCGTCTCCGGCTTTCTCGTTGTCAGTCTTCCTTTGTGGTTGTTGTTGACTCTCGTAGTGCCCTCATGGCTCTCGGGTCCTTTAATCCGGTTCATCCAGTAGTTGTCGAGATCCAGCATTGGCTGTTTCTCGTTCACAGTAAATTTAAGTCGGTTGAGTTTTGTTGGGTTCCCAGCCATATTGGTGTGTCTTTAAATGAGCGTGCGGATGCTGCCGCTAAGGAAGCTGTCCGCTCTTGTCCCATCTCTCGTAAAGGCATTCCGTATTCCGACTTTTACCCAGTTATCCATTCCTCAGTTC
The DNA here is from genome assembly GCF_040958095.1 of Procambarus clarkii. Taxonomy (NCBI): domain Eukaryota; kingdom Metazoa; phylum Arthropoda; class Malacostraca; order Decapoda; family Cambaridae; genus Procambarus; species Procambarus clarkii. The sequence continues at coordinate 14,470,077 of NC_091222.1, forward strand.
TTACCCGTTGGCAGGCTTCTTGGTTGTCTGTTACTGGTAACAAGCTACGTACTCTTAAATGTTGTGTTTCCTCGTGGCCGTCCTCCTTCCACCGTAACCGGCGGTGGGAAACAGCTCTGGCGAGGTTGCGTATTGGCCATACTCGCTTAACCCATGGTCACTTGATGGAGCGCCGCCCTGCTCCTTATTGTCCTAGTTGCATTGTCCCTCTTACGGTCGTGCATGTCCTTCTTGAATGTCCTGACTTCCAGGACGAGCGTGTGTCTTGCTTTCCGACCGCCCCTCGCGGTCACCTGTCCCTCGATAGAATTCTTGGTGACTCGGATACTTTTGCTATCGTTCGCCTTATGCGTTTTTGTTCTCGTATTGGCATCCTTGGTGATATTTAGCGCCCTCTGATTATTTTGCGTATTTGATGGTGCTACATAGCCTTCCCGGTATGGTGCCTTCTTTTGATAATTACTTACTTACTTACTTATAACAAGTGGTTGGCCAGTCCGGGAGGAACATGATAAGTGTAAAAAATTAGATTCTTGAGTGCCAAAATTAAATTTTTTTGTTTTCCGCAGAACGGTTGTGTGCTAGCCTAGGGTCCAGCTCATCTAGCAAAGGACATTCTTGCACTGACTGGACACCCAGCTGGATCCCTTCATGATTAAGGTTAGTGTGGCCTTGTGTTAGGGGCCGCGCAAATTTTTGTTTTTTTCCAATTTTTGTTTTTTAATTTTTTCTTTGGCTGGGAGCTAAAATTGTTAGTGATGTCATCTGAAATGCAGAGACTGGCAATGGAGTCTTCAGTGGTAGAGATAAAGAAACTTAAAAAGTCTAATTTAGTATTGTTAGGCAAGGAATTTGGCCTAGAATTAAATGACGCGGATAAAAAGTGGACTTTGGTGAATGAAATATTACAACATTGTATTGATGAAGAACTATTGGCAAGTGATACACCTTTATGCCAGCCTAGCCAAGCAGAAAGTGCAGCTCATTGGGATAGAGAATTAGCTTTAGAGTTAGCAAAAATAAAATTAGAGGAGCAAAGACTCAAAACCGAGGAGGCTAGAATTAGAGCGAATGCCACTGGACCTCCACCTGCCGGGGATTCAAACCCCAGGCATTATGAGAAAAAACATAATTTGCCTGAATTTTCCGAGTCGGACCCTGAAAGGTTTTTCAACCATTTTCAGAGATTGGCCATGTCCATGAACTGGCCAAAGGAAGAGTGGGTGAAAATCCTACAGGGAAGACTTAGGGGTAAAGCACAAGATATTTTTATAAACATGCTTGACGACGAGTGTTTTGAATATGATAAAGTCAGGGGAATGTATTTTGCGGGCATATGAAATTACTCCTGAAGCTCACCGCCAAGTTTATCGCAACCTTAGGCCTACTCACAACCAACCGCTCACTGAATTTGTTAATGATCAAATTCGATTGTTTGATGGATGGATTCGCTCGGCGAAAGCCGAAACATACGAGGCTCTCAGGAACTTAATTTTAATGAAGCATTTTATAGATATTATGCCAGAGAATGTTTCTTATTACAATAGAGGAAGGGTAGAGGTAAATTCTAAAATAGGGGATTTGGCCAAGTTGGCAGAAAACTACCAATTGGCGGGCAAAAGGCCCAATAAAAATAATTATACCCCACAGAGTAGCAAAACTTATACCCACAGCCAGTCCAGACCAGCTCATTCTAACCCTTTACCTAATGCACCTTCTGTTTCAGACATAACTAACCCTGTTAAAGTGTCTAGCCCCACGGCACCTAAGGGTGAACCGAAGGGTAACTCTGTTAGTAATGTCTCTTCTCCCCGACGTTTTTGTGGTCACTGTAATCGTTCAAACCACAATATTAGCCGTTGTTGGCAACTGTACCCGGAAAAAAGACCCAATGCTCTAGTTGTGACACAGGGCTTGAGGCCTTCGGAAGGGTTAGGGAGTAAGACCTCCAACCCACAGTGGTTGGACTTGCTTACCCCATTCTTATCGAAAGGGAGACTACTTTTGTCTGAGGGTTCTTCCTGGAAGGACGTGGTGATCTTCCGAGACACCGGTGCCATCCAGACTTTAATTTTAGAGAGTGCGTTGCAAGGTGCCAACACTCTCGACACTGGAGAGGTGGTACTGGTCGAGGGTGTCACTAGTGATACTCGAGCAGTACCCCTCCATAAGGTTACCCTGGAATCTGATTTCCACAAGGGTGTTTGTACAATCGGAGTCACTTCATACCTACCTTTCCCTAATGTTGATGTAATAGTTGGTAATGATTTAGCAGGGGATAAGGTAGGGGACTCCAGACTGCCTATTATGTTGCCTACCCCTAAGGTTTGCCTGGATCCACCCGCCTGTTACGAACCCGGATCCAGCGTCCGAGCACGGAGTAGTAAACGACCGCGCCATCTGTGGGTCGGCTCCCGAAACCCCCCCCCCCCCCGCCAAACGCCGACGACACCTGGTGAGGATGCCGTGTATCAGCTACGAGGGCCAGTTTCCAGTCCCGTTCAGCACTCTACACCGCCGCCACTGACCTCTGGTGAGGTGGTGCTCCGACGACAGCGCCATCTATGGACTGGATACGTCAGGTGTTTGTGCCAGAGCCCGTAAGTAAGGTGTTTTAGTGTGTCCCAGTCATTGATGACGTGTCTGTTTACAGAGTCGACCTGGGACCGCTGTGTTGAAGGTTGAGTCAGTCTACCCGAGGCAGCCAGTCTCCATACCTTGAACGTTGCTGCAGCTGTTGTGAAGTCGTCCCCCCGGAAGAACACTGTGGTGTGTTAGCCTGCCAGTGGAGTGGCAGTAAGAGGATTTACCCGGGACCGACTGTTGGAGACGATCATCCACTGGGGTATTGAGGACAGGAGGGTGATTTGTGATATCACACGAGACTCCTGTCTAGGGCGTACCCCTTATATCGTTCGTGAACTGGCCGTACCAGCCTTGGTGGCTCAGTACCTGCCAGCAGACCAGCTGGACGTGTGGTTGACGGCCTCCACGACGGTGCCCCCAGTGGACCTGTGTTTTGGCTGACCTTTGGCCAGGGTAGGCTCAACTTCTTTGGATATTTCGTTGTGTGGCCACGAAGAAGCACCAAGGACTCGGCACCGAGAGTTGTGGCACCAGAGTCTTCAGCAGAAGACTATATTGTGTATAATCCCCTTGTATAGTGTTAATTCCCCTCCCCCTGTGCACCTTTTGATTTTATATATTTAATTGGTGATGGTGACAAGTATAATCTTAAGTTCTTAGCTTTCTTTCCCTACTCCCTTTTAAGTTACTTGCGTCACGGATCTCATCCCTTGATAGCCAATACTGGCTTGGGAACGGATACATATATCTTCCTCTAACAACATCAGAGTAAGGACCCCGTTGCGTCCCGAGAGGGCCGTAACATAATTGGCATCCCCAGCGGGATCCGTCCCCTTGTTAAGTATGTTTGACAGGGGTGGTGAAGTGGCGTAATCCCTGTAAATAATTCCCCCTGTGTGTGACGATTGTGACGTTATACGTCCTGTGCGGTGCTCAGAGAGACTAAGTGCGATATTGTGCAGTGCGGTGCTCGCTGTGATTAAGCGATTAAGTGCAATATTGACTAGTACTTAGTGATTCAGTGCAATATTGTAGAGCGAAGTGTTCGCTTGGATTCAGTGCAATATTGGGTAGTGCGGTGCCCGAAGTGATTACGTGCAATATTGGCAAGTGCAGTGTTTGGTGCGATAAAGTGCAATATTGGCGTAGAACAGTGCTCGGTGTGTTAAGTGCTAACGTGTAAGCAGTGTGTTCAGTGCTAAGTGTTCCATCTGTGACAATGGCAGACAAAGCTACCATCGATGATCTGGACGATGTTCAGGCTTTTCTGAACAGAGTGGACTGTCTTGCCAGATTAAAATATCTGAGCAAACCAGAGCTTGTACTAGTGAGCGCCTACCTGGAGATCAAGATCCATGCCAGTGATTCCCGTGTGGAGATCTTGTCCAAGGTTCACCGGCACCTGAAGGCAGAAGAGAAACAGGAAGGCGAGACTCCTAGTACAAGGGAAGGTGAGGAGATAGCTTCCACGGAAAAGGAAGATAAGGGCAGCGACGTTGATAGTGATGCAGGTGAGCTTAATATCAGCTTCCTAACAGTCAAAATGCGTGCCCTAGAGATCAATCGTGAAATAGAATGGAAGAAATTAGAAATGGAACGAGAGAGACAAGATAAAGAAATGGAGATGAAAGAAAAAGAATTGGCGATGAGGCGTTTAGAATTAGAAAGAGAAGAAAGAAGAGAAGAACGAGAAAGAGAAGAGAAACGAGAGAGAGAAGAACGAGAAAGAGAGAGAGAAGAACGAGAAAGAGAAGAGAAACGAGAGAGAGAAGAACGAGAAAGAGAGAGAGAAGAACGAGAAAGAGAAGAAAAAGAAAGACAGAGACAACATGAACTAGAAGTATTACGATTAGGTGCTGGACAGAGACAAACTGGAGCAAGCGGTTTCGATCCGGTAAGGAATATCAAGATGGTCCCCAAATTCAACGAGAGAGAAGTTTCGAAGTTCTTCGCAGCCTTCGAGAAAGTCGCTGCCTCTTTGGAGTGGCCAAGGGAGAATTGGGCCATCATGATACAGTCAGTCTTGACTGGGAAGGCCCAAATCGCCTACTCTACGTTATCCCTTGACGACTCCGGCGATTACGATATGGTGAAAAAAGTGGTGCTCATGGTGTACCAATTGGTACCTGAGGCATATAGGCAAAAGTTCAGAAACCTGAAGAAGACCTCAGAGCACACTTTCACCGAGTTCGCCACGATCAAGGAGCGACTTTTCCAAGAATGGTGTGCCTCTCGGAAGGTGAAGACCAAGGAAGACCTCGAGCAGCTGATTCTGCTCGAAGACTTCAAGGATTGTTTGTCTGGAGATCTGAAGACGTACCTAGAGGAACAGCAGGTAGAGACCTTGAGTGCGGCAGCCACCATGGCTGAAGAGTATATCCTGACTCATAGGCCATCTGCTAGGTACGTCCCGAAGACCTATTCAAGATATCCAGCCAAACATAAACCTGAAGATAGAACTGCCCCTCGAAGTGTCGCCAGGCCAACCTCAGATAGTCCTCGGAAGATTAGTCCTAAAAGGGATGTATTGTGTTGGACCTGCGGCAAGAGAGGACATATTGCTGCAAGGTGTCGTGGCAGTACAGGTACTAATCCCCGTAGGGAAGTCATGCTGATGAACAGTATAGTACCACCGACATCCACCCTAGAGAAGAGGAAAGGATTGTTCGCCCCATATACCTCCCAAGGATATGTAGCCAGTGGCCTTTCAAGTACGCCTGTGGTAATACTTAGAGACAGTGGAGCGGCCCAGTCTCTGATTCTGGCAACATCATTACCCGAAGGTATATCGGCTGATGAGATGCAGAAGGTAATCCTGGGTGGATTCCCTTCCACCTTGAACGTTGCCCCATTGGTACAAGTGCATCTAGACTCTCAGCACTTCAAAGGTGAGTGTCGGTTGGCCGTGGTGGATAGTCTTCCCATAGAGGGGATTGACGTAATATTAGCCAATGACTTAGCCCTAGGATTATTACCCAACTGTCCCCTGGTAATGGATAATCCAGGACGTGAAGAGACCAGTCCCATCGCAGCAGTGCAAACCAGGTCTCAGGCGCACCTCCAAGCACCACTAGATCTAAACACTTTGTTTGACTCTCCTCCTATCCCGCAGGTTACAAGCAGCCATACACCAGTCCCGCCCGTCCAGATGCCGGTTCCTGAACGCTGGACTCGAGCCCATCTGATAGAGGAACAGAAGAAGGACCCTCAGGTACGGAAGTTGGCCGACACCGTAGACTCTCCTGCGAAAGGAGGGGATCTATATGTGTGGTCAAGTGGTGTACTGTGTCGCCGGCATCCTCCGAAATACCCCCAGTCAAGTGCGGTAGGTGATCAGATAGTCGTCCCAGCCGTGTTCAGATCTAAGCTGTTAGAAACAGCCCATGCTAATAGATTTGCTGGACATGGTGGGATCTCTAAGCAACCTGTCCTCTTAAAAAGAACGTCAACATTTGCCATTTGACTCTACGGCTGTTTTTGGACGTTATTTTGTGTAAAACTACGTCTATTTTCGCTTCCATGGACTATCTCTTGTTATACAATGAAATACCACACTCTTATTATTCTATAACTCACTGACTATGCTCTGATATTTGTTCTTCAAGTAAAAATATATATATTTTTGCCTTAATTAGGCCATAATCCAGAAAATTCCAGCCTATCGATCTTTATATTTAGGAAAACATCTAATAAATTTGGAAATGAATTTTTCGTTCGCCGACAGTTGCCTGTTACTATTTAACCCTCCATGCTTTAATGTCGCTGGTCATTGTGACTTTCCCAGGATTTATATATGTTTTGTAGTAGCATTTAGTCAGACTACAGTAATTTAACTAATGGGAAACCTCTATAGTTGTCGTAAATTAATAATAATCATTTATCAAATAATAAATTAGCAAACATATGCAACATTTTATGTTACGACTTTTCGGGTAGGCCGTTCTGTTTGTTTACAACCTCAATGGTTCAAAATACACAATACTTTTAATATATAAGTGACTAAGTATGCTCTAATATATGGTCCTCAATGAAAATTATCGTTTTTTTTTTGTTAATTTGTCCATAATGAATAAGATTCCTTACTGTTGATCTTTATATTAAGAAAAACATCTAAACAAATTGGTATTGTGTTTTCGTTCAGATAAAGTTTCCAGATACTATTTCCTAGTTATCAATTAATGTAGGTGGTTATTTTAATTCGCGGCTACCAGGGGCTTTCTCCCATTATACAACATAAATGTACTCACTAACTATTCTCTGGTATCTGTTCTTCAAGTAAAATTACCTATTTTTTTGTTTAATTAGTCCATAATTCATAAAATTCCTTCAGGTCGATCTTTATATTTAGAAAAACATCTAATCAATTTGGAATTTAATTTTTCGTTCAGCTACAGTTACCAGCTACTATTTCATTGTTATATTTTATGTCGCTGGTCATTACAATTTTCCAAGAATTTAAACAGCTAAACAGCAAGTAGCATCTTGTTAGAGTACAGGAATTTACCTATGGAGAACCTCGATAGCTGCCGAATATTATTAATGATTATATATGTAATTTAAAATAATGAATTATATACCATTTCTTATGTTACGTCTTTGGCGGGTAGGCGGTTCTGCGGGTTTACAACCGAATTGTTTAAAAATCACACTATTTTAAATGTATGAGTCACTAGTATGCTCTGATATATGTTCTGCAATGAAAATAAAGATTGTTTTGTTGTTAATTACTCCATAAATGTATAATGTGTTAATTCAGTCTAAAATCTTTTTGCAACGTTTATATGCGATATATGTAGCTGGAAACTACCTAATATTTAAAAATAATAGTTACAACATTCTATTAATATATAATGTTGAAATAAATATCACACAAAGTCTGTATATCTGTTTTTAGATGTCTTATAAATCTTTTTTTAAAATAGTATTAATGATTTTTATGAATCTTGAGTAAAAATTATGTTAATTATTATTAATCTAATTGTTATTATTTTAAGTAAAAGAATTGCAAGTATTCGCATAACCACGGGATCTCTGTTTGTGTATGAATGCACGAATTTGTTTTTGTTATGAGATGGACGCCTTAGAAAGCATGGTGTAGGCCACCTGTGGCTCGCATCCGATCCCACGATCGTCGTCGCCCCTAAATCAACACAACAGGTATTTAGTATTTACGATTATAATAAGTAATATTTCTTTTATAATAATATTGCAGCAGGTGGTGTAGTGGTAGGACACTCGCCTGGCGTTCCGCGAGCGCTATGTCATGGGTTCGTATCCTGGCCGGGGAGGATTTACTGGGCGCAATTCCTTAACTGTAGCCTCTGTTTAACGCAACAGTAAAATGTGTACTTGGATGAAAAAACGATTCTTCGCGGCGGGGATCGTATTCCAGGGACCTGCCCGAAACGCTACTCGTACTAGTGGCTGTACAAGAATGTAACAACTCTTGTATATATCTCAGGTTAGGGGCTAGGCATTTACACTCTTAGGTCAGCAAACTAGCTAGAAGGTTAGACTATTAGACTCCACTGGTCAATCGGGGCCCTGCATGACTCAGCTTATCCTAACCTAGCCCAGCTTAAACCATCTTAGCATAGTTCATTCTAGCTGTGCATAGTGCTTGCACAGCCTTGCTTATCCTAGTTTACCTCTTCCTAGCCTACCGTAGCCAAGCCTATCCCAGTATACCCTTACCTAGTCTTGCCTAGCCTAACCCTGCCTTGCTTTTAAACATGACCAGTCCTTCCTACCCTAGCCAAGCCCTGACCAGCTTAGCCAAGCCAATCCCTGCCAAGATTTAGCATAGCCTTGCCTTTTTATTAATATATAGAGGGTACCACCTCTGGTTGAGTATGTAGGAACCCTCCACTTATAGGGTTGAGAGTTCCATATATATATATATATATGTATGTATGTATGTATGTATGTATGTATGTATGTATGCGGAAAATCCACAGAGAAATATGAAATGAGGTGATCGTTTCGGCTTTGTTAAAGCCTTTGTCAACACCAGACTGACCACGGGATCAGTTAGATCAGTTGCGTTAGGTCAGTCTGGTGTTGACAAAGGCTTTAACAAAGCCAAAACGTTCACCTCATTTCATATTTCTCTGTGGATTTTCCGCATAAAATGATCAGTGTTTTGTGATCGTCAATTGCATATATATATATATATATATATATATATATATATATATATATATATATATATATATATATATATATATATATAATAGTGTTCCTCACGTGTGCCCCAAAGAATGAGGTGATTTGATAAAATGCTATGCCCAAGATTACCATCCGAGTGCCGGCGGGGAAGTGGTTCATATAGCCTCGGCTATCACTTCCTTTTGTCCGGTCGTGATGGTCAAGCGGATTAAGGCGTCCCTGTACATACCAGTTGTGGGAGTATGGGTTCGAGTCACTTCTGGGGTGTGAGTTTTCAGTTGTATATAGTCCTGGGGACCATTCAGGCTTGTTTGCATTTGTGTTCCTCACGTGTGCCCCAAAGAATGAGGTGATTTGATAAAATGCTATGCCCAAGATTACCATCCGAGTGCCGGCGGGGAAGTGGTTCATATAGCCTCGGCTATCACTTCCTTTTGTCCGGTCGTGATGGTCAAGCGGATTAAGGCGTCCCTGTACATACCAGTTGTGGGAGTATGGGTTCGAGTCACTTCTGGGGTGTGAGTTTTCAGTTGTATATAGTCCTGGGGACCATTCAGGCTTGTTTGCATTTGTGTTCCTCACGTGTGCCCCAAAGAATGAGGTGATTTGATAAAATGCTATGCCCAAGATTACCATCCGAGTGCCGGCGGGGAAGTGGTTCATATAGCCTCGGCTATCACTTCCTTTTGTCCGGTCGTGATGGTCAAGCGGATTAAGGCGTCCCTGTACATACCAGTTGTGGGAGTATGGGTTCGAGTCACTTCTGGGGTGTGAGTTTTCAGTTGTATATAGTCCTGGGGACCATTCAGGCTTGTTTGCATTTGTGTTCCTCACGTGTGCCCCAAAGAATGAGGTGATTTGATAAAATGCTATGCCCAAGATTACCATCCGAGTGCCGGCGGGGAAGTGGTTCATATAGCCTCGGCTATCACTTCCTTTTGTCCGGTCGTGATGGTCAAGCGGATTAAGGCGTCCCTGTACATACCAGTTGTGGGAGTATGGGTTCGAGTCACTTCTGGGGTGTGAGTTTTCAGTTGTATATAGTCCTGGGGACCATTCAGGCTTGTTTGCATTTGTGTTCCTCACGTGTGCCCCAAAGAATGAGGTGATTTGATAAAATGCTATGCCCAAGATTACCATCCGAGTGCCGGCGGGGAAGTGGTTCATATAGCCTCGGCTATCACTTCCTTTTGTCCGGTCGTGATGGTCAAGCGGATTAAGGCGTCCCTGTACATACCAGTTGTGGGAGTATGGGTTCGAGTCACTTCTGGGGTGTGAGTTTTCAGTTGTATATAGTCCTGGGGACCATTCAGGCTTGTTTGCATATATATATATATATATATATATATATATATATATATATATATATATATATATATATATATATATATATATATGTCGTACCTAGTAGCCAGAACTCACTTCTCAGCCTACTATGCATGGCCCAATTTGCCTAATAAGCCAAGTTTTCATGAATTAATTGTTTTTTCGACTACCTAACCTACCTAACCTAACCTAACCTAACTTTTTCGGCTACCTAACCTAACCTAACCTTTAAAGATAGGTTAGGTTAGGTTAGGTAGGGTTGGTTAGGTTCGGTCATATATCTACGTTAATTTTAACTCCAATAAAAAAAAATTGTCCTCATTCATAATAAAATGGGTAGCTTTATCATTTCATAAGAAAAAAATTAGAGAAAATATATTAATTCAGGAAAACTTGGCTTATTAGGCAAATCGGGCCTTGCATAGTAGGCCAAAAAGTGTGTTCTGGCTACTAGGTACGACATATATATATATATATATATATAATGTGTGTGTGTGTGTGTGTGTGTGTACTCACCTAGTTGTGCTTGCGGTGGTTGAGCTCTGGCTCTTTGTCCCGTATGTATGTATTCATATATATATATATATATATATATATATATATATATATATATATATATAAATATATATATATATATATATATATATATATATATATATATATATATATATATATATATATATGCGAACAAGCCTGAATGGTCCCCAGGACATATGCAACTGAAAACTCACACCCCAGAAGTGACTCGAACCCATACTCCCAGAAGCAACGCAACTGGTATGTACAAGACGCCTTAATCCACTTGACCATCACGACCGGACAAAATGAGGTGATAGCCGAGGCTATATGAACCACCCCACCGCCGGCACTCGGATAGTTATCTTGGGCATAGCATTTTACCAAATCACCTCATTCTTTGGGGCACACGTGAGGAACACAAATGCGAACAAGCCTGAAAGGTCCCCAGGACATATGCAACTGAAAACTCACACCCCAGAAGTGACTCGAACCCATACTCCCAGAAGCAACGCAACTGGTATGTACAAGACGCCTTAATCCACTTGACCATCACGACCGGACAAAATGAGGTGATAGCCTCGGCTATCACCGGACCGGACAAAATGAGGTGATAGCCTCGGCTATCACCTCATTTTGTCCGGTCGTGATGGTCAAGTGGATTAAGGCGTCTTGTACATACCAGTTGCGTTGCTTCTGGGAGTATGGGTTCGAGTCACTTCTGGGGTGTAAGTTTTCAGTTGCATATGTCCTGGGGACCATTCAGGCTTGTTCGCATTTGTGTTCCTCACGTGTGCCCCAAAGAATGAGGTGATTTGGTAAAATGCTATGCCCAAGATAACTATCCGAGTGCCGGCGGTGGGGTGGTTCATATAGCCTCGGCTATCACCTCATTTTGTCCGGTCGTGATGGTCAAGTGGATTAAGGCGTCTTGTACATACCAGTTGCGTTGCTTCTGGGAGTATGGGTTCGAGTCACTTCTGGGGTGTGAGTTTTCAGTTGCATATGTCCTGGGGACCATTCAGGCTTGTTCGCATTTGTGTTCCTCACGTGTGCCCCAAAGAATGAGGTGATTTGGTAAAATGCTATGCCCAAGATAACTATCCGAGTGCCGGCGGTGGGGTGGTTCATATAGCCTCGGCTATCACCTCATTTTGTCCGGTCGTGATGGTCAAGTGGATTAAGGCGTCTTGTACATACCAGTTGCGTTGCTTCTGGGAGTATGGGTTCGAGTCACTTCTGGGGTGTGAGTTTTCAGTTATATATATATATATATATATATATATATATATATATATATATATATATATATATATATATATATATATATATATATATATATATAATATTTTATATATCCTGCCTGAAATGCTGCGTGTACTAGTGGCTTTACAAGATAGTTCTTATAAAGATAGCATTTTGTGGTTATTTTCTATATCTGGTTCACCTAACAGTAAATAAGTACCTGGGAGTTAGACAGCTGCTATGGGCTGCTTCCTAGGGATGTGTGTGTGTGTTTGTATTCATGTTGAATTTTACAAAGTAGGAAGAGATGTTTGTAAAAAAAAAAATCAAATATTTTTGAAAGTATAAGTAGATTTGATATTTTTCTTTAATTGTTTATGTCTGCTGTCTTGCCTCCTTTATAAAATGGCATCATTCTTGCTTTTTTAAGGATATCAGGAAAAGTAAGGCACTCCAGAGATTTGTTGACTCCTTCCTAGTGTTGCCTAGCCCAGCCCAGCCTAGACAAGGCAGGCTGGGCATCCTAGCCTCACGCAGCTTAGCCCCCACCTACATGTAGCATCCCAGTCCATCCTAAGTGATCATTACCTTACTGGCTGTGTTTTCTCTTCAGCCCTGAATGTAATGTGGTGGAACATAAGCAGATACATATCAGGTCTTAGAGAATCTGTACTTCATACATTTCTTAATAATGTCTCACAAATATTTAAATAATTAAAAAAAAATTGTATAATAACTTCATATTATTCTTGCAATTTATTTTTGCATTTTTTTTTATACAAAATTTACAATTTAAAAGATTACCTCTATTTTTAGATTGATGACTTGAAGACTACAGTGCCATCCACAGCAAATCATGGTCTTAAAATATCTCCTAGCAATGACGAGACCAATTTTCACAGAGATCAAATTTTTGCTAAGCAGTATTCACAGGTAAATATATATTATATATATAATATTATATATAAAATTAACTACTTCATTGCTCAAAGCACCTTTAGACATTCTGAGAGTTGTGCTATTTTATTAAAAAATTAATTAGGCTATATTTTAATGTTTTGTAATGTTTTCATTACTTTTTTTGTTTTGAAATATAAATTGTTGAGTTTTGAAACATTTTGACATTAACTATACCTGAATATTTATAAACAAAAAAATACCAGAACTATGTCCTTGACAATTGCACTAAGAAGTCTTTGCCAAAATCAGGTGCTCAGTGCAGTAGTTAAAAACTTAAAAGTTGTACCACCTCTGGTGCAAGATTAGGGACCCATAGCCTCAGAGAAGAAAATAGAGAGTACTCAGAGAAGGCCTTGAATAATAGGCAGGCTGTTTGTGTGTTTCGACGGTAAGCTTGCTGACACCAAATGTAATTACCTAAGTGTAGTTACAGGATTAGAGCTACGCTCGTGGTGTCCCGTCTACCCAGCACTCTTTGTCACATAATGCTCTGAAACTACTGACGGTCTTGGCCGCCACCACCTTCTCACTTAACTTGTTCCAACCGTGTACCACTCTGTATGCGAAAGGAAATTTTTTTATATTTCTTTGGCATCTTTGTTTAGTTAGTTTAAATCTATGACCTTTTGTTCTTGAAGTTCCAGGTCTCGGGAAATCTTCCCTATCGATTTTATCAATTCCTGTTACTATTTTGTACATAGTGATTTTATCACCTCTTTTTGTTGTCTTCTAGTTTTGGCATATATAATGCCTCTGACCTCTCCACATAGCTCTTGCCCTTTAGTTCTGGGAGCCACTTAGTAGCATGTCTTTGCACCTTTTCCAGTTTGTTGATGTGCTTCTTAAGATATGGGCACCACACAACCGCTGCATATTCTAGCCTTGGCCGAACAAAACTCGTGAACAATTTCTTTAGTATTTCGCCATCCATGTATTTAAACGAAATTCTGAAGTTAGAAAGCATGGCATAGGCTCCTCACACAACGTTCTTTATGTGGGCCTCAAGTGATAGTTTTCTATCTAGAATCAACCCTAGACCTCTTTCTTTTATCAGAATTATATAAAGATTTCTCACATAATTTGTAGGTTGTGTGGGATCTATGTTCTATTCCACATTCCATAACATGGCATTTATTCACATTAAATTTCATTTGCCAAGTGGTGCTCCATATATTTATTTTGTCCAGGTTTTCTTGAAGGGCATGACAATCATCTAAATTTCTTATCCATCCCATTATCTTAGCATCATCAGCAAACATGTTTATATAATTCTGTATTCCAACTGGTAGATCATTTATGTAGACAATGAACATTTCTGGTGCATGTACTGTGGTACTCCACTTGTGACACTTCTCCAGTCCGATTGCCTCTGATTACTGCCCTCATTTTTCTATCAGTCAGAAAATTTTTCATCCATGTTAGAAGCTTACCTGTCACCCATCCAAAATTTTCTAGTTTCCAGAACAACCTCTTATGTGGAACTCTGTCGAAAGCCTTTTTTATGTCTAGATAGATGCAGTCGACCCAACTACCTTTTTCCTTTAAAATCTCTGTGGCTCAATCATAGAAACTGAGTAAATTCGATACACAGGATCTTCCAGATAGAAAACAATACTGTCTGTGTGATATTATATAATTTCTCTCCAGGTGTTCTACCCATTTAGTTTTTATTATTATTATTTTTTTCAATCTTTTCACTGTTACACTTGTCAATGATTCAGGTCTATAACTGAGAGAGGTGGGGTCTTCCCTGTTGCCACTTTTGTAGATTGGAACTATGTTAGCCTTTTTCCACATGTTTGCTATGACTCCTGTACACAGGGATGCCTGAAAGATCAGGTGAAGTGAAAGGCTGAGCTCAGATGCACATTCTCTCAGAACCCATGGTGAAACTCCATCTGGACCAACTGCTTTGTTCTTACTTAGCTCCTTTAGCATATTTTCCACTTCATCTCTAGACACCTCTAAACGCTCTATGATGTTCTCAGAAATTCTTATTGTGTCTGGTTCTCTTAAGATTTCATTTTGTATAAACACACTTTGGAACTTTTGGTTTAATGTTTCACACATTGCATTATCATTTTCTGTGAATCTGTTTCCTATTTTCAACCTCTGGATATTATCCTTTACCTGCAATTTGTTGTTTATGAATTTGTAGAATAGGCCCAGTTCTGTTTTACATTTATCCATTATCCCTTTTTAAAAATTTCTTTCTGCCTCTCCCCTTACTGCTGTATAGTTGTTTCTCGCATCTTTGTATCGCTGGTATGATTGGGGGTTTGGCTTCTTTCTATGTTGATACCTGCTTGATGGGGTTCTGCTCTTCTACTCCCCAAGCCCGGCCCGAGGCCAGGCTCGACTTGTGAGAGTTTGGTCCACCAGGCTGTTGCTTGGAGCGGCCCGCAGGGCCACATACCCACCACAGCCCGGCTGATCCGGAACTTCTCTTAGAAAACAGTCCAGTTTTCTCCTGAAGATGTCCACGGTTGTTCTGGCAATATTTCTTATAGTCGCTGGGAGGACGTTGAACAACCGCGGACCTCTGATGTTTATACAGTGCTCTCTGATTGTGCCTGTGGCACCTCTGCTCTTCACTGGTTCAATCTTGCATTTTTTTCCATATCGTTCACTCCAGTACGTTGTTATTTTACTGTGTAGATTTGGGACCTGGCCCTCCAGTATCTTCCATGTGTATATTATTTGGTATCTCTCTCGTCTCCTTTGTAGAGAGTACATTTGGAGAGCTTTGAGACGATCCCAATAATTTAGGTGTTTTATCTCGTCTATGCGTGCCGTATATGTTCTCTGTATTCCCTCTATTTCAGCAATCTCTCCTGCTCTGAAGGGGGAAGTGAATACTGAGCAGTACTCGAGACGGGACAACATAAGTGACTCATTCTCACTCAAGTGAGTACAACCATTGTGATGGGATCCCTGGATTTGAAAGTTCTCATAATCCATCCGATCATTTTTCTGGCTGACGCAATATTTGCTTGGTTATGCTCCCTAAACATTAGATCGTCGGACATCATTATTCCCAAATCCTTGACATGCTGTTTTTCTACTATGGGAAGATTCGATTGTGTTTTGTACCCTGTATTATGTTTCAGATCCTCATTTTTGCCATACCTGAAATTTATCACTGTTAAACAACATGTTATTTTCTGCTGCCCAATCGAAAACTTTGTTGACATCTGCTTGTAGTTTTTCAATGTCTTTCATTCCATTTTTGTGTCTTTTGGTCTGTGGCCCTCTCTCAATTTCTGTTGAACCAATCCTGTTTTCTGGCCCTGCATCTCTGTTTTGGTATGAATGTTTGTGTGCCTTCATTGTATATTTTGCAAAATTTGGCATACATTTAATTTACTTCCCTGTCTAGCAACAAGTCTGCCTAATTACTTATTAAAAAAAATTTGAAGTTCCCCATAGTGACCTCTCTTTCTCTTGAAATCAAGTTTATCAACTGTTTCAATGTCCCCATTTTCTGTGTGTGTGTGTTTGGAGGCTAAGCTTGCTGATACCATGTGTGTGTGTGTTTGGAGGCTAAGCTTGCTGATACCATGTGTGTGTGTGTGTGTGTGTGTTTGGAGGCTAAGCTTGCTGATACCATGTGTGTGTGTGTTTGGAGGCTAAGCTTGCTGATACCATGTGTGTGTGTGTTTGGAGGCTAAGCTTGCTGATACCATGTGTGTGTGTGTTTGGAGGCTAAGCTTGCTGATACCATGTGTGTGTGTGTTTGGAGGCTAAGCTTGCTGATACCATGTGTGTGTGTGTTTGGAGGCTAAGCTTGCTGATACCATGTGTGTGTGTGTTTGGAGGCTAAGCTTGCTGATACCATGTGTGTGTGTGTGTGTGTGTGTGTGTGTGTGTGTGTGTGTGTGTGTGTGTGTGTGTGTGTGTGTTTGGAGGCTAAGCTTGCTGATACCGTGTGTGTCTGTGTTTGGAGGCTAAGCTTGCTGATACCATGTATGTGTGTGTGTGTGTGTGTGTTTGGAGGCTAAGCTTGCTGATACCGTTTGTGTGTGTGTGTGTGTGTTTAGAGGCTAAGCTTGCTGATACCATGTGTGTGTGTGTGTTTGGAGGATAAGCTTGCTGATACCATGTGTGTGTGTGTGTGTGTTTGGAGGCTAAGCTTGCTGATACCATGTGTGTGTGTGTGTTTGGAGGCTAAGCTTGCTGATACCATGTGTGTGTGTGTGTTTGGAGGATAAGCTTGCTGATACCATGTGTGTGTGTGTGTGTGTTTGGAGGCTAAGCTTGCTGATACCATGTGTGTGTGTGTGTGTGTGTTTAGAGGCTAAGCTTGCTGATACCATGTGTGTGTGTGTATTTGGAGGCTAAGCTTGCTGATACCATTTGTGTGTGTGTGTTTAGAGGCTAAGCTTGCTGATACCATGTGTGTATTTGGAGGCTAAGCTTGCTGATACCATGTGTGTATTTGGAGGCTAAGCTTGCTGATACCATGTGTGTGTGTGTTTGGAGGCTAAGCTTGCTGATACCATGTGTGTGTGTGTGTTTGGAGGCTAAGTTTGCTAACACCGTGTGTGTACTCACCTATTTTTACTCACTTGTTTAAATAATAATAGGGGTGTGTACCACCTCTGGTGCAATTGTAGGGACCCACAGCCTTGAAGAAAATAAAGAGTATTCAGAGAAGACCTTGTGGATTCTCACTGAACACTAATCTTTTCTTCTCCTATCACCCCTCTTATTTTGTTTTATGCTGTATTCTATTATATATCATATAAATACATAGCCAAATGGCAATATTTATTATGTCTATACAAAAAAAAAGACATCCACTTTATTTTTTTTCTCTCCTTTGTTTCTATGTGGATTTTGTTGTGACTAATGATTCTCCTCCTTCCCATCAACAGGTCTTCCTCACTGGGCTTGCTCGGCTTTTGTGTTACTGTGAGGGTGCCATCATCGTTTACCCTTCAAGACTGACTCATGCTGGCATTGCATTTGTGGACTTCCCTTCACAGTAAACAGTCCTTCTCCATATGGTGATTGTCCAGGGCAAGCAGGGTGTGACTGCCATCTTGGAGAAGCAGGGTCTTTTAATATGAAGAATCTTCCGTCTTCTCTACTTATGCCAGCTTGTGACAGCCTTGCATTCTTGTTACTTCATGGCCCTTGGGCCTTTTTTATTTATTTTACATAATAAATTTTTTTTATTAATACCCGTGTTTCACAAGAGATCCTTAACATTTTAAGCACCAATTGTATTGACTAATGTACGTCTTGAATCCTTTAAGACATAAATAGACAAGACATAGATAAATGAGTGAATAATACTGAGTGACTAGGTTAGGGCGAGGAACATAGTACAGTGTCTGACTTTGGAAGAATGCCTACTGTTTTAGAAACCTTATTGCCATGATCATAATCGTATGGGTTAAAAAGCATTTGTTGTCACTCCTACACTGTGGCTTGTTGAGCTTGAAATCTTTGCTCCTTGTTCGTGTTACATCTGACCTTTTGAAGAAATTGTATGAATCAATATCCTCCAAATTGTTCAGTATTTTAAAGGTTTCGCTCTATTACTCTCTCATTTGCATATATCTAAGCATATAGATTAGATATAGATTTAGATTAGATTTTTTAGTCAGGTAAAGGTACATACATTGCAGATGAGTTACAAAGGGACAGACAATGACTAGAGTTCACTAGCTCTATTGGAAGAGAAACGTCTGCAAGACAAGTGTGGGCAAAAATTAAGGTAGCTAAGGGGAGCAGAGCCCGGCCTGCGGCTCACAACGACCCCCAGGGTAAGGCTGAAGAACTAATTCACAAGTGGAGTGATGCAGCATCATCCTCCTCCCTCCCTGCAGAAGTAAGCAGGGAACAGCTCCTCCGACATAATGACAGAAGGATTAGGATAACAAGAACACAATCTAGTGATGACGAGTATGGGGAACCAATTACAGCCAAGGAAGTAAAGGGGGCTATGAAAAGGGTAAAAGTACAGCACCTGGTGAAGATGGCGTCACCTACGACATACTCAATGCACTGTGTGAAGTGTCTGGCAATCCACTACTACACCTGTTTAACAAGTCATTCCTATGTGGAGTGTTGCCCACACAATGGAAACATGCAATAATGGTCCCAATACCGAAACCCAATGACCCTGGCAATTATAGACCTATCAGTCTCATGTAATGCACTTGGAAGATGCTTGAAAGGATCATCCTAAACCGACTATTGCACAAAATAGGCAGGTTAGGGGAGGGGTCAATGGATTTGTTAAAGGACGGAGGACAGCAAACTATAGTTAATTACCTTGCTAATGATACAGCTAAGTACTCCCAATAAACTCGCACCTCGGGGCAAAATTTTAAAATTTAAAATACAATACCTAAAGCCACTAATACGCATAGCGTTTCGGGCAAGTATATACGAAGTAAAACCCAAACAAAGAACTGACTCCGTAGGACCCATAAAAGATGAGACTAACAATTTTAAGTTGTATGATAAAAGGGCGGCAAACACTCTCAATGAATACCTAACATCAGTGTTCACACTAGAAAGCTTGAATGACATCCCATCACCAACACAAATGTTTGTCGGAGGTAAGGAGAATGAATTAAGAGAAATACCAATTACACGCGACACAATCAGGAAGAGCATTGACAAACTAAAAGACTCAGAAGCCCAAAGTGTAAATGGATTTAAGTCCCAAGTCGTAAAGGAACTGGCAAATTAATTGGGTGGTTGTAGGTAGGAGCTGCCTCGTATGGGCCGGTGGGCCTTCTGCAGTTGCCTTTGTTCTTGTGTTCTTGTGTTCTTATGTTGAGTAGCAACATTTGCAAATTTGCAGATGATACAAAAATAGGTAGGGAAATTAACACGGAAGAAGACTCACTATCACTTCAAGTTGATCTAAATAGGGTTTTGAAATGGTCAAAAGATTGACAGATGCAGATTAATGCTGATAAATGTAAAGTTTTGAGACTAGGTAATGATGATAGTTACAAGATACGAGCTAGATGGTGTTGAGATTGCGAAGTCGGATTGTGAAAGGGATCTGGGAGTTATGATTAGTAAGAATTTAAAACAAAAGGATCAATGCATGAATGCTCGTAATAAGGCAAATAGGACACTGGGATTTATTAATCGAAGTGTTAGTAACAAGACACCTGGTGTGGTTCTTCAGCTATATCTTGCTCTGGTTAGGCCCCATTTACATTATGCAGTTCAGTTTTGGTCGCCATATTATAGAATGAATATAAATTCACTTGAACGTGTCTAGAGTAGGGTGACTAAGTTAATTCCCCAAAATAGAAATCTTTTATATGAAGAAAGATTAACAAAGCTTAAATTGCATTCACTGGAAAAGCGAAGAGTTAGGGGTGATATGATAGAGGTTTACAAGTGGATGAATGGACATAACAAAGGGGATATTAGTAGGGTATTAAAAGTATCAACACATGACAGAACACAAAACAATGGGTATAAATTGGATAAGTTTAGATTTAGGAAAGACTTGGGTAAATACTGGTTTGGCAACAGGGTTGTTGATTTGTGGAACCAATTACCGCGTAACGTGGTGGAGGTGGGGTCCCTCGATTGTTTCAAGCGTGGGTTGGACATGTATATGAGTGGGTTTGGGTGGTTATAGATAGGAGCTGCCTCGTATGGGCCAATAGGCCTTCTGCAGTTACCTTTATTCTTATGCTCTTAATTCACTATGCTTGCCAGTGAAACTCCTTTTCAGAAAATCGCTGGACCATGGAATAGTTCCCCTAGTAATAGTTGAAGGTGATGTAGTGATCGAGTAATCCTTATACTCCATTATCTTATCATCATAATGGCATAACTAATTACACAAGCATTAATCCTATCCCTATTTACAGGTAACGGTTTTCCACCCTTCTATATCTTACTGTGAGGTGTCGTCACCGTACATAAGCAAGCGACTTAGGAGGAAGGAGGTAATAAAAGTATGTGTTTGTGGAAGAAAGGAATTGGCAAAACGATCAGGGAAAGAGAAGGTCCGCAAAATAACAATTCACTTAGGGTATATTACACTAACAGTAGAAGTCTAAGAAATAAAATTAACGAATTAAATGCTCTTGTCTGCACAGAAAAAATAGATATTATTGCACTTACCGAAACGTGGATGAATGTAGAAAATAGAGAACTATTAGCTGAATATCAAATATATGGATTTAAACTATTTCACACAGATAGATATATTAGACGAGGAGGTGGAGTAGCCATATATGTTAGGGACAATTTGAAATGTAGTCTCAAAGAGGGAATCAAAACAGAGCCACACACAGAAACTATTTGGATTGAATTAAACGAAAAAGCTAATAATATTATAATAGGAGTAATATATAGGCCACCAAATTTAGACAGAATGGAAGCAAAGCATCTATGGGATGAAATATCTAGAGCATCTAGATCTAACAGTATTTATGTCATGCAGGGTGACTTTAATTTTAGCGGAATAAACTGGTTGAACAAAACAGGGAATAGTGAAGCAGAAGATTTTCTAGAATTAATTGACGATTGCTTTCTTACGCAACACATTAAGGAACCAACACGGGAAAATAATATTTTAGATTTAGTGTTAACTAACAGGGAAACGCAAATTAATGACATCGAAATAGGGAGTGAGCTAGGGAGCAGTGATCACAAAGAAATCAGATTTAGCATAGAATGGAATAGACCAGTAGGAGAAAATTCTGTTAAAGTGCCAGATTTTCGAAAAGCTGATTTTAATAGCCTAAGAAATTTTTTGGGTCAAATTGATTGGAAAGGCTTGGGTATGGGGTGTGGGCCGGTCTTGGAGCGAGACATGAACCCAGCGATAGGTGACTTAAATGGGGATTTCGATGTGGATTCAATATATAACTTATTTAAGAATATTCTAAACAAAGCACAGGAACGTAGTATACCATACAAATTGAATAGATCGTATACTAATGACCCAAAGTGGATAACAAAGAATTTGAAGAACCTTATAGGTAAAAAGAGAGCTTGGTACAAAAGGATTAAAAATGGGGAGGTCACTTTAGAACAGGAATTCGTACAACTGGTTAGAAATGTTAAAAAAGAGATAAGGAAAGCAAAAAGGAACTATGAAGTTCGCATAGCAGGGCAAGCAAAGACAAATCCTAAAGGGTTTTTTCAGTTATATCGTACTAAGACTAGGGAAAGGATAGGTCCATTAAAAACTGAGACAGGTCAAATAACAGATAGTGATGAAGAGATGAGTAGTATTTTTAATAAATATTTTGTATCTGTATTTACTAAAGAGGAACTTAACAATATGCCTTCAGCCGAACAAGTCTATGTGGGTGCGGACGAGGACAGGTTGACGAGTTTAGCAGTTACCAGGGAGGATGTTCTTAAACAAATAGTAAAACTCAAACCAAACAAATCCCCAGGGCCGGATGAAGTGTTTGCTAGGGTGCTTAAAGAATGCAAAGAGGAGCTTTGTGACCCACTGTCAACTATATTTAATAAATCAATAGAGTCAGGCAGAGTGCCAGAGTTTTGGAAAGTTGCTAATGTGATACCAGTTTTTAAGAAAGGAGATAGATCACTTGCGTCTAACTATCGACCAATTAGCCTAACGTCTATTGTGGGAAAGTTACTCGAATCTATAATAGCAAATAAAATTCGTCTTCATCTTGAAAAACATAAATTAATAATTGAGTCGCAACATGGTTTTATAAATGGCCGTTCATGTTTAACAAATTTGTTATCTTTTTATTCTAGCATTGTTGAGGCAGTTGATAGTGGTAAGGATTGCGATGTTGTATACCTTGACTTTAGCAAAGCTTTTGATACAGTGCCACATGAAAGACTGATTAAAAAAATAGAGTCTCATGGTATTGGGGGTGCTATATTAAGCTGGATTAGGGCATGGCTATACCAAAGGAAACAGAGAGTTAGTATAAATGGAATCAAGTCAGAGTGGGAAAATGTTGTAAGTGGAGTGCCTCAAGGCTCTGTCCTGGGACCTCTGTTGTTTATAATATATATAAATGATTTAGATTCAGGTTTGAGTAGCAACATTTGCAAATTTGCCGATGATACGAAAATCGGTAGGGAAATTAATTCGGAGGAGGACTCACTATCACTTCAAGTTGATCTAGATAGGGTTTTGAAATGGTCAAAGGATTGGCAGATGCAGTTTAATGCTGATAAATGTAAAGTTCTGAGGTTAGGTAATGATGATAGAGTTACAAGATACGAGCTAGATGGTGTTGTGATTGCGAAGTCGGATTGCGAAAGGGATCTGGGAGTTATGATTAGTAAGAATTTAAAACAAAAGGATCAATGCATAAATGTTCGTAATAAGGCAAATCGGACACTTGGATTTATTAATCGCAGCGTTAGTAACAAGACACCTGGTGTGGTTCTCAAGCTATATCTTGCTCTAGTTAGGCCCCATTTAGATTATGCAGTTCAGTTTTGGTCGCCATATTATAGAATGGATATAAATTCACTTGAACGTGTCCAGCGTAGGATGACTAAGTTAATTCCCCAAATTAGAAATCTTTCATATGAAGAAAGATTAACAAAGCTTAAGTTGCATTCACTGGAAAGGCGAAGAGTTAGGGGTGACATGATAGAGGTTTACAAGTGGATGAATGGACATAACCGGGGGGATATTAATAGGGTATTAAAAGTATCAACACAGGACAGAACACGAAACAATGGATATAAATTGGATAAGTTTAGATTTAGGAAAGACTTGGGTAAATACTGGTTCAGTAACAGGGTTGTTGATTTGTGGAACCAATTGCCGCGTAACATTGTGGAGGTGGGGTCCCTCGATTGTTTCAAGCATGGGTTGGACAAGTATATGAGTGGGATTGGGTGGTTATAGAATAGGAGCTGCCTCGTATGGGCCAATAGGCCTTCTGCAGTTACCTTTGTTCTTATGTTCTTATGTTCTTACAGGACAGAACACGAAACAATGGGTATAAATTGGATAAGTTTAGATTTAGGAAAGACTTGGGTAAATACTGGTTCAGTAACAGGGTTGTTGATTTGTGGAACCAATTGCCGCGTAACATTGTGGAGGTGGGGTCCCTCGATTGTTTCAAGCACGGGTTGGACAAGTATATGAGTGGGATTGGGTGGTTATAGAATAGGAGCTGCCTCGTATGGGCCAATAGGCCTTCTGCAGTTACCTTTGTTCTTATGTTCTTATGTTCTTATGACTTGAGAATAGCACATTACGGGCTATTCATGCCCGTGCCACCTCTTGGGTGGCTTAATCTTTATAAATAAATCAGAATAGCACACACCACACGGGAGACATCTCCCGTCACGCAGGGTGCAGTCGCACCTCCACAGATCAGATTCAGATTCAGATGTTTATTCAGGTAAGGTAAATACATACAAGTGATGTTACATTAATGGATTGATATATAGATAGAGCTAGTACATACAATGCCTAAAGCCACTATTACGCAATGCGTTTCGGGCAATCTCCAGTATCATCTCCAGTATCATCTTTTGAAACTGGTAATGGCTCAAAAGGGCCACCACTTACGGGGTATTCATGCCCGTGTCACCTCTTGGGTGGCTTAATCTTCATCAATCAATCGAATAGCACACAGTACAATCTCCAGTCAAGAATGTAGCACTCGGCGTGTACAGTTCTAATCGACCCAAGACGCTACAGCCTCGACACAGAGCAGACAGCAGACTACGACCGTTGTTCAGGTCCATGTAAACTACATCTACCCGAAGTCCTTCGTCTGAATAGCCAGTTACCAGTTACAGGAGATACTTTTTCACCCACAGAGTTATTAACTCATGGAACCGCCTACCCACCGAAGCGGTACGTGGCAAAACGATGCTGATTTTCAAAATATACCTGGAAAAGATCATTCCTCCCTACACCTGGGGGGTACCTTCGTTAAAGTAAAAAGGTATACAGAAATAACAAAGAAAATAGATATGAATACTATTACCTTCGATGTTAGTAGTAGTTGTGCAAGTGAGGAGAAAGAAAAAATATTACGGAGTTGGAAGGAAGTTTCTAAGGTACTCTCGTATCTCATGGAATGTGACGGACAGGGCAAAGGTAGTTTTATTATTAATCATGGATGAAAGTAGATTGATAATATTATCTTGGAACGTTAATGGATTAAAAACTAGAGCGGTGGATGTACACTATTATACTCTTAGAGAGAATATTAACATAGTAGCACTCCAGGAAACTGGGGATAGGGATGGTAACATTCTGAACATGAAGATGAACATGTTGAACATGAAGATGTTCAACTGCTGGGCGAGCCCTCTCCTACTCATCTGAGGGGAGGGAGATTAGATTATGCTTGTTTGATAAATGCTGAGGGCATAGAGGAGAATTGTCTTACTGTGGATGAAATGCTAAGAGATTTTGCATTACAAATACAGCTTAAACTAGATAAAAAGCATGCCTGCCTTCAGAGGAAAAGCTTAAAGTTTAATAAGGGAGAATTAAGGGGTCTTGTTGGTCATATTAAGTCTTGGTATGATACTTATAAGCCAGTTTCGGCAGAAGCATTTTATTAAGATTTAATTAAGGAGGTAGATGTATTTAATGCAACATTGAACCGGAAAACATCTGGTATAGAAAAGCATCCCCCCATAAAAGTGTGCGGAGAAGAGAAAGGAAATTTGGAGCAGGTATTGGCAGGAGTTTGCAGAGAAAGTTAAGAGTAACAAACTTGAAGGAAATCTGGCAAGACATAAATGAAATAAGGGGTAAAAAGCATAATTTTGTTGCACATCCTGACCCGTAAGGATTTGCAAAAGGTCTCGTAAATAAATGGGCGGAAGCTGCCAAACTTAGTTCATTTAATTACCCGCTGTAACGAGAGAGTCGTTTGATTCTTGGAAAGATCTAAGAAAGGATTTTATACTTACAGCAGGTAACAGTGGTGATGTCACTTGCACAGGTATTACCAGAGAAGAACTAATAACGGCGATTAAAGTTGGGAAATCTACCGCCCCCTGGGGAGGATGGAGTAACTTATGAAATACTTAATGAACTTGCCATTATGACGAGAAGCCCGCTGTTAGACCTCTAATATTAATTATAAAGAGGGCAGAATTCCCAGTAAATGAAAAAGAACTATGATCATCCTTATCCCTAAAGCCAATGGAGAGTACAGACCTGTGTCTTTAACCTCGTGTTTTTGTAAAATGATGGAGAGGATCATTTTAAATAAACTTTTGTATATAATAGGTGATCAGCTGTATAATAATTTTTCGGGTTCCTCAGAGGAAAAAGTACCTCTGACTGTATTATTAAATGTCTAGCTAATGGTAATGATTATTATAGAATTTTTATTGATTCATAAGGAGCTTTTGATAAAGCCAACAAAGAGGTTATTTTATATGAATTAGCTGGTCTTGGTGTTGAAGGGAGATTATTGCGCTGGATAGGGGGATTATCTTCAGGAAAGGAAGGCTCAGGTGTGGTATCAAGGTTGTATGGTTCAAGGTTCAAGGTATCAAGGTCAAGAACTCTGCACACCTCAGGGAGGAGTGTTGAGTCTCACCCTGTTTAATGTACTAATGAATAAGATAGCATCTGAGAAATACTCAAATTGGGTAACTCCATTCATATATGCCGATGATATTTTGTTTCAGGGCAAAGATATTTCAAAGGTTCAAACAGTGTTGGACAATTTCGGAAACCTGTGTCACCACATGGGACTAGTGGTTAATGAAGACAAAACTAAAGATTGAATGTAGAAATCGGAGGCCCATTATATTGGAAATAAACAGTAAAAATATAGAGAGAGTTAATATATATAAATATTTGGGCATATATGTTGGATATACCCGTGAGAGTTTGGAAACTGAGGTGAACAGACTGTTGAGTCAATGTCGGAAGAGATTACAACCTCTGAAGGCCTTGGCATGCTGTGGAAAGGAGTGGGAGTCCAAGTGCTACGAATGATGTACTTGAGTACTGTGAGATTTCTTATTGATTATGCTGCACCTGTCATTTCTTGTTTTGGTAAAGGTAGGATGGGCAAGTTGGAGAAGATACAAAATGAAGCCGTTGGGGGTCGTTGTGAGCCGCTGCTACCTGAATTTTTGCCCACACTTGTCTTGCAGACGTTTCTCTTCCAATAGAGCTAGTGAACTCTAGTCATTGTCTTTCCCTTTGTAACTCATCTGCAATGTATGTACCTTTACCTGAATAAAACATCTAATCTAAATCTAGATATATGTAAATGAGAAAGTAATAGAGCGAAACCTTTAAAATACTGAACAATTTGGAGGATATTGATTCATACAATTTCTTCAAAAGGTCAGATGTAACACGAACAAGGAGCAAAGGTTTCAAGCTCAACAAGCCACAGTGTAGGAGTGACAACAAATGCTTTTTAACCCATACGATTATGATCATGGCAATAAGGTTTCTAAAACAGTAGGCATTCTTCCAAAGTCAGACACTGTACTATGTTCCTCGCCCTAACCTAGTCACTCAGTATTATTCACTCATTTATCTATGTCTTGTCTATTTATGTCTTAAAGGTTACAAGACGTACATTAGTCAATACAATTGGTGCTTAAAATGTTAAGGATCTCTTGTGAAACACGGGTATTAATAAAAAAATTTATTATGTAAAATAAATAAAAAAGGCCCAAGGGCCATGAAGTAACAAGAATGCAAGGCTGGCACAAGCTGGCATAAGTAGAGAAGACGGAAGATTCTTCATATTAAAAGACCCTGCTTCTCTAAGATGGCAGTCACACCCTGCTTGCCCTGGACAATCACCATATGGAGAAGGACTGTGTACTGTGAAGGGAAGTCCACAAATGCAATGCCAGCATGAGTCAGTCTTGAAGGGTAAACGATGATGGCACCCTCACAGTAACACAAAAGCCGAGCAAGCCCAGTGAGGAAGACCTGTTGATGGGAAAGGAGGAGAATCATTAGTCACAACAAAATCCACATAGAAACAAAGGAGAGAAAAAAAATAAAGTGGATGTCTTTTTTTTGTATAGACATAATAAATATTGCCATTTGGCTATGTATTTATATGATATATAATAGAATACAGCATAAAACAAAATAAGAGGGGTGGTAGGAGAAGAAAAGATTAGTGTTCAGTGAGAATCCACAAGGTCTTCTCTGAATACTCTTTATTTTCTTCAAGGCTGTGGGTCCCTACAATTGCACCAGAGATGGTACACACCCCTATTATTATTTAAACAGGTGAGTAAAAATAGGTGAGTACACATATGGTGTCAGCAAACTTAGCCTCCAAACACACACACACACATGGTATCAGCAAGCTTAGCCTCCAAACACACACACACACACATGGTATCAGCAAGCTTAGCCTCCAAACACACACACACACATGGTATCAGCAAGCTTAGCCTCCAAACACACACACACACACACATGGTATCAGCAAGCTTATCCTCCAAACACACACACACATGGTATCAGCAAGCTTAGCCTCCAAACACACACACACACACACACACACATGGTATCAGCAAGCTTAGCCTCCAAACACACACACACACACATGGTATCAGCAAGCTTAGCCTCCAAACACACACACACACACACACGTGGTATCAGCAAGCTTAGCCTCCAAACACACACACACACACATGGTATCAGCAAGCTTAGCCTCCAAACACACACACACACATGGTATCAGCAAGCTTAGCCTCCAAATACACACATGGTATCAGCAAGCTTAGCCTCTAAACACACACACACACACAAACGGTATCAGCAAGCTTAGCCTCCAAACACACACACACACACATGGTATCAGCAAGCTTAGCCTCCAAACACACACACACATGGTATCAGCAAGCTTAGCCTCCAAACACACACACACATGGTATCAGCAAGCTTAGCCTCCAAATACACACATGGTATCAGCAAGCTTAGCCTCTAAACACACACACACATACACAAACGGTATCAGCAAGCTTAGCCTCTAAACACACACACACAAATGGTATCAGCAAGCTTAGCCTCCAAACACACACACACACACATGGTATCAGCAAGCTTAGCCTCCAAACACACACACACACATGGTATCAGCAAGCTTAGCCTCCAAACACACACACACACACACATGGAATCAGCAAGCTTAGCCTCCAAACACACACACACACACACACACAGAAAATGGGGACATTGAAACAGTTAGCCTCCAAACACAAACACACACACATCAAGTTGATAAACTTGATTTCAAGAGAGAGAGAGGTCACTATGGGGAACTTCAAAATTTTTTTAATAAGTAATTAGGCAGACTTGTTGCTAGACAGGGAAGTAAATTAAATGTATGTCAAATTTTGCAAAATATACAATGAAGGCACACAAACATTCATACCAAAACAGAGATGCAGGGCCAGAAAACAGGATTGGTTCAACAGAAATTGAGAGAGGGCCACAGACCAAAAGACACAAAAATGGAATGAAAGACATTGAAAAACTACAAGCAGATGTCAACAAAGTTTTCGATTGGGCAGCAGAAAATAACATGATGTTTAACAGTGATAAATTTCAGGTATGGCAAAAATGAGGATCTGAAACATAATGCAGGGTACAAAACACAATCGAATCTTCCCATAGTAGAAAAACAGCATGTCAAGGATTTGGGAATAATGATGTCCGACGATCTAATGTTTAGGGAGCATAACCAAGCAAATATTGCGTCGGCCAGAAAAATGATCGGATGGATTATGAGAACTTTCAAATCCAGGGATCCCATCACAATGATTGTACTCTTCAAGTCACTTATGTTGTCCCGTCTCGAGTACTGCTCAGTATTCACTTCCCCCTTCAGAGCAGGAGAGATTGCTGAAATAGAGGGAATACAGAGAACATATACGGCACGCATAGAAGAGATAAAACACCTAAATTATTGGGATCGTCTAAAAGCTCTCCAAATGTACTCTCTAGAAAGGAGATGAGAGAGATACCAAATAATATACACATGGAAGATACTGGAGGGCCAGGTCCCAAATCTACACAGTAAAATAACAACGTACTGGAGTGAACGATATGGAAAAAAATGCAAGATTGAACCAGTGAAGAGCAGAGGTGCCACAGGCACAATCAGAGAGCACTGTATAAACATCAGAGGTCCGCGGTTGTTCAACGTCCTCCCAGCGACTATAAGAAATATTGCCGGAACAACCGTGGACATCTTCAGGAGAAAACTGGACTGTTTTCTAAGAGAAGTTCCGGATCAGCCGGGATGTGGTGGGTATGTGGCCCTGCGGGCCGCTCCAAGCAACAGCCTGGTGGACCAAACTCTCACAAGTCGAGCCTGGCCTCGGGCCGGGCTTGGGGAGTAGAAGAGCAGAACCCCATCAAGCAGGTATCAATATAGAAAGAAGCCAAACCCCCAATCATACCAGCGATACAAAGATGCGAGAAACAACTATACAGCAGTACAGAAAATGATAATGCAATGTGTGAAACATTAAACCAAAAGTTCCAAAGTGTGTTTATACAAAATGAAATCTTAAGAGAACCAGACACAATAAGAATTTCTGAGAACATCATAGAGCGTATAGAGGTGTCTAGAGATGAAGTGGAAAATATGCTAAAGGAGCTAAGTAAGAACAAAGCAGTTGGTCCAGATGGAGTTTCACCATGGGTTCTGAGAGAATGTGCATCTGAGCTCAGCCTTCCACTTCACCTGATCTTTCAGGCATCCCTGTGTACAGGAGTCATAGCAAACATGTGGAAAAAGGCTAACATAGTTCCAATCTACAAAAGTGGCAACAGGGAAGACCCCACCTCTCTCAGTTATAGTCCTCCCAGCGACTATAAGAAATATTGCCGGAACAACCGTGGACATCTTCAGGAGAAAACTGGACTGTTTTCTAAGAGAAGTTCCGGATCAGCCGGGATGTGGTGGGTATGTGGCCCTGCGGGCCGCTCCAAGCAACAGCCTGGTGGACCAAACTCTCACAAGTCGAGCCTGGCCTCGGGCCGGGCTTGGGGAGTAGAAGAGCAGAACCCCATCAAGCAGGTATCAATATAGAAAGAAGCCAAACCCCCAATCATACCAGCGATACAAAGATGCGAGAAACAACTATACAGCAGTAAGGGAAGAGGCAGAAAGAAATTTTTAAAAAGGGATAATGGATAAATGTAAAACAGAACTGGGCCTATTCTACAAATTCATAAACAACAAATTGCAGGTAAAGGATAATATCCAGAGGTTGAAAATAGGAAACAGATTCACAGAAAATGATAATGCAATGTGTGAAACATTAAACCAAAAGTTCCAAAGTGTGTTTATACAAAATGAAATCTTAAGAGAACCAGACACAATAAGAATTTCTGAGAACATCATAGAGCGTATAGAGGTGTCTAGAGATGAAGTGGAAAATATGCTAAAGGAGCTAAGTAAGAACAAAGCAGTTGGTCCAGATGGAGTTTCACCATGGGTTCTGAGAGAATGTGCATCTGAGCTCAGCCTTCCACTTCACCTGATCTTTCAGGCATCCCTGTGTACAGGAGTCATAGCAAACATGTGGAAAAAGGCTAACATAGTTCCAATCTACAAAAGTGGCAACAGGGAAGACCCCACCTCTCTCAGTTATAGACCTGAATCATTGACAAGTGTAACAGTGAAAAGATTGAAAAAAAAAATAATAAAAACTAAATGGGTAGAACACCTGGAGAGAAATTATATAATATCACACAAACAGTATTGTTTTCGATCTGGAAGATCCTGTGTATCGAATTTACTCAGTTTCTATGATTGAGCCACAGAGATTTTAAAGGAAAAAGGTAGTTGGGTTGACTGCATCTATCTAGACATAAAAAAGACTTTCGACAGAGTTCCACATAAGAGGTTGTTCTGGAAACTAGAAAATTTTGGATGGGTGACAGGTAAGCTTCTAACAGGGATGAAAAATTTTCTGACTGATAGAAAAATGAGGGCAGTAATCAGAGGCAATCGGACTGGAGAAGTGTCACAAGTGGAGCACCACAGTACATGCACCAGAAATGTTCATTGTCTACATAAATGATCTACCAGTTGGAATACAGAATTATATAAACATGTTTGCTGATGATGCTAAGATAATGGGATGGATAAGAAATTTAGATGATTGTCATGCCCTTCAAGAAGACCTGGACAAAATAAGTATATGGAGCACCACTTGGCAAATGAAATTTAATGTGAATAAATGCCATGTTATGGAATGTGGAATAGAACATAGATCCCACACAACCTACAAATTATGTGAGAAATCTTTATATAATTCTGATAAAAGAAAGAGGTCTAGGGTTGATTCTAGATAGAAAACTATCACTTGAGGCCCACATAAAGAACGTTGTGTGAGGAGCCTATGCCACGCTTTCTAACTTCAGAATTTTGTTTAAATACATGGATGGCAAAATACTAAAGAAATTGTTCACGAGTTTTGTTCGGCCAAGGCTAGAATATGCAGCGGTTGTGTGGTGCCCATATCTTAAGAAGCACATCAACAAACTGGAAAAGGTGCAAAGACATGCTACTAAGTGGCTCCCAGAACTAAAGGGCAAGAGCTATGTGGAGAGGTCAGAGGCATTAAATATGCCAAAACTAGAAGACAACAAAAAGAGGTGATAAAATCACTATGTACAAAATAGTAACAGGAATTGATAAAATCGATAGGGAAGATTTCCCGAGACCTGGAACTTCAAGAACAAAAGGTCATAGATTTAAACTAACTAAACAAAGATGCCAAAGAAATATATAAAAATTTCCTTTCGCATACAGAGTGGTACACGGTTGGAACAAGTTAAGTGAGAAGGTGGTGGCGGCCAAGACCGTCAGTAGTTTCAAAGCATTATGTGACAAAGAGTGCTGGGTAGACGGGACACCACGAGCGTAGCTCTCATCCTGTAACTACACTTAGGTAATTACATATGGTGTCAGCAAGCTTACCGTCGAAACACACACAAACAGCCTGCCTATTATTCAAGGCCTTCTCTGAGTACTCTCTATTTTCTTCTCTGAGGCTATGGGTCCCTAATCTTGCACCAGAGGTGGTACAACTTTTAAGTTTTTAACTACTGCACTGAGCACCTGATTTTGGCAAAGACTTCTTAGTACAATTGTCAAGGACATAGTTCTGGTATTATTTTGTTTATAAATATTCAGGTATAGTTAATGTCAAAATGTTTCAAAACTCAACAATTTATATTTCAAAACAAAAAAAGTAATGAAAACATTACAAAACATTAAAATATAGCCTAATTAATTAATTAATAAAATAGCACAACTCTCAGAATGTCTGAAGGTGCTTTGAGCAATGAAGTAGTTAATTTTATATATATAATATTATATATATAATATATATTTACCTGTGACTACTGCTTTGCAAAAATTTGATCTCTGTGAAAATTGGTCTCGTCATTGCTAGGAGATATTTTAAGACCATGATTTGCTGTGGTCACTGTAGTCTTCAAGTCATCAATCTAAAAATAGAGGTAATCTTTTAAAATGTAAATTTTGTATAAAAAAAAATGCAAAAATAAATTGCAAGAATAATATGAAGTTATTATACAATTTTTTTAATTATTTAAATATTTGTGAGACATTATTAAGAAATGTATGAAGTACAGATTCTCTAAGACCTGATATGTATCTGCTTATGTTCCACCACATTACATTCAGGGCTGAAGAGAAAACACAGCCAGTAAGGTAATGATCACTTAGGATGGACTGGGATGCTACATGTAGGTGGGGGCTAAGCTGCGTTAGGCTAGGATGCCCAGCCTGCCTTGTCTAGGCTGGGCTGGGCTAGGCAACACTAGAAAGGAGTTAACAAATCTCTGGAGTGCCTTACTTTTCCTGATATCCTTAAAAAAGCAAGAATGATGCCATTTTATAAAGGAGGCGAAACAGCAGAAATAAACAATTAAAGAAAAATATCAAATCTATTTATACTTTCAAAAATATTTGATTTTTTTTTTTACAAACATCTCTTCCTACTTTGTAAAATTCAACATGAATACAAACACACACACACATCCCTAGGAAGCAGCCCATAGCAGCTGTCTAACTCCCAGGTACTTATTTACTGTTAGGTGAACCAGATATAGAGAATAACCGCAAAATGCTATCTTTATAAGAACTATCTTGTAAAGCCAC
This sequence comes from Procambarus clarkii, assembly GCF_040958095.1. NCBI lineage: Eukaryota > Metazoa > Arthropoda > Malacostraca > Decapoda > Cambaridae > Procambarus > Procambarus clarkii. The sequence continues at coordinate 14,504,003 of NC_091222.1, forward strand.
TAGTACATGCAGCATTTCAGGCATGATATATAATATATATATATATATATATATATATATATATATATATATATATATATATATATGTCGTACCTAGTAGCCAGAACGCACTTCTCAGCCTACTATGCAAGGCCCGATTTGCCTAATAAGCCAAGTTTTCATGAATTAATTGTTTTTCGACTACCTAACCTACCTAACCTAACCAAACCTAACTTTTTCGGCTACCTAACCAAACCTAACCTATAAAGATAGGTTAGGTTAGGTTAGGTAGGGTTGGTTAGGTTCGGTCATATATCTACGTTAATTTTAACTCCAATAAAAAAAAATTGACCTCATACATAATGAAATGGGTAGCTTTATCATTTCATAAGAAAAAAATTAGAAAAAATATATTAATTCAGGAAAACTTGGCTTATTAGGCAAATCGGGCCTTGAATAGTAGGCCAAAAAGTGAGTTCTGGCTACTAGGTACGACATATATATATATATATATATATATATATATATATATATATATATATATATATATATATATATATATATATAATATATATATATATATATATATATATATATATATATATATATATATATATATATATATATATATAATATATATATATATAATATATATATATATATATATATATATATATATATATATATATATATATATATATATATATATATATATATATATATATATATATATATGTCGTACCTAGTAGCCAGAACGCACTTATCAGCCTACTATGCAAGGCCCGATTTGCCTAATAAGCCAAGTTTTCCTGAATTAATATATTTTCTCTAATTTTTTTCTTATGAAATGATAAAGCTACCCATTTCATTATGTATGAGGTAAATTTTGTTTATTGGAGTTAAAATTAAAGTAGATATATGACCAAACCTAACCAACCCTACCTAACCTAACCTAACCTATCTTTATAGGTTAGGTTCGGTTAGGTAGCCGAAAAAGTTAGGTTAGGTTAGGTAGGTTAGGTAGTCGAAAAACAATTAATTCATGAAAACTTGGCTTATTATGCAAATCGGGCCTTGCATAGTAGGCTGAGAAGTGCGTTCTGGCTACTAGGTACGACATATATATATATATATATATATATATATATATATATATATATATATATATATATATATATATATATATATATAATATATATATATATATATATATATATATATATAATATATATATATATATATATATATATATATATAATATATATATATATATAAATATATAGATATATTTTTTATATAAATTAAATTAAAAAAAAAATCATTTCTCTATGGTCTGACAAGTGGAGGGTTCCTACAAACTCAACCAGAGGTGGTACCCTCTATATATTAATAAAAAGGCAAGGCTATGTTAAATCTAGGCAGGGATTGGCTTGGCTAAGCTGGTCAGGGCTTGGCTAGGGTAGGAAGGACTGGTCATGTTTAAAAGCAAGGCAAGACTAGGTAAGGGTATACTGGGATAGGCTTGGCTACGGTAGGCTAGGAAGAGGTAAACTAGGATAAGCAAGGCTGTGCAAGCACTATGCACAGCTATAATGAACTATGCTAAGATGGTTTAAGCTGGGCTAGGTTAGGATAAGCTGAGTCATGCAGGGCCCCGATTGACCAGTGGAGTCTAATGGTCTAACCTTCTAGCTAGTTTGCTGACCTAAGAGTGTAAATGCCTAGCCCCTAACCTGAGATATATACAAGAGTTGTTACATTCTTGTACAGCCACTAGTACGAGTAGCGTTTCGGGCAGGACCCTGGAATACGATCCCCGCCGCGAAGAATCGTTTTTTCATCCAAGTACACATTTTACTGTTGCGTTAAACAGAGGCTACAGTTAAGGAATTGCGCCCAGTAAATCCTCCCCGGCCAGGATACGAACCCATGACATAGCGCTCGCGGAACGCCAGGCGAGTGTCCTACCACTACAACGCCAGGCGAGTGTCCTACCACTACACCACCTGCTGCAATATTATTATAAAAGAAATATTACTTATTATAATCGTAAATACTAAATACCTGTTGTGTTGATTTAGGGGCGACGACGATCGTGGGATCGGATGCGAGCCACAGGTGGCCTACACCATGCTTTCTAAGGCGTCCATCTCATAACAAAAACAAATCCGTGCATTCATACACTAACAGAGATCCCGTGGTTATTCGAATACTTGCAATTCTTTTACTTAAAATAATAACAATTAGATTAATAATAATTAACATAATTTTTACTCAAGATTCATAAAAATCATTAATACTATTTTAAAAGAAAATTTGTAAGACATCTGAAAACAGATATACAGACTTTGTGTGATATTTATTTCAACATTATATATTAATAGAATGTTGTAACTATTATTTTTAAATATTAGGTAGTTTCCAGCTACGTATATCGCATATAAACGTTGCAAAAAGATTTTAGACTGAATTAACACATTACACATTTATGGAGTAATTAACAACAAAACAATCTTTATTTTCATTGCAGAACATATATCAGAGCATACTAGTGACTCATACATTTAAAATAGTGTGATTTTTAAACAATTCGGTTGTAAACCCGCAGAACCGCCTACCCGCCAAAGACGTAACATAAGAAATGGTATATAATTCATTGTTTTAAATTACATATATAATCATTAATAATTTTCGGCAGCTATCGAGGTTCTCCATAGGTAAATTCCTGTACTCTATCAAGATGCTACTTGCTGTTTAGCTGTTTAAATTCTTGGAAAATTGTAATGACCAGCGACATAAAATATAACAATGAAATAGTAGCTGGTAACTGTAGCTGAACGAAAAATTAAATTCCAAATTGATTAGATGTTTTTCTAAATATAAAGATCGACCTGAAGGAATTTTATGAATTATGGACTAATTAAACAAAAAAATAGGTAATTTTACTTGAAGAACAGATACCAGAGAATAGTTAGTGAGTACATTTATATTGTATAATGGGAGAAAGCCCCTGGTAGCCGCGAATTAAAATAACCACCTACATTAATTGATAACTAGGAAATTGTATCTGGAAACTTTATCTGAACGAAAACACAATACCAATTTGTTTAGATGTTTTTCTTAATATAAAGATCAACAGTAAGGAATCTATTTATTTATTTATTTATTTATTTATTTATGCATATACAAGAATGTACATAAGGAATGTGAGGATACAATTATGGTAATTACAGTCTTGTAAAGCCACTAGCACGCGCAGCGTTTCGGGCAGGTCCTTAATCTAAGAAAATTTTAAGGAGGTAAATACTTGCAAAATTTATAGACAAAAAAATGATAACAGATTACATGGAATGAAAAAAAAAAAAGATGAGAGAAAATTATAGGTACAGTATATTAAAGCACATAGGTAGCTATGATTGATTGCAATGACAGCTTAAAATGGTAGTTGACAACAAATTGGTAGGCACAATACAGCAGAAACAATATAAGATTGATTGCAATGACAGCTTGAATGGTAGTTGACAAAAATTGGTAGTCACAATACAGCATATGGCTAGCACATAAAAGAAGACAGCAATGAACACAATGATAAGGTTGTTTGATATTACATAAAAATTAGGAGATTGGGTACCACTAGGTACAGAGCTAATTTAAAGCTCAGTGTAGGAAACTAAATAGATGAAGTTAGGTACTTTTTGGTTTTGCTTTTAAATAAGGCAAAAGTTTTACAGTTTTTCAATTCACTAGGGAGTGAGTTCCATAGACTAGGTCCCTTAATTTGCATAGAGTGTTTACACAGATTAAGTTTGACCCTGGGGATATCAAAGAGATATTTATTTCTGGTGTGGTGATAATGGGTCCTATTACATCTGTCCAGGGAGAGTTTCAGAGCATGGTTTGCATTTAAGAACAGGGTTTTGTAAATGTAGTTGACACAAGAGAATGTGTGGAGGGAGTTAATATTTAGCAAGTTTAGAGATTTAAACAAGGGAGCTGAGTGTTGTCTGAAAGCAGAGTTAGTTATTATTCTGATAGCAGATTTTTGCTGTGTGATGATGGGCTTAAGGTGGTTTGCAGTGGTAGACCCCCATGCACAGATACCATAATTAAGATAGGGGTAGATTAGTGCATAATATAGTGAGAGGAGAGCAGAGTTAGGAACATAATATCTGATTTTGGAGAGTATACCAACTGTCTTAGAGACTTTCTTAGTTATGTGTTGAATGTGGGTGCTGAAGTTGAGTCTCTTGTCTAGGAATAGGCCAAGAAACTTGCCGTCATTTTTATTACTGATGTTAATGTTGTCTATCTGTAGCTGAATTGCATTTGATGATTTGCTTCCAAATAAGATGTAGTAAGTCTTTTCGATGTTTAATGTTAGTTTGTTCGTTGACATCCATAAGTGGACTTTTTTTTAATTCATTATTCACAACATTATTTAGTGTATGTGGGTTGAGGTTTGAGTAGATAAGGGTAGTATCGTCAGCAAACAATATAGGTTTGAGAATATTAGAGACATTAGGCAGATCGTTTATATATATAAGAAATAGAAGAGGTCCTAAGATGCTGCCCTGTGGCACTCCAACGGTAATTGGTAGAGTGGAAGAAGTTGTATCATTGATGGTTACATATTGGTGTCTGTCACTAAGATAGGATCGGATGTAGTCAAGGGCAAGGCCTCGGATTCCATAATGCTGGAGTTTAAATAAGAGGTAGTTGTGATTAACAGTATCAAAGGCTTTTCTTAGGTCAATGAAGAGTCCAATCGGAAACTCATTTTTGTCAAGGGCTGAGTAAATAATGTCAAGGAGACTAATGATCTCATTATGGACAAATTATTCATTATGGACAATCTTATTCATTATGGACTTATCTTATTCATTATGGGCATCTTATTCATTATGGACAAATTAACAAAAAAAAAACGATAATTTTCATTGAGGACCATATATTAGAGCATACTTAGTCACTTATATATTAAAAGTATTGTGTATTTTGAACCATTGGGGTTGTAAACAAACAGAACGGCCTACCCGAAAAGTCGTAACATAAAATGTTGCATATGTTTGCTAATTTATTATTTGATAAATGATTATTATTAATTTACGACAACTATAGAGGTTTCCCATTAGTTAAATTACTGTAGTCTGACTAAATGCTACTACGAAACCTATATAAATCCTGGGAAAGTCACAATGACCAGCGACATTAAAGCATAGAGGGTTAAATAGTAACAGGCAACTGTCGGCGAACGAAAAATTCATTTCCAAATTTATTAGATGTTTTCCTAAATATAAAGATCGATAGGCTGGAATTTTCTGGATTATGGCCTAATTAAGGCAAAAATATATATATTTTTACTTGAAGAACAAATATCAGAGTCAGTGAGTTATAGAATAATAAGAGTGTGGTATTTCATTGTATAACAAGAGATAGTCCATGGAAGCGATAATAGACGTAGTTTTACACAAAATAACGTCCAAAAACAGCCGTAGAGTCAAACGGCAAATGTTGACGTTCTTTTTAAGAGGACAGGTTGCTCTAAGACTTTCCAACGCCTAGCCAAGGGCTTCTACTGGCCGCATATGAAGGAGGACGTACGTCGTTTCTGCAAGACCTGCCACGCCTGCCAGGTGGCCGGGAAAGCAAACCAGGCTGTCCCCAAAGCCCCTTTTTACCCCATTCCATCAATAGGTGAGCCCTTCGAACACCTCATCTTGGATATAGTAGGCCCTCTTCCACCTGCTACCTCAGGGGTACAGTATTTGCTAACAATACTAGATCGGGTTAGTAGATACCCAGAAGCGATCCCCCTTAAGACCATCACAGCTAGGGTTTTGGTGAAACAACTGCTCTGGTTCATCTCACGATACGGTCTTCCCAAGACCATTCAGACGGACCAGGGATCTAATTTCATGTCCCATTTGTTTCGCCAACAGATCGCCGACCTGGGAATCCGACAGGTAACCTCTAGTGCCTACCATCCCGAGTCTCAGGGAGCTTTGGAACGTTTTCACCAGACGTTGAAGGGCATGCTTCGGAAGTTTTGCTACGACAGGCAGAGTAAGTGGGTTGAAGAACTGCCCTACCTCCTATTTGCGGTAAGATCAGTACCCAATGAATCCATAGGAATCTCCCCATTCGAGATGATCTTTGGTCACTCAGTAAGAGGTCCCTTAGAGGTGGCACGAGACCATTGGCTGGACGCAGAAACCAACGAGGATATTGTGGACTGGTTGTCTACAAATAAAGGACGGCTGTTCTCAGCCTGGGAGATGGCTACTAGGACCTTAGAAAGTACACAAAGAACTATCAAGAGCAGGTATGATAGGAGGACCAAGCAAAGGGAGTTCCAAGTAGGAGATCTGGTTTTGGTATGTACTCCTACAATAACTGGAAGTTTGAGCGCCAGATTCGTAGGTCCCTATCCGGTTGTAAAGAAGGTTACTAACCTCAATTACCTTCTGAGTACTCCAGACCGTCGTAAGAAAGAAACTCTGGTTCATGTTAATATGATCAAGAGATACGAGGGGCGGGATACACTCCCCGTAACCTTAGTGACCACTAATGACGACATTGAGGAGGAAGAGGAGGTGTTGACTAACTCAGACATTCTGTTAAACTTGCAGGCAAAGTTGACACACGTGGCCGAAGGACATCAATCATCATTGCTGCAGATGATCCGGCAATACAAGCCTATCTTCGACGATGTTCCAGGATTAACATCTGTCTTGAGGCATGATGTCGAGCTGGAGGAAGGCGTCCGACCTATAAAGCAACACCCGTACCGTCTCAACCCACTGAAGAAACGGATGGTGAAAGAGGAGGTAGATTACATGCTGAAACACCATCTGATAGCCCCGAGCTCGAGCCCATGGTCATCCCCGATACTACTAGTGCCCAAACCTGGTAAGAAATACCGTCTTTGTATTGATTATCGCCAGGTGAATAAGGTCACTGTAGCAGATACTTACCCGCTCCCCAGAGTAGAGGAATGTCTGGATGCCATAGGTAGAGCCCGGTACCTGACAAAATTTGACCTGTTCAAAGGCTATTGGCAAGTTCCCCTCACGGAAAAAGCCAAACCCATATCAGCATTTGTGACTCCCGACGGGCTGTTTGAATGTCAGGTAATGCCATTCGGGATGAAAAACGCAGCCTCCACTTTCCAGAGACTGATGGGTATTGTGTTGCGTGACGTGGAAAACACCTTAGTCTACATCGATGATGTATTAATATATGATGTAGATTGGCAGGATCATCTGCGTCACATAGAGGATTTCTTCAAGGCCATGCTCCAGTCAGGATTGGTGGTCAACCTGCATAAATCGGAGTTTGCCAGAACCTCTGTCATCTTCCTAGGTCATAAGGTTGGAGGAGGATGGATTGCGCCGAAGGCCAGCAAGATCGAGGCAATAGTCCAGTATCCTACGCCAGCTACCAGGAAGGACATCTTGCGTTTCCTTGGTATGGCTGGGTTTTATCGTAAGTTTGTCCCTAATTTTTCCTCCATCGCCGCCCCCCTGACCAATCTGTTGAAGAAGGGGGTAAAGTTAATATGGAATGAGAATTGCCAGAAGGCATTCGAGAATCTCAAAGCAATTCTGATCTCTGCTCCAATCCTCAGGTCCCCGAGCTTTGAGGATAGATTCATCCTGACGGTCGACGCCTCTGACTATGGCCTGGGCTCCGTTTTATCCCAGACGGACGAGAAGGGGGTGGAACATCCGGTGGCCTATCATTCTAAGAAGTTCACCCCCAGCCAGCTGAATTACTCGGTCATAGAAAAGGAAACGTTGGCCTTGATTAATTCCGTCCAGCACTTTGAGGTGTATCTAACAAGCAATGGTCATCCTATATTAGTACGGACCGACCATAATCCTCTAAAGTTCCTGGCTCAGTTTAGGCAAAAGAACCTCAGGCTCACCAGATGGAGTCTCCATCTGCAGCAATACCCCCTCCAGATTGAACACATCAAAGGGGTGGACAACGTGGTAGCTGATGCATTATCTCGCATCTAAATCCTCATACTAATTTGGTTTGTCTTCCCTTATAGAACCCCAAACCAAATTCCTTTTGGTGGGGAGGTGTTACGAACCCGGATCCAGCGTCCGAGCATGGAGTAGTAAACGACCGCGCCATCTGTGGGTCGGCTCCCGAAACCCCCCCGCCAAACGCCGACGACACCTGGTGAGGATGCCGTGTATCAGCTACAAAGGCCAGTTTCCAGTCCCGTTCAGCACTCTACACCGCCGCCACTGACCTCTGGTGAGGTGGTGCTCCGACGACAGCGCCATCTATGGACTGGATACGTCAGGTGTTTGTGCCAGAGCCCGTAAGTAAGGTGTTTTAGTGTGTCCCAGTCATTGATGACGTGTCTGTTTACAGAGTCGACCTGGGACCGCTGTGTTGAAGGTTGAGTCAGTCTACCCGAGGCAGCCAGTCTCCATACCTTGAACGTTGCTGCAGCTGTTGTGAAGTCGTCCCCCCGGAAGAACACTGTGGTGTGTTAGCCTGCCAGTGGAGTGGCAGTAAGAGGATTTACCCGGGACCGACTGTTGGAGACGATCATCCACTGGGGTATTGAGGACAGGAGGGTGATTTGTGATATCACACGAGACTCCTGTCTAGGGCGTACCCCTTATATCGTTCGTGGACTGGCCGTACCAGCCTTGGTGGCTCAGTACCTGCCAGCAGACCAGCTGGACGTGTGGTTGACGGCCTCCACGACGGTGCCCCCAGTGGAACTGTGTTTTGGCTGACCTTTGGCCAGGGTAGGCTCAACTTCTTTGGATATTTCGTTGTGTGGCCACGAAGAAGCACCAAGGACTCGGTACCGAGAGTTGTGGCACCAGAGTCTTCAGCAGAAGACTATATTGTGTATAATCCCCTTGTATAGTGTTAATACCCCTCCCCCTGTGCACCTTTTGATTTTATATATTTAATTGGTGATGGTGACAAGTATAATCTTAAGTTCTTAGCTTTCTTTCCCTACTCCCTTTTAAGTTACTTGCGTCACGGATCTCATCCCTTGATAGCCAATACTGGCTTGGGAACGGATACATATATCTTCCTCTAACAACATCAGAGTAAGGACCCCGTTGCGTCCCGAGAGGGCCGTAACACCGCCGCAGAGGATAATGTTGTGTACCCTGCGTGCGCGGTGACCAGGTCTATGGGACTTAAATGTAAGGGCAGCCCTGTGCTTGCCAAGGTGGTAAATCCCGAGGTCACGAGGAGCTTTCTGAGTGGTGAAAACCAAGTAGACCTCGCGGACACATTCATGGCCCGACTCGATGACGTGGCCGAGGACATTGTGGAGAGCCTGCCACCGCCATCTACCGAGAGTAGTGGGGAGGTGGAGGAGAACACTGTTGAGCCTCGGCCAATGGTATCTGACCAAGGCCTAGATGCCTCCTTGAGTGAGTTACAGAAAGCTGACCCCACTCTTGCAGATTGTCATGAGACAGCCGTCTCTATGGAGGAAATTGTAGACGCAGCAACTGGGTACTACTACAATGATTGGATTTTGATGAGAAAATGGAGACCACAGAGTGCTCCCTTGTCAAATGAGTGGGAGGTAGTCCACCAGGTTATGTTGCCGACCTGCTATAGAGAAAGAGTTTTGGCAGCTGCTCATGATGATCCTATGGGGGGACATCAAGGTATTAATATTACGTATCACAAAATTTTAAAGTATTTTTTCTGGCCCAAGCTGAAAAGCGATGTGGCAAAATTTTGTAATGTGTGTATTGTTTGTCAACTGGTTGGGAAACCAAACAAGACTAAAATAAAAAAAAAAAAAATAAAATAAAAAAAAAAAAAAATAAAATGTGACCAACAACTTCTGGCCTTCTTAAGTGATTGTGGTATATCTGAAAACCTGAACCCGACCAATGCCAGTACTTAAAATAACTCTTTCAGTGCCTGAGCCTAATCTAACTTTGTCTAAGGTGCTGTCTCTGCCTTACCTTTTACCTAATGTTCTCTCATTCATATAATTTTCTAAATAATCCATCAAGTCTCCATGCACTTATGCAAGCATCTACCTCAGTTTCATTGTAAAATTTTACTCTTAAATCTAATCTTACCCTATTCCAATTATATTTTAAATTTATTTGTATTGATCTATATCATTTATTGAAATCAATTATTGATCTCATTTTTGTTCTTTTAATTAAATTCATACTAATTATAAGTTAAAACTAAGCTTAATAAAAATTTTTATCTTTAAGATTATTTTACTTTACAATTATCATTTGTCAAATTTTTTTATTCATTCATCTTGTCAGTCTCTACTGGTTTTTTGTTCTCTCCACCAAACTTGTGTATCCTCCATGGCTATCTAGTGACCTTAATTCTACCTCTAATTGTTTCAATTCTTTTGTTTACTTGCATTTATTGTTGTGTTTTGCCATAATTATTCTCTAATTTAGCAGACTCAATACTTTGCAAGCTCTTATTGTATTGTTATATTATTATATTGATGTGTTTTGCTATAATTACTTTCTATTTTACAGCAGATTTGCTTTCATCTGTTCCTGGAACTGCTCATCTTATTGTATCGTGACATTCTTATCTATATTGATATATATTATCTATCTATTGTTACTTACAGTGTACCTGAGAGTACTTGTAAGCAATCTACCTCATTTTTCATTTTTGCTCAATTTGTTTTTGTATTGCTTAGTCTTGTTTATATTTTTGTTTTGTATATCTATATCTTGTGTTTTGTATAGTCCATGTTTATATGTTTTTTCTTTAATCTCATTTATTACCTAGGTTGCCTAGCTATAGCCATACTCCCTTACTCCATTGTACCCCTGTAAGCCCCTTTTGTGTTTGTTTTGCACAGTATTGTGTATATTTTTTTTCCCCTATTTTATAGCTTATTTCTACCTTGTAATCTGCCTTTCTTTCCTTGTTTCTCCTGCAATCAGCTTTTTTTAATGCAGTCAAGTATAGACCCAGAACTTAACCTCTTATCCACTATCTATGACAATAATCACTTTAATGATCTAAATTGCAGATATTTTGCAGCACATAATGTAAACAATGTAGTAACTCATAATCACAATATCTCTGTAATCAATTTGAATGTTAGATCCCTAGGTAAACACTTCGATGATGTTAGTGCCTTGATTGAAGCTATTGACAACAAATTCTCTTTTATTATACTTACTGAAACATTGTTGAAAGAGGATACTACTCAACTCTTTAACATGCCTAACTACTCAGCAATTCACAACTGTCGTCAACTTCAGAGAGGTGGTGGCACTGCTCTTTACTACCACCAAGAACTAACATGCTTAAAAGAAATTAGAACTAGAGACTGCTATGGGGAGTATATCTTCGCCAGCTTCAGAGTCAAGGGTGCCGAGTCTGTCCTGTCTGTGGGTGCAGTTTATAGAATTCCTAACACTGATGTGTCCGAATTCAACTCAAACCTTAGAAATCTAATACTTGATAACAGACTGAACAAAAACCACCTAATTATTGCAGGGGACTTTAATATTGACCTCTGCGAGCCAGAACACCCTACTGCTGTTAGCTTCCTCAACTGTATGAACTCCTGCTTCCTCATACCCTTAATCACTAGACCTACTAGAATCACTGATAGCACTGCCACGACTCTAGATCACATCTGGACAAACATAACCTCTCTGCTTACTTCAGGTATAATCACCGATAGCACTACAGACCATTACCCCACATTTCTCTTAACTAACATTAGCAAACCACCTCTTGAGTCAAGAGAGATACGTTTTAGACTACACAATGAAACTGCTATAGACAATTTTATAACTGCTACTGATAATGTCAACTGGGAGTCCGAGTTAGGTAACATAGAGGACGTCAACCTAGCAGCTCAATCTTTTCTTCAAAAAACTCTTAGCCTTTATAATACCCACTGTCCTATGCTTACAAAACAAGTCACAACCAAAAGGCTTAACAATCCCTGGCTTACAAAGGGAATACTTAAATCTATTAATAAAAAACATGACCTTGAGAAGAAGTATTGGTTAGGAATTGTCTCCAAAGAATTCTCAAAGAATTACTCATTATTGCTATCTAAGATAATTAGACGAGCCAAAACTAAATACTACGAAGATAAATTTACCCAAATAAAGAGCAACATTAAACAAACTTGAAGAACAATTTCACAAATATTGGGATCAAAGAAGTCTATAAATAACAAACCAACACTCCTGTCTAATAACGATGGTCAGCTTTCAGCCTCTGATGCTGCTATTGAGTTCAATAGGTTCTTCTCTTCCATTGGTTCATCCCTTGCTAATGATATTCCATCTTCCAGTACTGACATTAAGGACTATCTTACAGGTAACTATCCACAGTCTCTGTACCTAAAGCCTATTAATTCCACTGACGTCAATGAGATAATCCTTTCCCTTAAAACCAAGTCTGGTGCCCTTGAGGAGATACCAACTTTAATCTACAAAAAAGCCTCCAGATCTTTAGCCCCTGCTATTGCTTTGCTCTTCAACAAGTCACTTGAACTCCAAACCTTTCCAGATATTCTAAAAAAAGCGAGAGTAACGCCTGTCCACAAATGTGGTGATCTCACAGATGTTAACAACTACAGACCTATATCAATCCTGCCAAACTTGTCAAAAATTTTTGAAAAACTAATCTATAAGCAGCTTTACTCATATCTAGCCAAACTCAATATACTTAGCCCTTGCCAATATGGCTTCAGGCCCCAAAAAAGCACTAACGATGCACTTATTAGTATGCTTAACTCGATTCATACAGCTCTTGATCAAAATGAGTTCCCTGTTGGGTTATTTGTGGACCTGCGTAAAGCTTTCGATACTGTCAACCACCAAAACCTTCTTCTTAAATTACATCATTATGGTGTCAGAGGACACTCCCTACAATACCTCAAATCCTACCTTACTGACAGGCTCCAATGTGTTTCTGTGAATAATACAATTTCTCCCACACTACCCATCAACATTGGTGTTCCTCAGGGCAGCATACTTGGCCCTCTCCTCTTTCTCATCTACATTAATGACCTTCCAAATGCCTCCCAACACCTCAAACCAATTCTATTTGCTGATGACACAACCTTCATTTACTCCAGTCCTGATCCCCTTGCTCTAAATGCCACAGTAAATACTGAGCTTAATAAAGTCCATCTGTGGCTAACTGCCAACAAACTCACCCTTAACATTGACAAAACTTTCTATATTCTGTTTGACAATAAATCCTCTAATCAAATAAATCTGAAAATAAACAATACCCAAATTTGTAACAAATTAGATGGCAAATTCCTTGGCATTCTCATTGACCACAAGCTGAATTTCCAGGGACACATTCTAAACATATCAAAAAAAGTTTCAAAAACTGTGGGCATTTTTTCTAAGATCAGATATTATGTACCACGCCCTGCCCTGGTGACTCTCTATTACTCCCTTATCTATCCATATCTCAACTATGGTATTTGTGCTTGGGGCTCTACTACCCAAAATCACTTACGTCCTCTAATTACTCAACACAAAGCTGCTATTAGGACAATATCCAATTCTGGCCCCAGACATCACTCGGTACCCCTACTCAAATCTCTGAATATGTTAGACATTAAGTCACTGCACATTCTCTCATGTGTATTATACATATATAAAACGCTAAACTATAATGCCAATCCTGATCTCAAAAGCTTCATAGAAGGTTGTAACAGAACCCATGAGCACCACACCAGAAATAAATACAGTTTTGATATTCCTAGAGTACAACTAAATCAAACCAGAAATGCTCTACAAATCAAGGGGCCCAGAATGTGGAATGACCTTCCCAACCATGTTAAAGACTGTACCTCTCTAAACCAGTTTAAGTTAAAAACGAAGCTATACCTAATAAATTCCATGTAACCCACCTTACCCCTCTGTTGTCAACCCATGTATGTTTTTTGTTTTTTTTTGTTTTTCAAATCAACGCTGTTTGAATGTAATTTTCTGTAATAATTTGTAATTGTATTTGTGCTGCTTTTTCAACAATGTTCCCCCCTCTTTTACCTCTATTTTTTATATGTACTCATCACATCTTTTCTTTTTACCCATTAGTTTTAAGCTTTAGTCATTAATGTTTTTCCTGCCCGAAACGCTTTGCGTAATAGTGGCTTTAGGCATTGTATGTACTAGCTCTATCTATAAAGCCAACAAACTTTGTAAAATCTCTTTATGTATGTACCTTACCTAAATAAAAATTATTATTATTATTATTATTATAGACTCCACCTAAAGCTCCTCTAAGGCCTATTATCGTGCCAGAGGAACCATTTTCTCATGTGGTAATGGACTGTGTTGGACCATTACCTAGAACTAAGTCTGGTAATATTTACCTAATCACAATGATGTGTATCACTACTCGTTACCCAGAGGCTTTTGCTGTAAGGAACATCCGAGCAAAAACTGTTGTTGCTCGTATGTTGCATTTTTTTTTCCACTTTTGGACTGCCTCGGGTCGTGCAAACTGACAATGGTACTAATTTTAAGTCTGATATTTTTGAGCAATTTTGTAAGGAACATGGAATAACTCATTAGGTTTCCAGCCCATACCATCCACAGAGTCAGGGGGTAATTGAACGTTTCCATCTAACTCTGAAGCAGATGTTGAAGACATCGTGCGAGAGTTCCCACACCTTCTGGGATGAGAATTTACCGTATGTTTTGTTTGCGGCTTGAGAGGGATTACAAAGTTCACTGGGTTGTTCTCCTTTTGAGTTAGTCTTTGGCCATAAAGTTCGTGGACCCTTGCAAATGTTACTGGAGAATCTGTTAGGGAACGTAACGTTAACCGAAGGTTCGGCTTTCTTTGCGCAACACCACCAGAGACTCAAGGACTGCAAGGCGGCTACATTAAAGTATCTTGGCAAGGCCCAAGAAAAGATGAAAGAACGTAACGATGCTAAATCTAAGTTACGGGTATTTCAACCTGGCGACCCTGTCCTGGTATTAAAGCCTCGACTAGGGAACACTATGTCCCACAAGTACGAAGGCCCCTACATTGTGACAGAAAAGACTGGGGACCTCACGTACAAAGTGAGGCACTCTGACAAACGTAACCAGGTAATGCTCATACATGTAAATCGACTGAAGAAGTTCCAGGGCTCCAGGCCCATTGCACTAACCAATGTTTTCATTTCCAGTGAGAGAGGGGATGATTGTTCTGGGGACCCAACTAATCTCATTTTCAATAATTCTAGTTCTGTGAATGCTGTGGAGGAGGGACTGTCCCATTTGCAGATGGCCCAACGTGAAGAGGTGCAGTCGTTGGTTGATGAATTCTCCAGTCTGTTCGGGGAGGTCCCGACCCAGACTGATGCCATTTGCCATGATGTAGAGTTGACGGACTACACTCCCATTCGCCTTCAACCCTATCGGATGAGTCCAGAAAAGAAGGCCATCGTACAGAAGGAGGTCGACTTCTTGCTCCAGCACGGCCTCATCCAGCCGAGCCAGGGCTCTTGGTGCTCGCCCTGCCTTTTGGTTCCCAAACCAGACGGCTCCTGGCGATTATGCACTGACTATCGGCAGCTCAACAAGGTGACCATTGTGGATGCCTATCCGCTGCCCCTCCTCGAGGACTGCATCGACGAGTTTGGAAATGCCAAGTACGTCTCGAAATTTGACCTCTCGAGGGGGTATTATCAAATCCCACTCACTGAACGTGCTAGACAACTAACTGCGTTCGTGACACCCGAGGGTGTTTTTGAGTATCAAGTGTTACCGTTCGGCTTGCGTAATGCTCCTGCCACGTTCCAGAGACTCATGAACTCTCTACTCGCTAAGGTGCCAAATTGTCGGGCGTATTTAGATGATATCGTGCTGTTTGACAGTAATTGGGCTGACCACATAGCTAGGTTACGCCAGTTGTTTGCCATCTTGAAAAGGGCAAATCTTACCTTAAATGCTAAAAAGTGTCATTTTGGCCAAGGCACAGTGACGTACCTCGGTTTTGAAGTGGGCCAAGGAAAAGTGTTACCTCGGCAAGATAAAATCAGTGCCATTCTAGAGTATCCAGTACTAAAGTCTAAAAAGGACGTTCAAAGATTTATCGGTATGTGTGCGTACTATCGACGTTTTTGTCAGAACTTTTCCAGTGTTGCCACTCCTCTCACAGACTTGTTGCGGAAAGCCGTTAAATTTAAGTGGTCATCAGACTGTGCAGAGGCATTTAAAAATTTGAAATTGATCTTAGCTTCCGCCCCAGTGCTTGCTAGTCCAAGGTTCGATCGACCGTTTAAAATTCATGTGGGCGCGTCTGACTCGGGTGCTGGTGCAGTGTTGTTGCAAACTGGGGATGATCAGGTAGAACACCCAGTATATTATTACTCTGTGAAATTCGACAAGGCGCAACGCAATTATTCAGTGGTAGAAAAAGAGGCGTTGGCGCTAGTGTTAACATGTAAAAAGTTCGAAGTTTACCTCACAGGTAATATAGTGGAAGTGTACATGGACCATAACCCACTAGTCTTCCTGACTCAGATAAAGGGTAAGAATAAACGCATCCTCAGGTGGGCGATATGTACCTACAGGACTTCAATCTTTCCATTACCCACCTACCGGGCAGACTCAACGTGATAGCCGACGCTCTGTCCCGGTTGCCTGAATAACATTCATCTGAGCCACAGAAAGCCATTTACCAACTGTCATGCTTTAGTTATTTTTTTTTAGGTTCTCCTGTGACATTAAATATTCCGTGTCCAATTTATTTACTTCCCTGTTCTTTTATTTTTTTGTGTATGTTTTTTTTTTTTCTTTCAGAGAACTCCTTTGTATTTTTCTTGCAGAGAAATTGTTGTTTTTGATTGATTTTTTGTTTGTCATATGGTTTTTCTTTTTATTCTCTGTATACTCTTACAAAAAAATATGACTACTATTCTAGTAGTCACATTTTTTTTTTCTCTGAAGGGGGGAGGAGTGTTACGACCCTGGGTTCTCCAATGGAAACCAGAGGTCAAAACTTGAGCTATTAAACTTTCTGGTAGTACAGTTGAGTGCATCACGAACGGCAATTGTTTGTATCTTCCCTGCCAGACGTAAGACTATTATTGTTTCTCAAAGAGCATTTAAAGACTGAGCTGGGGGTTGATTATTAAATAATAACATAGGCACCAACTTTGCTTACTAATACTTTCTAATCATTTGTAAAGTAACAATACGTTGCATAGGGGAAGATCTTTAATGTGCTTAGCTGCACGATCAATTAGGCTCCTTCCGGCACCATGACATTGGAGGCCTAGCTGGTCGCTAGGAGGTTCTTCTCTGGCTGGCGTTCGTGCGGACGAGACCTACTCTGTGGCTGCACCCCTAATCTCCTCCCTTCTCCTCTTACTTATTTCCCTTACCTTAAGTTCCTGTACCCTTAAGTTAAGTATTGTATGATTTCTAAGTGTACCTACTCTGGTAGTAACGATTGGTGAGACCTGGGGGTAGTAGTTGCCAGTGTTTTGGGTAACCCTAAGGGATGTAGAACCCTGGATGCAG
This sequence comes from Procambarus clarkii, assembly GCF_040958095.1. Lineage (NCBI taxonomy): Eukaryota > Metazoa > Arthropoda > Malacostraca > Decapoda > Cambaridae > Procambarus > Procambarus clarkii. The sequence continues at coordinate 14,521,492 of NC_091222.1, forward strand.
TGCGCATTACCCCTCTGTATCGCCACACTGAGGCGCTGGAAAAGAAAGCTTGCAGCTCTTGGGTCCCTTGTTGTTTCAATGAGTCTAGAACCCAGTTCCTTCAAAAAACTGGTAGCACTTTTACCCCAGGTGCCAAGTGTCTCAGAAGCAATGAGGAAAAAATTGTAGTGGTGATCCAGTTCTCTATACTTACGGGATTTGGCCGCTTCCCTGTGGGTGGCAGCGCCACCTGGTTGTGCAACACTGAGGTTAATGTAGGTGTTAGCCAGGGTTGATACGCACGTGTAGTCCCATACCAACTGCTTGCCATTCTTCCAGGGGTTCACTGTGATTCCATCCTGGCGACCAATAAGAGCATCCCCAGCAAACATTTTCACGTTTTTAAAATGTTCTAAAAACGACATTTCATTGTTTTCAGCACGTTTATAATTACGTTTTAAAAATGTTTTTTGAGAATTTTTATATACGACCTTAGAACGTAAATTCATATCATTTTAAAAAACCTTTGTATAATCTTTTAATTACCTATATTAAAACGTTTAGGCTAAATTAGGGTATAATAATTTTTTAATTCATATCTGAAATAGAAAGGGAGAAAGAAAGAAAGAAGACATCTGAGAAAGAAATGGACATCATATATATGTACGTATGAATTGCAAATAAATAGGGTACAAAAAGAGAATTAAAATATATTTATTTAATTAAGAATGAGTAATACAACAAAATATATGTAATAGCTCGAAATATATAGACTATATCTATAACAGAATATAAAAGTAAAAATCTATATATGCAATGTGAACACAAAAGATTTCGTGATCAAGCAGCCTGTGATTCATGTCATGCTGAGATCAGTCTGACGTTACAAGCAGTTGTTACTTAAAACTAAAACAAGTAAAATTTCCAGAGTATACATATAACACTATAGTTTTTCCATGACTAAAAATAAAAATCTATAAATCAAAAGTTTAGGACTAATTAACTAAAAATAAAAATCTACAAGTGAATGTAAACACAGTCAAGTATAATATTCATGGAAAAGAGAAAGAAAAAGAGAGAGAAGGAAAGAAAGGGAGAAAGAGAAAAGAAAAAACAGTCAAGTATTATATTCATATTAGCACCATGCAACATAACTTAGATTAAGTAAAAATCTCAAAGACAATTTTAAATCAAATGAAATATGAGAGAGAGCCAGAGCCACAAAGAGCCAGAGAGAAAGAGAGAGAGCGAGCCAGAGAGAAAGAGAGAGAGCGAGCCAGAGAAAGAGCGAGAGAGCCAGAGAGAGAGAGCGAGAGCCAGAGAGAAAGCGAGAGCCAGAGAGAGAGAGAGAGAGCCAGAGAGCGAGAGCCTGAGAGAGCAAGAGCCAGAGAGAGCCAGAGAGAGAGAGAGAGAGCCAGAGAGAGAGAGAGAGAGAGAGCCAGAGAGAGAGAGAGCCAGAGAGAGAGAGAGAGAGCCAGAGAGAGAGAGAGAGAGCCAGAGAGAGAGAGAGAGAGCCAGAGAGAGAGAGAGAGAGCCAGAGAGAGAAAGAGAGAGCCAGAGAGAGAGAGAGAGAGAGAGCCAGAGACAGAGAGACAGAAAGACAGAGACAAAAACACACACAGAACAAGAGAGGAGACAGAACAAAATTAAGGGAAGGAGAGAGAAGACAGGACAGAAACAACAGAGAGGGGAGAGAGAAATGAGAAAACATTGAAGAGAAGGGGGAAGAGAAAGACAAGATAAGAAAAAGATACAAGAAAAATATACAAGATAAAAATGACGTAAGTGAATACCACAAATGTAAAAAGTAAAGGAAGAGAGAAGCTAGAAGAGACAGGAAACAAGAGGTGTTAGAAGAGAGGAGGAAAGGAGAGATAAAAAGAGATAAGAAAAACAGGAGAGAAATGTAAAAGAAATTAAAAAAAAGGGACATTTGTGAGGAGAGAAAATAAAGAGGAGACCAGAGAAGACCATATATCAAGAGTGTGAGGATAAACACATATATTTTCTTAGTAGACATCCTCTGCCTCTGGTTGCCCCTCTTGCATACGAATTGTACTTGCAAGTTTTCCCTGAAAAGATATTAACAAAATTAATATTTAATTATTTGTTTATATAAATTACACACACTACACACACAAACTATATATTATGTATTATATATTATATATATATATATATATATATATATATATATATATATATATATATATATATATATATATATATATATATATATATATATATATATATATGTATATATAAAATATAATTTTGTAAATCTCATCCTATAAACATTCATGTTTCTACATGTTAAACAAGCTACAAGGATGAGGGAAGGGGATGTTCCCTCCATGCTGGGTCTTATATTTACCAGGAAAGGAGAAGATATATTTATCATTCAATACCTCCCTTTTCCTCCTTTCAGTACCTCCCTCCTTTTACTCAAGTGACATGGTCACTTGGATAAAAGTGACCATGTCTTTTTGGGAATAAAGTATGCAATGCATTATAATCTGGAAGAAAATGAGCTTGAAGCAGTTGAAAAACCTGATTTGTGGAGAGGTCATTATGGGGAACTCAGATATATCCTTAAGGAATTTGACAGAAACACTTGCTATTAGGACATGAAGTAAATGAGATGTATGTCAAGTTTTGCGAAATATATGATAATGGCACAACAAAATTTATACTAAAGCAGAGATGCAGAACTAGGAAAAAGGGATTTGTTCAACAGAAATTGCCCAAACATACAAGCAATACAAAGATGTGAGAAACAACAATAGCAGTAAGGAGAGGGGCAGAAAGACTATGACTTTCGGTCATATTCAACAACACAAATATACATACACACACACACATTATTGGAAAAAATTGGAATTGGAATATTGGAAAAAATAATTAAAACTAAATGGGAAGAACACCTGGAGAGAAATGATATAATTTCAGACAGACAGTATGGTTTTCGATCTGGAAGATCCTGTGTTTCGAATTTACTCAGTTTCTATGATCGAGCAACAGAGATATTACAGGAAAGAGATGGTTGGGTTGACTGCATCTATCTGGACCTAAAAAAGGCATTCGACAGAGTTCCGCATAGAGAGGTTGTTCTGAAAACTGGAAAATATTGGAGGGGTGACAGGTAAGCTTCTAACATGGATGAAAAATTTTCTGACTGATAGAAAAATGAGGGCAGTAATCAGAGGCAATGTATCGGACTGGAGAAATGTCACAAGTGGAGTACCACAGGGTTCAGTTCTTGCACCAGTGATGTTTATTGTCTACATAAATGATCTACCAGTTGGAATACAGAATTATATGAACATGTTTGCTGATGATGCTAAGATAATAGGAAGGATAAGAAATTTAGATGATTGTCATGCCCTTCAAGAAAACCTGGATAAAACAAGTATATGGAGCACCACTTGGCAAATGGAATTTAATGTTAATAAATGCCATGTTATGGAATGTGGAACAGAACATAGACCCCACACAACCTATACATTATGTGAGAAATCTTTACAGAATTCTGATAAAGAGATCTAGGGGTGGTTCTAGATAGAAAACTATCACCTGAGGACCACAAAGAATATTGTGCGAGGAGCCTATGCTACGCTTTCTAACTTTAGAATTGCATTTAAATATATGGATGGTGATATACTAAAGAAATTGTTCATGACTTTTGTTACGCCAAAGCTAGAATATGCAGCTGTTGTGTGGTGCCCAACAACAGAAGTTGGCCCATATCTTAAGATGCACATCAACAAACTGGAAAAGGTGCAAAGACATGCTACTAAGTGGTTCCCAGAACTGAAGGGCAAGAGCTACGAGGAGAGGTTAGAGGCATTAAATATGCCAAAACTAAAGGACAGAAGAAAAAGAGGTGATATGATCACTACATACAAAATAGTAACAGGAATTGATAAAATCAACAGGGAAGATTTCCTGAGACCTGGAACTTCAAGAACAAGAGGTCATAGATTTAAACTAGCTTAACACAGATGCCGAAAAAATATAAGAAAATTCACTTTCGCAAATAGAGTGGTAGACGGTTGGAACAAGTTAGGTGAGAAGGTGGTGGAGGCCTAGACTGTCAGTAGTTTCAAAGCGTTATATGACAAAGAGTGCTGGGAAGACGGGACACCACGAGTGTAGCTCTCATCCCGTAACTACACACATTTATATTATATATATATATATATATATATATATATATATATATATATATATATATATATATATATATATATATATATATATATATATATATATATATCAATTAGTAAAAAAAAAAAAAAACACAAATTTAAATTATTTTACCTTGTACCTAGATCCACCAGGCCTGTTTGGTGCATGTTTCAGTACTTCAGAAATCTGGAAGGTCACATCCTCCTCCTCAACTTGTGGATGTGCGTTGATAGATGATTCTGTAAAATTAAGTTATTTATATAATAATAAATTCAGTATAACAATAATATTCTGTAAAATTAAAAGTAATTTATACATCAATCAGATAAAACTCTCCAGAGATGGTGATACACAACATATAAAGGACAAGTTTCAGAACAAAATATGCATTTAGGAATAAGGTTTTGTACATGTAGGTAGCACATGAGAAAATAAGTGGAAGGTGATCAAGTTTATATTAACATGTTAATGACTTTGTTAAGGCTTTGCAAGAATGAAAAAATATTAATAATATAATATCACCTACCAATTAATTGTACATTGTTTATAAGTCAATTATTTGCATTATTATTATTGTTATTCAATACTAATGATATAAAAATGCATTTTGTAATCTACTATTTATGCAAGTATTAAGCACAGGATCATGAAATAAACTGCAAAATACTGTAATGGATAAACCAATTAAGTTTACATTTTCCTATAGCTAAGTCAGTCAGTTCTATTAGCAGCAGAGAACAATTATGCCCAACCTCTATTAAATGAAACAATCTTAAGAGCAAGTGATAGAAATATAATCATTTATGCTTGGGAAAATATTATGGAATGGTTCCAAATATGAAAAATATTAAGTTTTTTGGTTACAATTTTTTAACTTAAAATTTAAATTTTTAAGTGAATTTTAAACTTTAAAAAAATTATTTAATTTTTTGGTTACTTACTTAAAATAACGTTATATAGTTCTTGTTTTTGTAGAAATGCCAATTTCTTCTTTTGCCCTTCCAGACTGTATAGTGACCACAGGCGGTTTGTTCATATCTTCATTATTCTTCGAACCATGGTTGCACAATCAGACCCACGTACACTGGTTAAAAGCAACACCTAAAAGCAACAACAAAAATGTAGTACACTGACGAATTTTGATTATTTATATATATATATATATATATATATATATATATATATATATATATATATATATATATATATATATATATATATATATATATATATATATATATATATATATGCATGCCATATACATATATATGCTATGTTGTATGCTACAACTTGGCTGATAATAAAGCCATTACAACTGCAGGCCTAATAAAAAAAGGTGGCACAGCAATATCTTACAAAGATACCTTCATCTGCAATAGTGTCATTAGTAATAGAGACGACTATTGTGAATATACCTTTGCCAAGTTCTCCAGTAAATCCCTTAAATCCTCCTTGACTATAAGTGCCATCTATAGATTTCCCAATACCAACATAGCTTCATTCCCAGATAACGTAAGGAATTTTATCATAAATAACAATCTCAACAAAAATCAAACCAACTTAGTGGTTTGTAATGGTGAACAAAACATGCAGATACTTATATATAACCTGTGAATAGAGTGAAATAACAGCAAAACTATTTGTTTATTGTTTTATGACCATAATAATTGAATCACTAATATGATTCACTAATATATAATCCTAATAATAATCAATAAAATATAATCCTTTGAGCATGCTGCATCTCTTCCAGTCTCTTTGCAATTTGAACAAGAGGGTTTTTAATTGATCGAACCATATTCTTGAAGTAAAGTAAAGTAAATGAGATGTATTCCATATTTTGCAAAATATACGATGAAGGCACACAAACATTCATACCAAAACAGAGATGCAGGCCTAGGAAACAGGGTTGGTTCAACAGAAATTGCGAGAGAGCCAGAGATTAAGACACAAGCATGGAATCATTAGAGGAAGAGGCCAAACCCCCAAACATACCAGCGATACAAAGATGCGAGAAGCAACTACACGTCAGTAAGGAGAGTGGCAGAGAGGAACTTTGAGAATGGTATAGCAGACAAATGTAAATCAGATCCAGGCATTTTCTATAAATTCATTAAAAGCAAGCTGCATGTAAAGGATAATATTCAGATGTTGAAAATGGGGGACAGATACGCGGAAAATGAAAAGGAAATGTGTGAAACATTTAAGGAAAAGTTCCAAAGTGTGTTTGTATAAAATGAGATCTTCAGGGAACCAGACAATAAGAATTCCAGAGAACAACAGAGCACATAGAGGTGTCTAGAGACAAAGTGAAACAAATATTTTTGGAGCTAAGTAGGAACAAAGCAGTTGGCCCAGATGGAGTTTCACCATGGATTCTAAGAGAATGTGCACCTGAGTTCACCATACCACTTCAGCGGATTTTTCAGACATGCTTGTGTACAGGTGTCATAGCAGATGTGTGGAAAAAGGCTAACATAGTTCCAATTTACAAAAGTTGCAGCAGGGAAGACCCCCTCAATTTTAGACCTGTATCACTGACAAGTGTAATACTCAAAATATTGGAAAAAATAATTAAAACTAAATGAGTAGAGCAACTGGAGAGAAACGATATAATATGAGACAGACAGTATGGTTTTCGATCTTGAAAATCCAGTGTATCAAATTTACTCAGTTTCTATGATCGAGCCACAGAGATTTTGCAGGAAAGAGATGGTTGGGTTGACTGCATCTATCTGGACCAAAAATAGACTTTCAATAGTCTCACATAAAAGGTTGTTCTGAAAACTGGAACATATTGGAGGGGTGACAGGTAAGCTTCTAACATGGATGAAAAATTTTCTGATAGAAAAACGAGAGCAGTAATCAGGGGCAATCAAACTGGAGAAATGTCACAAGTGGAGTACCACAGGGTTATTCTTGAACTGGTGATGTTCATTGTCTACATAAATAATCTGCCAGATGCAATACAGAATTATATGAACATGTTTGCTGATGATGCTAAGATAATAGGAAGGATAAGAAATTTAGATGATTGTAATGTCTTTCAAGAAGACCTGGACAAAATAAGTATATGGAGCACCGCTTGGCAAATGGAATGTAATGTAAATAAATGCCATGTTATGGAATGTGGAATAGGAGAACATAGACCCCACACACAACCTATAAATTATGAGGAAAATCTTTAAAGACTTATGATAAAGAGAGAGATTGGGGTGGTTCTAGATAGGAAACGATCACCTGAGGACCACATAAAGAACGTTGTGCGAGGAGCCAATGACACGCTTTCTAACTTCAAAATTGCTTTTAAATACTGTACATGGATGGCGAAATACTAAAGAAATTATTCATTACTTTTGTTAGGCCAAAGCTAGAATATGCAGTGGTTGTATAGTGCCCATATCTTAAGGGGGCTTTAGATTCGTATATGCCAAAAGGAAAACTGGTTCGAGTTCAATCAAACTTTTTTGACGTGTTGTATATGAAAAGGGTTTCATCTGGTCCAATTCTCAGCATCGTAGCATAAATAGGAAGGGAGAAACAAAATATTGAATTGTGTCAAAAAATTTCCAAAATGATCAAAAACAATTATCAAACACACGTGTCAACTGAAATCATGTCTATGACTCTCAGCTATCACAATAGCATATATTAAAAAAATATATATATATAATTAGCTTTATTAAAAAAAGTTAAAAAAATTGTTTTTTTTTCTTGTTTTTTTAATTTTATTTTTCTTATTTATCGGACGATTTGCATGAAACTTATACACCTGACGGCTCATAAGCCTATCTGTAAGGGTGCAAAGGGGGGCAGGAAATTGCTTATGTCAACCTCAGCCACAGATGGCAGCACCTTAGACTTTATTTTTTACTTATTTATTTCAAGTAACAAAAATTCTTATAACTCATTTTTTTATTCAATTTAACATGAAACTTACACCTTATATGTAGTGTGTCTCTAAAATCTAGCACAAGCTTTGCTTCCTAAGTTCATTTATTGATTTTATAATAGCAATAAACATGATATATTTGCATAATTTTAGGGGGGGAACTTTGACTATTTGCATTAGGAAAACTAAAGATGTGTTTGGAAAATCCCTTCCTACAGATCCTTTATTATATGCTAATGAGACAGAAAATTGTCATAGAATGATTATATATGAAAGGTGTGGTTGTTTATAAACACTTGAAAATGTGCAATATTAGTTGAAAAAAAAATCTCCCTTTCTATCTAGAACTGCAGTACTGAAACTTGGAACAATTGCAGCCCTTTTCATATACAACTAGTCAAAAAATATTGGTTAACATTGAACAACTTTTAAAAAACTAACTGACCCCTCTTAAGAAGCACATCAACAAACTGGAAAAAATGCAAAGACATGCTGCTAAGTGGCTCCCAGAACTGAAGGGCAGGATCTATGAGGAGACATTAGAGGCATTAAATATTCCAAAACTAGAAGACAGAAGGAAAAGAGAAGATATGATCACTACGTACAAAACAGTAACAGGAATTGATAAACTTGATAGGGAAGATTTCCCGAGACCTGGAATTTCAAGAACAAGAGGTTATAGATTTAAGCGAACTAAACAAAGATGCCGAAGAAATGTAAGATAATTCACTTTTGCAAACAGAATGGTAGATGGTTGGAACAAGTTAGGTGAGAAGGTGGTGGAGGCCAAAACCGTCAAAAGTTTCAAAGCATTATATGACAGAGTGCTGGGAAAATGGGACACCACGAGTGTAGCTCTCATCCTGTAACTACACTTTGGTAATTACATATGACAGTGTCAGACCACTGAGGAAGAATTGAAACAGGGATTTCCTTAAGTACTTTCGTATTTCAATAATATATCTTCAGAAGGAATCATTCCTCCTGAAATAATTTACATTTACTTGATTCCTTCTGAACATGTATTATTTAAATATGAAAGTACTTAAGGAAATTCCTGTTTCAATTCTTCTTCCATGGTCTGACACGGTCACATTTTTCACCACATGTTAATTTCCATGATTTACACATACACACACAAATTTATACACACACACACACATATAATTATATATATTATATATATATATATATATATATATATATATATATATATATATATATATATATATATATATATATATATATATATTTATTAGTATATTTTGGTAGCAGTCTTTCCTGTAGACATATATTATTAAATATGACCGAAAAAGTAAGATTAATAATTCTAACACGAATTTTCTCAATCTTTCGTACATTTCTTTTCACTGTTGGAGGTAAATCAAAAATCAATTCTCCAAAATTCATTTTTATTTCTAGTCTGACGCGACACGAGCGTGTTTCGTAAAACTTATTACATTTTCAAAGACTTTAGTTTACAAATACACAACTGAATAGAACTTACGCATCTCCGATTTTATATCTACATTTGAGTGAGGTGGAAGGGGTGATGTGGCATTAATCAACACAAGACAGAACAAAGGGTGGCATTAATAGGATGGCTCTATTGGAGCCATCTATAGATTTCCTAATACTAACATAGCTTCTTTCTCAGACAACCTAAGGAATCTTATTATAAACAACAATCTCAACAAAAACCACATCATTCTGGGAGGAGACTTTAATATTGACCTGGGTCAACAAAACTGCTCTCAAGTTGACTATTTCCTTAACAGCATGAACTCCTGTATGCTAATCCCCACTATCACCAAACCTACCCGAGTCACTCAAACATCAGCCACTACCTTGGACCACATATGGACAAACATAACAGCTCCCCTTGTATCTGGTATAATCTACGACAGAACAACTGACCACTATCCTACCTTTCTCATAGCGAACATGGACATAACACCACCAAAAAGCAAGAAACTTTCATTTAGGCTACACAGTGAATCAGCTTTAGACAATCTTACAGAGGCACTTCACAATATTAACTAGGATTCTGAATTCAATAATACCCATGATATAAATTCATTAGCTAACCTCTTCCTCTCCAAAACTCTAAGCCTCTACAACCTTCATTGTCCCCTTCTTACAAAGCAAGTAACTGACAAAAGATTAAACAATCCATGGCTCACAAGTGGCATTCTCAACTCAATCAACAAGAAACATGAATATGAAAAGAAAGTTAGGATTGGCCTAGTTTCAAAGGAAGTAGCTAAAAGGTACTCATCAATGCTTACCAGTATCATAAGAAAGGCAAAACTTGCATATTATGTGAATAGATTCAATGAAGCAAAAGGCAACATGAAAAACACTTGGAAAACTATCTCTAGTATCCTAGGAACTAAACAACACTCACATAACCAAATAAAACTCTACAAGGATGGGGATATACCGTCAACTGATTTAGAAATGGCAAATGAATTTAATAGTTTCTTTTCATCGGTTGGTGCTAATCTTGCCAGTAAAATCCCACAGACTCAGACACATATTAACACATATCTCTCAGGCAGCTATCCAAACTCTCTTCTCCTTTCACCAGTCAGCCCGACAGATGTTGTGTCCATCATACACTCTCTAAAAACCAAGGCAGGGAACACCAGTGAAATTCCGTCCATTGTGTACAAGAGAGCCTCCCATGCCCTTGCCCCACCCATAGCACTACTGTTCAACAAATCTATAGAGTGTCACACCTTCCCTGATATCCTCAAAAAAGCAAGAGTAACGCCAGTCCATAAAGGAGGCAATCCGGCGGACATAAACAATTATAGACCAATATCAAATCTACCCATTCTATCAAAAATATTTGAAAAAATTATTTACAAACAGCTCTATTCCTACCTCGTAAAATTCGACATACTCAGCCCCTGCCAGTTTGGCTTCCGGTCCCAAAAGAGTACCAATGATGCAATCAATAGTCTCCTTGACATTATCTACTCAGCCCTTGACAAAAATGAGTTTCCGATTGGACTCTTCATTGACCTAAGAAAAGCCTTTGATACTGTTAATCACAACTACCTCTTACTTAAACTCCAGCATTATGGAATCCGAGGCCTTGCCCTTGACTACATCCGATCCTATCTTAGTGACAGACACCAATATGTAACCATCAATGATACAACTTCTTCCACTCTACCAATTACCGTTGGAGTGCCACAGGGCAGCATCTTAGGACCTCTTCTATTTCTTATATATATAAACGATCTGCCTAATGTCTCTAATATTCTCAAACCTATATTGTTTGCTGACGATACTACCCTTATCTACTCAAACCTCAACCCACATACACTAAATAATGTTGTGAATAATGAATTAAAAAAAGTCCACTTATGGATGTCAACGAACAAACTAACATTAAACATCGAAAAGACTTACTACATCTTATTTGGAAGCAAATCATCAAATGCAATTCAGCTACAGATAGACAACATTAACATCAGTAATAAAAATGATGGCAAGTTTCTTGGCCTATTCCTAGACAAGAGACTCAACTTCAGCACCCACATTCAACACATAACTAAGAAAGTCTCTAAGACTGTTGGTATACTCTCCAAAATCAGATATTATGTTCCTAACTCTGCTCTCCTCTCACTATATTATGCACTAATCTACACCTATCTTAATTATGGTATCTGTGCATGGGGGTCTACCACTGCAAACCACCTTAAGCCCATCATCACACAGCAAAAATCTGCTATCAGAATAATAACTAACTCTGCTTTCAGACAACACTCAGCTCCCTTGTTTAAATCTCTAAACTTGCTAAATATTAACTCCCTCCACACATTCTCTTGTGTCAAATACATTTACAAAACCCTGTTCTTAAATGCAAACCATGCTCTGAAACTCTCCCTGGACAGATGTAATAGGACCCATTATCACCACACCAGAAATAAATATCTCTTTGATATCCCCAGGGTCAAACTTAATCTGTGTAAACACTCTATGCAAATTAAGGGACCTAGTCTATGGAACTCACTCCCTAGTGAATTGAAAAACTGTAAAACTTTTGCCTTATTTAAAAGCAAAACCAAAAAGTACCTAACTTCATCTATTTAGTTTCCTACACTGAGCTTTAAATTTGCTCTGTACCTAGTGGTACCCAATCTCATAATTTTTTTGAAATATCAAACAACCTTATCATTGTGTTCATTGCTGTCTTCTTTTATGTGCTAGCCATATGCTGTATTGTGACTACCAATTTTTGTCAACTACCATTCAAGCTGTCATTGCAATCAATCTTATATTGTTTCTGCTGTATTGTGCCTACCAATTTGTTGTCAACTACCATTTTAAGCTGTCATTGCAATCAATCATAGCTACCTATGTGCTTTAATATACTGTACCTATAATTTTCTCTCATCTTTTTTTTTTTTTCATTCCATGTAATCTGTTATCATTTTTTTGTCTATAAATTTTGCAAGTATTTACCTCCTTAAAATTTTCTTAGATTAAGGACCTGCCCGAAACGCTGCGCGTGCTAGTGGCTTTACAAGACTGTAATTACCATAATTGTATCCTCACATTCCTTATGTACATTCTTGTATATGCATAAATAAATAAATAAAATAAATAAATAAATAGGGTATTAATTTCATCAACACAAGACAGAACAAGGGGTGGCATTAATAGGGTATTAATTTCATCAACACAAGACAGAACTGGAAACCCACTTCGGCCAATCATTAGCCAGATACCCACACCCACGTACAGACTGGCGAAGCGACTCAACGGCCTGCTGACTCCTTATGTTCCTTGCGCTTTCAGCCTGAAGTCTCCAAAGGAATTTGTTGACTTACTGCGGGGCACACGGGCCACAGGGATAAGAGCCTCGTTGGACGTAGAATCGCTGTTTACCAACGTACCTGTGGACGAGACAATCGGAATGATAGCCGACAGAGTGTATCGTGATCCAGCCTGTACTCCTCTTGACATACCAGAAAATATTCTGAGGAAACTACTCCAAGCTTGTACTAAAGAGGCACCCTTCTTGAGCCCGGATGGGCACATGTATAAGCAAGTAGATGGGGTCGCCATGGGTTCTCCCCTAGGTGTCCTGTTTGCAAACTTCTACATGGGTACCATCGAGCAAAAAGTCTTAGTCGACATGAACTTGAAACCGGCCATATACTGCAGGTATGTTGACGACATTTTTACACAGGTACCTGATGTCAGACATCTGCAGGAGCTGAAGGAGGCATTTGAGCAGAGTTCCGTGCTGCGTTTCACTTACGAGATGGAAAAGGATGGGAAGCTGCCCTTTCTAGATGTAACAGTCATGGAAAAGAGCGGAGATTTCCACACTGCAGTCTACACTAAGGAAACGAGCATAGGAATGTGCCTAAATGCCAACAGCGACTGCCCAGACAGGTACAAGAGGAGTGTTGTTAACGCATATGTCGACCGTGCTCTCAGCCACAGCTCAGAATGGATGCAAGTCGACGAAGAACTCTGTAGGGTAAGGCAGGTCCAAGTCAACAACGGCTTCTGCAATGGTTTCGTCGAAGACATCATAAGAAGGAAAGTGAAAAGCCATGCAACCTCTGAAGAGACAACTAACACAACACCTATACCCCCTATTAGACTATTTTACAGGAACTTCTTTTCCACAGCTCATAAAACGGAGGAAAGGGTCCTGAAAGATATTGTTAATAGAAACGTTATCCCTACAGACAAAAATCAGAGGATACAACTGACGATTTACTATAAAACCAGAAAAACGGCCAGCCTACTCATGAGAAACTCTCCAGACACAAAACAGAACGCTTTAAAAGAGACTAACGTCGTCTATGCCTTCAAATGCCCTCTTGGGGACTGTAAGCTCCAAAAAACCCAGTATATAGGCAAGACAACAACATCTCTTTCTAGGCGTTTAACGATGCATAAGCAACAGGGCTCCATTAAGGAACATATAATCTCTTCCCACAACCAAACCATCGCCAGAGAAATCCTAGTAAACAACACAGAAATCATCGATAGATACAGCGATAGCAGGCGGCTTGACGTTTGCGAGGCACTACACATCAAGAAGTCAACACCAGCAATCAACAGCCAATTATTGCACAACTATATTCTACCCACCTCAAGACTCCGCTCCAATATAGAAGCATCAAGAAATATGGACCAATAGGCTTTCTACAAACACTTCTATTCAATACCCATTGTTTCGTGTTCTGTCTTGTGTTGATGAAATTAATACCCTATTAATGCCACCCCTTGTTCTGTCTTGTGTTGATGAAATTAATACCCTATTAATGCCACCCTTTGTTCTGTCTTGTGTTGATTAATGCCACATCACCCCTTCCACCTCACTCAAATGTAGATATAAAATCGGAGATGCATAAGTTCTATTCAGTTGTGTATTTGTAAACTAAAGTCTTTGAAAATGTAATAAGTTTTACGAAACGCGCTCGTGTCGCGTCAGACTAGAAATAAAAATGAATTTTGGAGAATTGATTTTTGATTTACCTCCAACAGTGAAAAGAAATGTACGAAAGATTGAGAAAATTCGTGTTAGAATTATTAATCTTACTTTTTCGGTCATATTTAATAATATATATATATTTATATATATATATATATATATATATATATATATATATATATATATATATATATATATATATATATATATATATATATATATATATATATATATATATATATATATATATATATATATATATATATATATATATATATATATATAAATATATTATATACTGATAATTAGCTAAAAATATATTCAAGTAAATGTAAATTATTTTACCTTGCATCTAGATCCTCCAAGCCTGCATGGTGTGCATTTCAGTACTTCGGAAATATGGAACGATCGGGAATCTCTTATCTGCAATGAAACAATACATATTATTGCACTTACCACAATACCACACAAGAATCAGTACGCCTTACCACACAAGAATCTTACCACACAATCAGTACGACTGTTTTCAGCGAGCCTCTGAACACACTGAAGATTGATAACCCAAATGAATTTTTCATGGATATGATACCAACATCAAATCATATATCAGATGTCATCCTATCCCCACTGGATTTTGAAGAAGCCATAGACAGTATGCCTATGCACTCTGCACCAGGCCCTGACTCTTGGAACTCTATATTCATCAAGAACTGTAAAAAAAACGTTATCGCAGGCCCTTCACATTCTTGGGAGACAAAGCCTAGATACTGGCATTATCCCTGACATACTAAAAACAGCAGAGATTGCACTGCCCCATAAAGGAGGAAATAAGGCAGAGGCAAAAAACTACAGACCGATAGCACTAACATCGCACATCATAAAAATCTTTGAGATTATGCTAAGAAGTAAGATCACAAAATACATGGAATCACAGCATCTCCATAACCCCAGACAACATGGTTTCAGAACAGGGCGCTGTTACGACCCTGGGTTCTCCAGTGGAAACCAGAGGTCAAAATTGAGCTATTAAACTTCCTAAGTAGTACAGTTGGCGCATTTCGAATGGAAATTGTTTGTATCTTCCCTGCCAGACGTAAGACTATTATTGTTTCTCAAAGAGCATTTAAAGACTGAGCTGGGGGTTGATTATTAAATAATAACATAGGCACCAACTTTGCTTACTAATACTTTCTAATCATTCATAAAGTAACAATACGTTGCATAGGGGAAGATCTTTAATGTGCTTAGCTGCACGATCAATTAGGCTCCTCCCGGCACCACGATGAGGGAGGCAGCTGGTGGCTAGCTCGTTCTTCTCTGTGACTGGTGTGGTGCGGTTAAGACCTACTCTGTGGCTGTATCCCTATTCTCCTTCCTTCTCCTCTTACTTATTTCCCTTACCTGAAGTTCCTGTATCCTTAAGCTAAGTACGGGGCATTATAGGGAGTGTACCTACTCTGGTAGTAACGATTGGTGAGACCTGGGGATAGTATTTTGCCAGTGTTTGGGTACCCCTAAGTGTTGTGTTTTGTATTAGGGTCCCACGTGGTTTCACTACCCTAAGCTGCATCCAGCTTCAGTGCTTATCCAGTAGTACTTTACCCTAGCTTGTTATTAGTGTAAACCTTGTATCCTGTCTATGTGGACCAAGGCTTTTAATGTAAGATAGTGTGGTAAAGTTATTATTATTATTGTTATTGGTGTGAGTGTATATGGGGGGTTGTTAAGGGGTTAATAAATAAGTACATGAATTACAGAGTATCTCTTCTTCCAAGGTGGGAGCGCAGTGATCAACCCTTAGACTAACATATATGGTCTTGTAGCAAGTTATTACTACTGTGGATAGTTTATTTTGGGGGCCGGGCCTTTTAGCTCTCCCATATTTGATACTCTTGTCTTCTAACTACCTATACCCCTTAATAGTACCAGTACCCCATAGAAGCCCCACTCATATCACTTGTAACAAGTGGTTGGCCAGTCCGGGAGGAACATTATAAGTGTAAAAAATTAGATTCTTGAGTGCCAAAATTAAAATTTTTTATTTCCGCAGAACGGTTGTGTGCTAGCCTAGGGTCCAACTCATCTAGCAAAGGACATTCTTGCACTGACTGGACACCCAGCTGGATCCCTTCACGATTAAGGTTAGTGTGGCCTTGTGTTAGGGGCCGTGCAAATTTTTGTTTTTTTTCCAATTTTTATTTTTTAATTTTTTTCTTTGGCTGGGAGCTAAAATTATTAGTGATGTCTTCTGAAATGCAGAACCTGGCAAGGGAGCCTTCAGTGGTAGAGATAAAGAAACTTAAAAAGTCTAATTTAGTATTGTTAGGCCAGGAATTTGGCCTAGAATTAAATGTCGCAGATAAAAAGTGGACTTTGGTGAATGAAATATTACAACATTGTATTGATGAACAACTATTGGCAAGTGATACATCTTTATGCCAGCCTAGCCAAGCAGAAAGTGCAACTCATAGGGAAAGTGAATTAGCTTTAGAGTTAGCAAAAATAAAATTAGAGGAGCAAAAACTCAAAACCGAGGAGGCTAGAATTAGAGCGAATGCCACTGGACCTCCACCTGCCGGGGATTCAAACCCCAGGCATTATGAGAAAAAGCATAATTTGCCTGAATTTTCCGAGTCTGACCCTGAAAGGTTTTTCAACCATTTTCAGAGAGTGGCCACGTCCATGAACTGGCCAAAGGAAGAGTGGGTGAAAATCCTACAGGGAAGACTTAGGGGTAAAGCACAAGATATTTTTATAAACATGCCTGACGACGAGTGTTTCGAATATGATAAAGTCAGGGAATGTATTTTGCGGGCATATGAAATTACTCCTGAAGCTCACCGCCAAGTTTATCGTAACCTTAGGCCTACTCACAACCAACCGCTCACTGAATTTGTGAATGATCAAATTCGATTGTTTGATAGATGGATTCGCTCGGCGAAAGCCGAAACATACGAGGCTCTCAGGAACTTAATTTTAATGGAGCATTTTATAGATGTTATGCCAGAGAACGTATCACAGTACATTAAAGGAAGGATAGAGTTAAATTCTAAAATAGGGGATTTGGCCAAGTTGGCAGAAAACTACCAATTGGCGGGCAAAAGGCCCAATAAAAATAATTATACCCCACAGAGTAGCAAACCTTATACCCACAGCCAGTCCAGACCAGCTCATTCTAACCCTTTAACTAATGCACCTTCTGTTTCAGACATAACTAACCCTGTTAAAGTGTCTAACCCAACGGCACCTAAAGGTGAACCGAAGGGTAATTCTGTTAGTAATGTCTCTTCTCCCCGACGTTTTTGTGGTCACTGTAATCGTCCAAACCACACTATTAGCCGTTGTTGGCAACTGCACCCAGAAAAAAGACCCAATGCTCTAGTTGTGACACAGGGCTTGAGGCCTTTGGAAGGGTTAGGGAGTAAGACCTCCAACCCACAGTGGTTGGACTTGCTTACCCCATTCTTATCGAAAGGGAGACTACTTTTATCTGAGGGTTCTTCCTGGAAGGACGTGGTGATCTTCCGAGACACCGGTGCCATCCAGACTTTAATTTTAGAGAGTGCGTTGCAAGGTGCCAACACTCTCGACACTGGAGAGGTGGTACTGGTCGAGGGTGTCACTAGTGATACTCGGGCAGTACCCCTCCATAAGGTTACCCTGGAATCTGATTTCCACAAGGGTGGTTGTACAGTCGGAGTCACTCCATACCTACCTTTCCCTAATGTTGATGTAATAGTTGGTAATGATTTAGCAGGGGATAAGGTAGGGGACTCCAGACTGCCTATTATGTTGCCTACCCCTAAGGTTTGCCTGGATCCACCCGCCGCAGAGGATAATGTTGTGTACCCTGCGTGCGCGGTGACCAGGTCTATGGGACTTAAATGTAAGGGCAGCCCTGTGCTTGCCAAGGTGGTAAATCCCGAGGTCACGAGGAGCTTTCCGAGTGGTGAAAACCAAGTGGACCTCGCGGACACATTCATGGCCCGACTCGATGACGTGGCCGAGGACATTGTGGAGAGCCTGCCACCGCCATCTACCGAGAGTAGTGGGGAGGTGGAGGAGAACACTGTTGAGCCTCGGCCAATGGCATCTGACCAAGGCCTGGATGCCTCCTTGAGTGAGTTACAGAAAGCTGACCCCACTCTTGCAGATTGTCATGAAACAGCCGTCTCTATGGAGGAAATTGTAGACGCAGCAACTGGGTACTACTACAATGATCGGATTTTGATGAGAAAATGGAGACCACAGAGTGCTCCCTTGTCAAATGAGTGGGAGGTAGTCCACCAGGTTATGTTGCCGACCTGCTATAGAGAAAGAGTTTTGGCAGCTGCTCATGATGATCCTATGGGGGGACATCAAGGTATTAATATTACGTATCACAAAATTTTAAAGTATTTTTTCTGGCCCAAGCTGAAAAGCGATGTGGCAAAATTTTGTAATGCGTGTGTTGTTTGTCAACTGGTTGGGAAACCAAACCAGACTCCACCTAAAGCTCTTCTAAGGCCTATTGTCGTGCCAGAGGAACCATTTTCTCATGTGGTAATGGACTGTGTTGGACCATTACCTAGAACTAAGTCTGGTAATATTTACCTAATCACGATGATGTGTATCACTACTCGTTACCCAGAGGCTTTTGCTGTAAGGAACATCCGAGCAAAAACTGTTGTTGCTCGTATGTTGCAATTTTTTTCCACTTTTGGACTGCCTCGGGTCGTGCAAACTGACAATGGTACTAATTTTAAGTCTGATGTTTTCGAGCAATTTTGTAAGGAACATGGAATAACTCATAAGGTTTCCAGCCCATACCATCCACAGAGTCAGGGGGTAATTGAACGTTTCCATCTAACTCTGAAGCAGATGTTGAAGACATCGTGCGAGAGTTCCCACACCTTCTGGGATGAGAATTTACCGTATGTTTTGTTTGCGGCTAGAGAGGGATTACAAAGTTCACTGGGCTGTTCTCCTTTTGAGTTAGTCTTTGGCCATAAAGTTCGTGGACCCTTGCAAATGTTACAGGAGAATCTGTTAGGGAACATAACGTTATCCGAAGGTTCGGCTTTCTTTGCGCAACACCACCAGAGACTCAAGGACTGCAAGGCGGCTGCATTTAAGTATCTTGGCAAGGCCCAAGAAAAGATGAAAGAACGTAACGATGCTAAATCTAAGTTACGGGTATTTCAACCTGGCGACCCTGTCCTGGTATTAAAGCCTCGACTAGGGAACACTATGTCCCACAAGTACGAAGGCCCCTACATTGTGACAGAAAAGACTGGGGACCTCACGTACAAAGTGAGGCACTCTGACAAACGTAACCAGGTAATGCTCATACATGTAAATCGACTGAAGAAGTTCCAGGGCCCCAGGCCCATTGCACTAACCAATGTTTCCATTTCCAGTGAGAGAGGGGATGATTGTTCTGGGGACCCAACTAATCTCATTTTCAATAATTCTAGTTCTGTGAATGCTGTGGAGGAACTGTCCCATTTGCAGATGGCCCAACGTGAAGAAGTGCAGTCGTTGGTTGATGAATTCTCCAGTCTGTTCGGGGAGGTCCCGACCCAGACTGATGCCATTTGCCATGATGTCGAGTTGACGGACTACACTCCCATTCGCCTTCAACCCTATCGGATGAGTCCAGAAAAGAAGGCCATCGTACGGAAGGAGGTCGACTTCTTGCTCCAGCACGGCCTCATCCGGCCGAGCCAGGGCTCTTGGTGCTCGCCCTGCCTTTTGGTCCCCAAACCAGACGGCTCCTGGCGATTATGCACCGACTATCGGCAGCTCAACAAGGTGACCATTGTGGATGCCTATCCGCTGCCCCTCCTCGAGGACTGCATTGACGAGTTGGGAAATGCCAAGTACGTTTCGAAATTCGACCTCTCGAGGGGGTATTATCAAATCCCACTCACTGAACGTGCTAAACAGCTAACGGCGTTTGTGACCCCCGAGGGTGTTTTTGAGTATCAAGTGTTACCGTTCGGCTTGCGTAATGCCCCTGCCACGTTCCAGAGACTCATGAACTCTCTACTCGCTAAGGTGCCAAATTGTCGGGCATATTTAGATGATATCGTGCTGTTTGACAGTAACTGGGCTGACCACATAGCTAGGTTACGCCAGTTGTTTGCCATCTTGAAAAGGGCAAATCTTACCTTAAATGCTAAAAAGTGTCATTTTGGCCAAGGCACAGTGACGTATCTCGGTTATGAAGTGGGCCAAGGAAAAGTGTTACCTCGGCAAGATAAAATCAATGCCTTTCTGGAGTATCCAGTACTAAAGTCTAAAAAGGACGTTCAAAGATTTATCGGTATGTGTGCGTACTATCGACGTTTTTGTCAGAACTTTTCCAGTGTTGCCACTCCTCTCACAGACTTGTTGCGGAAAGCCGTTAAATTTAAGTGGTCATCAGACTGTGCAGAGGCATTTAAAAATTTGAAATTGATCTTAGCTTCCGCCCCAGTGCTTGCTAGTCCAAGGTTCGACCGACCGTTTAAAATTCATGTTGACGCGTCTGACTCGGGTGCAGGTGCAGTGTTGTTGCAAACTGGGGATGATCAGGTGGAACACCCAGTATATTATTACTCTGTGAAATTCGACAAGGCGCAACGCAATTATTCAGTGGTAGAAAAAGAGGCGTTGGCGCTAGTGTTAACATGTAAAAAGTTCGAAGTTTACCTCACAGGTAATATAGTGGAAGTGTACACGGACCATAACCCACTAGTCTTCCTGACTCAGATGAAGGGTAAGAATAAACGCATCCTCAGGTGGGCGTTGTACCTACAGGACTTCAATCTTTCCATTACCCACCTACCGGGCAGACTCAACGTGATAGCCGACGCTCTGTCCCGGTTGCCTGAATAACATTCATCTGAGCCACAGAAAGCCATTTACCAACCGTCATGCTTTAGTTAATTTTTTTTTAGGTTCTCCTGTGACATTAAATATTCCGTGTCCAATTTATTTACTTCCCTGTTCTTTTATTTTTTTTGTGTATGTTTTTTTTTTCTTTCAGAGAACTCCTTTGTATTTTTTTTTTTTTTGCAGAGAAATTGTTTTTGATTGATTTTTTGTTTTTGTCATATGTTTTTTCTTTTTATTCTCTGTATACTCTTACAAAAAAATATGACTACTATTCTAGTAGTCACATTTTTTTTTCTCTGAAGGGGGGAGGAGTGTTACGACCCTGGGTTCTCCAGTGGAAACCAGAGGTCAAAATTGAGCTATTAAACTTCCTAAGTAGTACAGTTGGCGCATTTCGAATGGAAATTGTTTGTATCTTCCCTGCCAGACGTAAGACTATTATTGTTTCTCAAAGAGCATTTAAAGACTGAGCTGGGGGTTGATTATTAAATAATAACATAGGCACCAACTTTGCTTACTAATACTTTCTAATCATTCATAAAGTAACAATACGTTGCATAGGGGAAGATCTTTAATGTGCTTAGCTGCACGATCAATTAGGCTCCTCCCGGCACCACGATGAGGGAGGCAGCTGGTGGCTAGCTCGTTCTTCTCTGTGACTGGTGTGGTGCGGTTAAGACCTACTCTGTGGCTGTATCCCTATTCTCCTTCCTTCTCCTCTTACTTATTTCCCTTACCTGAAGTTCCTGTATCCTTAAGCTAAGTACGGGGCATTATAGGGAGTGTACCTACTCTGGTAGTAACGATTGGTGAGACCTGGGGATAGTATTTTGCCAGTGTTTGGGTACCCCTAAGTGTTGTGTTTTGTATTAGGGTCCCACGTGGTTTCACTACCCTAAGCTGCATCCAGCTTCAGTGCTTATCCAGTAGTACTTTACCCTAGCTTGTTATTAGTGTAAACCTTGTATCCTGTCTATGTGGACCAAGGCTTTTAATGTAAGATAGTGTGGTAAAGTTATTATTATTATTGTTATTGGTGTGAGTGTATATGGGGGGTTGTTAAGGGGTTAATAAATAAGTACATGAATTACAGAGTATCTCTTCTTCCAAGGTGGGAGCGCAGTGATCAACCCTTAGACTAACATATATGGTCTTGTAGCAAGTTATTACTACTGTGGATAGTTTATTTTGGGGGCCGGGCCTTTTAGCTCTCCCATATTTGATACTCTTGTCTTCTAACTACCTATACCCCTTAATAGTACCAGTACCCCATAGAAGCCCCACTCATATCACTTGTAACAAGTGGTTGGCCAGTCCGGGAGGAACATTATAAGTGTAAAAAATTAAATTCTTGAGTGCCAAAATTAAAATTTTTTATTTCCGCAGAACGGTTGTGTGCTAGCCTAGGGTCCAACTCATCTAGCAAAGGACATTCTTGCACTGACTGGACACCCAGCTGGATCCCTTCACGATTAAGGTTAGTGTGGCCTTGTGTTAGGGGCCGTGCAAATTTTTGTTTTTTTTCCAATTTTTATTTTTTAATTTTTTTCTTTGGCTGGGAGCTAAAATTATTAGTGATGTCTTCTGAAATGCAGAACCTGGCAAGGGAGCCTTCAGTGGTAGAGATAAAGAAACTTAAAAAGTCTAATTTAGTATTGTTAGGCCAGGAATTTGGCCTAGAATTAAATGTCGCAGATAAAAAGTGGACTTTGGTGAATGAAATATTACAACATTGTATTGATGAACAACTATTGGCAAGTGATACATCTTTATGCCAGCCTAGCCAAGCAGAAAGTGCAACTCATAGGGAAAGTGAATTAGCTTTAGAGTTAGCAAAAATAAAATTAGAGGAGCAAAAACTCAAAACCGAGGAGGCTAGAATTAGAGCGAATGCCACTGGACCTCCACCTGCCGGGGATTCAAACCCCAGGCATTATGAGAAAAAGCATAATTTGCCTGAATTTTCCGAGTCTGACCCTGAAAGGTTTTTCAACCATTTTCAGAGAGTGGCCACGTCCATGAACTGGCCAAAGGAAGAGTGGGTGAAAATCCTACAGGGAAGACTTAGGGGTAAAGCACAAGATATTTTTATAAACATGCCTGACGACGAGTGTTTCGAATATGATAAAGTCAGGGAATGTATTTTGCGGGCATATGAAATTACTCCTGAAGCTCACCGCCAAGTTTATCGTAACCTTAGGCCTACTCACAACCAACCGCTCACTGAATTTGTGAATGATCAAATTCGATTGTTTGATAGATGGATTCGCTCGGCGAAAGCCGAAACATACGAGGCTCTCAGGAACTTAATTTTAATGGAGCATTTTATAGATGTTATGCCAGAGAACGTATCACAGTACATTAAAGGAAGGATAGAGTTAAATTCTAAAATAGGGGATTTGGCCAAGTTGGCAGAAAACTACCAATTGGCGGGCAAAAGGCCCAATAAAAATAATTATACCCCACAGAGTAGCAAACCTTATACCCACAGCCAGTCCAGACCAGCTCATTCTAACCCTTTAACTAATGCACCTTCTGTTTCAGACATAACTAACCCTGTTAAAGTGTCTAACCCAACGGCACCTAAAGGTGAACCGAAGGGTAATTCTGTTAGTAATGTCTCTTCTCCCCGACGTTTTTGTGGTCACTGTAATCGTCCAAACCACACTATTAGCCGTTGTTGGCAACTGCACCCAGAAAAAAGACCCAATGCTCTAGTTGTGACACAGGGCTTGAGGCCTTTGGAAGGGTTAGGGAGTAAGACCTCCAACCCACAGTGGTTGGACTTGCTTACCCCATTCTTATCGAAAGGGAGACTACTTTTATCTGAGGGTTCTTCCTGGAAGGACGTGGTGATCTTCCGAGACACCGGTGCCATCCAGACTTTAATTTTAGAGAGTGCGTTGCAAGGTGCCAACACTCTCGACACTGGAGAGGTGGTACTGGTCGAGGGTGTCACTAGTGATACTCGGGCAGTACCCCTCCATAAGGTTACCCTGGAATCTGATTTCCACAAGGGTGGTTGTACAGTCGGAGTCACTCCATACCTACCTTTCCCTAATGTTGATGTAATAGTTGGTAATGATTTAGCAGGGGATAAGGTAGGGGACTCCAGACTGCCTATTATGTTGCCTACCCCTAAGGTTTGCCTGGATCCACCCGCCGCAGAGGATAATGTTGTGTACCCTGCGTGCGCGGTGACCAGGTCTATGGGACTTAAATGTAAGGGCAGCCCTGTGCTTGCCAAGGTGGTAAATCCCGAGGTCACGAGGAGCTTTCCGAGTGGTGAAAACCAAGTGGACCTCGCGGACACATTCATGGCCCGACTCGATGACGTGGCCGAGGACATTGTGGAGAGCCTGCCACCGCCATCTACCGAGAGTAGTGGGGAGGTGGAGGAGAACACTGTTGAGCCTCGGCCAATGGCATCTGACCAAGGCCTGGATGCCTCCTTGAGTGAGTTACAGAAAGCTGACCCCACTCTTGCAGATTGTCATGAAACAGCCGTCTCTATGGAGGAAATTGTAGACGCAGCAACTGGGTACTACTACAATGATCGGATTTTGATGAGAAAATGGAGACCACAGAGTGCTCCCTTGTCAAATGAGTGGGAGGTAGTCCACCAGGTTATGTTGCCGACCTGCTATAGAGAAAGAGTTTTGGCAGCTGCTCATGATGATCCTATGGGGGGACATCAAGGTATTAATATTACGTATCACAAAATTTTAAAGTATTTTTTCTGGCCCAAGCTGAAAAGCGATGTGGCAAAATTTTGTAATGCGTGTGTTGTTTGTCAACTGGTTGGGAAACCAAACCAGACTCCACCTAAAGCTCTTCTAAGGCCTATTGTCGTGCCAGAGGAACCATTTTCTCATGTGGTAATGGACTGTGTTGGACCATTACCTAGAACTAAGTCTGGTAATATTTACCTAATCACGATGATGTGTATCACTACTCGTTACCCAGAGGCTTTTGCTGTAAGGAACATCCGAGCAAAAACTGTTGTTGCTCGTATGTTGCAATTTTTTTCCACTTTTGGACTGCCTCGGGTCGTGCAAACTGACAATGGTACTAATTTTAAGTCTGATGTTTTCGAGCAATTTTGTAAGGAACATGGAATAACTCATAAGGTTTCCAGCCCATACCATCCACAGAGTCAGGGGGTAATTGAACGTTTCCATCTAACTCTGAAGCAGATGTTGAAGACATCGTGCGAGAGTTCCCACACCTTCTGGGATGAGAATTTACCGTATGTTTTGTTTGCGGCTAGAGAGGGATTACAAAGTTCACTGGGCTGTTCTCCTTTTGAGTTAGTCTTTGGCCATAAAGTTCGTGGACCCTTGCAAATGTTACAGGAGAATCTGTTAGGGAACATAACGTTATCCGAAGGTTCGGCTTTCTTTGCGCAACACCACCAGAGACTCAAGGACTGCAAGGCGGCTGCATTTAAGTATCTTGGCAAGGCCCAAGAAAAGATGAAAGAACGTAACGATGCTAAATCTAAGTTACGGGTATTTCAACCTGGCGACCCTGTCCTGGTATTAAAGCCTCGACTAGGGAACACTATGTCCCACAAGTACGAAGGCCCCTACATTGTGACAGAAAAGACTGGGGACCTCACGTACAAAGTGAGGCACTCTGACAAACGTAACCAGGTAATGCTCATACATGTAAATCGACTGAAGAAGTTCCAGGGCCCCAGGCCCATTGCACTAACCAATGTTTCCATTTCCAGTGAGAGAGGGGATGATTGTTCTGGGGACCCAACTAATCTCATTTTCAATAATTCTAGTTCTGTGAATGCTGTGGAGGAACTGTCCCATTTGCAGATGGCCCAACGTGAAGAAGTGCAGTCGTTGGTTGATGAATTCTCCAGTCTGTTCGGGGAGGTCCCGACCCAGACTGATGCCATTTGCCATGATGTCGAGTTGACGGACTACACTCCCATTCGCCTTCAACCCTATCGGATGAGTCCAGAAAAGAAGGCCATCGTACGGAAGGAGGTCGACTTCTTGCTCCAGCACGGCCTCATCCGGCCGAGCCAGGGCTCTTGGTGCTCGCCCTGC
Source organism: Procambarus clarkii (assembly GCF_040958095.1). Taxonomy (NCBI): domain Eukaryota; kingdom Metazoa; phylum Arthropoda; class Malacostraca; order Decapoda; family Cambaridae; genus Procambarus; species Procambarus clarkii. The sequence goes on from NC_091222.1 coordinate 14,547,950, forward strand.
CTTTTGGTCCCCAAACCAGACGGCTCCTGGCGATTATGCACCGACTATCGGCAGCTCAACAAGGTGACCATTGTGGATGCCTATCCGCTGCCCCTCCTCGAGGACTGCATTGACGAGTTGGGAAATGCCAAGTACGTTTCGAAATTCGACCTCTCGAGGGGGTATTATCAAATCCCACTCACTGAACGTGCTAAACAGCTAACGGCGTTTGTGACCCCCGAGGGTGTTTTTGAGTATCAAGTGTTACCGTTCGGCTTGCGTAATGCCCCTGCCACGTTCCAGAGACTCATGAACTCTCTACTCGCTAAGGTGCCAAATTGTCGGGCATATTTAGATGATATCGTGCTGTTTGACAGTAACTGGGCTGACCACATAGCTAGGTTACGCCAGTTGTTTGCCATCTTGAAAAGGGCAAATCTTACCTTAAATGCTAAAAAGTGTCATTTTGGCCAAGGCACAGTGACGTATCTCGGTTATGAAGTGGGCCAAGGAAAAGTGTTACCTCGGCAAGATAAAATCAATGCCTTTCTGGAGTATCCAGTACTAAAGTCTAAAAAGGACGTTCAAAGATTTATCGGTATGTGTGCGTACTATCGACGTTTTTGTCAGAACTTTTCCAGTGTTGCCACTCCTCTCACAGACTTGTTGCGGAAAGCCGTTAAATTTAAGTGGTCATCAGACTGTGCAGAGGCATTTAAAAATTTGAAATTGATCTTAGCTTCCGCCCCAGTGCTTGCTAGTCCAAGGTTCGACCGACCGTTTAAAATTCATGTTGACGCGTCTGACTCGGGTGCAGGTGCAGTGTTGTTGCAAACTGGGGATGATCAGGTGGAACACCCAGTATATTATTACTCTGTGAAATTCGACAAGGCGCAACGCAATTATTCAGTGGTAGAAAAAGAGGCGTTGGCGCTAGTGTTAACATGTAAAAAGTTCGAAGTTTACCTCACAGGTAATATAGTGGAAGTGTACACGGACCATAACCCACTAGTCTTCCTGACTCAGATGAAGGGTAAGAATAAACGCATCCTCAGGTGGGCGTTGTACCTACAGGACTTCAATCTTTCCATTACCCACCTACCGGGCAGACTCAACGTGATAGCCGACGCTCTGTCCCGGTTGCCTGAATAACATTCATCTGAGCCACAGAAAGCCATTTACCAACCGTCATGCTTTAGTTAATTTTTTTTTAGGTTCTCCTGTGACATTAAATATTCCGTGTCCAATTTATTTACTTCCCTGTTCTTTTATTTTTTTTGTGTATGTTTTTTTTTTCTTTCAGAGAACTCCTTTGTATTTTTTTTTTTTTTTGCAGAGAAATTGTTTTTGATTGATTTTTTGTTTTTGTCATATGTTTTTTCTTTTTATTCTCTGTATACTCTTACAAAAAAATATGACTACTATTCTAGTAGTCACATTTTTTTTTCTCTGAAGGGGGGAGGAGTGTTACGACCCTGGGTTCTCCAGTGGAAACCAGAGGTCAAAATTGAGCTATTAAACTTCCTAAGTAGTACAGTTGGCGCATTTCGAATGGAAATTGTTTGTATCTTCCCTGCCAGACGTAAGACTATTATTGTTTCTCAAAGAGCATTTAAAGACTGAGCTGGGGGTTGATTATTAAATAATAACATAGGCACCAACTTTGCTTACTAATACTTTCTAATCATTCATAAAGTAACAATACGTTGCATAGGGGAAGATCTTTAATGTGCTTAGCTGCACGATCAATTAGGCTCCTCCCGGCACCACGATGAGGGAGGCAGCTGGTGGCTAGCTCGTTCTTCTCTGTGACTGGTGTGGTGCGGTTAAGACCTACTCTGTGGCTGTATCCCTATTCTCCTTCCTTCTCCTCTTACTTATTTCCCTTACCTGAAGTTCCTGTATCCTTAAGCTAAGTACGGGGCATTATAGGGAGTGTACCTACTCTGGTAGTAACGATTGGTGAGACCTGGGGATAGTATTTTGCCAGTGTTTGGGTACCCCTAAGTGTTGTGTTTTGTATTAGGGTCCCACGTGGTTTCACTACCCTAAGCTGCATCCAGCTTCAGTGCTTATCCAGTAGTACTTTACCCTAGCTTGTTATTAGTGTAAACCTTGTATCCTGTCTATGTGGACCAAGGCTTTTAACGTAAGATAGTGTGGTAAAGTTATTATTATTATTGTTATTGGTGTGAGTGTATATGGGGGGTTGTTAAGGGGTTAATAAATAAGTACATGAATTACAGAGTATCTCTTCTTCCAAGGTGGGAGCGCAGTGATCAACCCTTAGACTAACATATATGGTCTTGTAGCAAGTTATTACTACTGTGGATAGTTTATTTTGGGGGCCGGGCCTTTTAGCTCTCCCATATTTGATACTCTTGTCTTCTAACTACCTATACCCCTTAATAGTACCAGTACCCCATAGAAGCCCCACTCATATCACTTGTAACAGGCGCTCTTGCCTATCACAGTTGCTGGCCACTCTGACATGGCACTAGATGCCATGGAAGACAAACAAAACGCTGATGTAATTTACACATTTCGCAAAAGCCTTTGACAAATGTGACCATGGTGTTATTGCACATAAAATGTGTTCAAAAGGAATTACCGGAAAAATAGGCAGATGGATATACAATTTCCTGACTAATAGAACCCAATGTGTAGTAGTCAACATACAACATACTCATACACATACTGAATCGTACACACACTGAATGCACCTGCAGACACACAACGAGCACTATCAACAAAGATTACTTCATAAAATAACTCATTAAATTATTGGACCTATACTTATGCATTTATCTTTGGTTTAACACAACAGGCACTAGACACACGCTAGGCATCATACACACTAGGATAAAACAAACATTAGGCCGGAAGTCAGAAAAGAATTCAAAGAATTTTAGTGGAAAGGCTTGCTGTTAGGAAAGGAAGTAATTGAGATGAATTAATGCACAGTATGTCAATTTTGTGAAATATATGATAAAGGAACAAAAACATTTATACCAAAACAGAGATGCAGAACTAGGAAACAGGATTTGTTCAACTGAAATTTCAAGACGGCCAGAGACCAAAAGACACAAAAATGGAATCAATATACGAAGAGGCCAAACCCCCAAACATACCAGTAATACAAAGAGAAACAACTACACGGCAGTGAGGAGAGAGGCAGAAAGAAATTTTGAAAAAAAGGAACAAACAAATGTAAAGTAGAACAAATCATATTCTATAAATACAGCAACAACCAATTGCAGGTAAAGTTTAATATTCAGAGCTTTTAAATGCATGGATGGCGAAATACTCAAGAAATTGTTTACGACTTTTGTTAGACCAAAGTTGGAATATGCAGCGGTTGTATGGTGCCCATATCTTAAGAAGCACATAAACAAACTGGAAAAGGTGCAAAGACATGCTACTAAGAGGCTCCCAGAACTGAAGGACAAGAACTATGAGGAGAGGTTAGAGGCATTAAATATACCAAATATACTACACAAATATATATACTACACATGCACAATAAACTACCCTACACAGGCTGAGTATTGTTTGTACAATAAATTATTAGCTAAAAGATAAGACTGAGTTTGTATAAATGGGGGTTAAGTCAGAGTGGGAAAATGTAAGTGGAGTGCCTCAAAACCCTGTCCTGGGACCTCTGTAATTCATAATATATACAAATAATTTAGACTCAGGTTTGATCAGCAATATTTGAAAATTTCCAGATGATACAAAAGGGATTTTTTTCTGGATTCAGGATTATTTTTTTATGGCTGAAAACAGGTTTTCAGCAATAAAAGAAATACAGTATTGCTGGAACAACCGTCGACATCTTCAAGAGAAAGCCTGAACATCTTCAAGAAGTGAAGATGACCTTGAGAAGAAGTATAGGTTGGGAGAAGTATAGGTTAGGAATTGTCTCCAAAGAATTCTCAAAGAATTACTCGTTATTGCTATCCAAGATAATTAGACGAGCCAAAACTAAATACTACGAAGATAAATTTACCCAAATAAAGAGTACCTTACCTAAAAATATGTATGTACCTTACGTAAATAAACATTTGATTTTGAAGTGCCGGACAAACAAGGCTGTGGTGGATATGTGGGCCTGAGGGGCCTGTCCAAGCAACAGCCTGTTGGACCAAGCTCTCACATGTCAAGCCTGGCCTTGGAAGGGCTTGGTGAGTAGAACAACTACCAGAACCCTATAATGCATGTATCAAGCAGATAACTAGGTTGTAGAGGATAGATAACATAGTGATTATAAGAAAACTAAAAACTCACTGGAAGCAATATAAATTACAAGAGTTGATACTCAACTTCTTTCCATTGTACCTCCCGTGTGTCAGCTTATCACTCTACTGCTAATATCACGGTATTGCAGAATATCTGTCTCTACATTGCCAAGGTGTCCAGGCAGTGAGCACCACATAATGCAGTGCAGTCCTGTAAGAATAAGCACAGTAAGTATGGGCACGGAGGAGGTGCAGCAGTGGCTTGTGAAGGGCTGGAGAGTAAATGGACATGCCCAGGGGTAAAAAGCATTAGGGTAACAGAACATAGCCCATAAAAATAGTAATGACTGTGAATGAATAATTATATGAATGCAATAATACTTCATATCTCAATAGGAATACTAAGCAGGATGCAAGACAAAGTATTGATTGTGATAGTGGTTGGTACAAGTCCTCACGTCCCCACAGACACCAGTAACAGCCCTCACCTCCCAACACAGTACCCTTGTTCCTTAACACCCCTTTGGACCTTTATTACAGGAAAAATAGAATCAATTAATATAATAAAATATAAAATATAAGTGTTTACTTACGATAATACTATCGGTGGAACACAAAATCTTCTTCTTCTTGATAGTAGGTGCAGTTTGCATGAAGGGTTAGTCCTCGCCATGACTGAACTCACGACAAAATGGCCGCTGTGTTGATATGGCGTCAGATGACGCTGTGACGTCACAGGTGAGGGACGCTTTGTGCATTACTCCCTCGTCGCTTGAACCCATCATTAATAGTTTTGTTATTTTTATTATTTTATTCTTATTTATTTATATACAAGAAGTTACATTGGGGGTTAACAGAGAATATAGAAAATAAGTTGAATTAACATTCTTGTAAAGCCACTAGCACACATAGCGTTTCGGGTAAGTCCTTAAACATTTTTTTTTTATAAATTAACAGTAAAATTGATAAAAAATGTTGGCAGGTATTTTACAGCTTTTCTTTACAGGTACAGATAATTTTAAGTAGAATAATTACAGTCAAATCAACAAAAGTGTTTGCAGGTAATTTGAAGAAATTTTGACACAAAAGCAGATCAGAATAATACACAATATTAACAATACACAATAAAGAAACAAGGATTACTAGGTACATGAGGATAGCATTTCAGGGTTATTCATTGGTTCACTGAAGCACAATATGAAGATCATTTCGAGGAAAAGTTTCAAGGAATAATGCAGTAGTATATGCACTCAATACAACAACCATGATGTCAGATGATATCTAAGATTACAAAGTTAAAGTAATATGGCTTAGGCACAAATATTGGGGGATTGAGTAACACTAGAAACAGTGTGAAGATAAAGCCCATGGTAGAAAACTATGAAGATGAAATTAGGTACTTTTTGGTTTTATTTTTGAATATGGCAGAAGTTGGACAGCTTTTCAAATCATTATAAGGGAGTGAGTTCCATAGACTAGGTCCCTTTATTTACGTAGAGTGTTTACATAGATTAAGTTTGACTCTGGGGATATCAAAGAGATATTTATGTCTGGTGGGGTGGCCATGTGTTCTATTACATCTGTCCAGGAAGAGTTTCAGAACAGGGTTTGCACTTAGAAAAAGGGTTTTATAAACGTAATTTACACAGGAGTGAGTTCCATAGACTAGGTCCCTTTATTTACGTAGAGTGTTTACATAGATTAAGTTTGACTCTGGGGATATCAAAGAGATATTTATGTCTGGTGGGGTGGCCATGTGTTCTATTACATCTGTCCAGGAAGAGTTTCAGAACAGGGTTTGCACTTAGAAAAAGGGTTTTATAAACGTAATTTACACAGGAGAATGTATGGAGTGAATTTGTTTAGCATGTTTAAAGATTTGAACAAGGGAGCTGTGTGTTGTCTGAAGGTAGAGTTAGTTATTGTCCTGATAGCAGATTTTTACTGGATGATGATGGGCTTGAGGTAGTTTGCAGAGGTTGAACCCCAAGCACAAACACCATAAGAATGATAGGGATAGATAAGTGCATAATAGAGTGAGGAGAGCAGAGTAGGGTACATGATATCTGATCTTAGACAGTATACCAACTGTTTTAGAAACCTTTTTAGTTATGTGTTGTATATGGGTGCAGAAGTTGAGTCTCTTGTCTAAGTATAGGCTAAGAAACTTTCCATAATTTTTATTGCTAATGTTTATTTATTTATTTATTTATTTATGCATATACAAGAATGTACATAAGGAATGTGAGGATACAAATATGGTAATTACAGTCTTGTAAAGCCACTAGCACGCGCAGCGTTTCGGGCAGGTCCTTAATCTAAGAAAATTTTAAGGAGGTAAATACTTGCAAAATTTATAGACAAAAAAAAATGATAACAGATTACATGGAATGAAAAAAAAAGAAGATGAGAGAAAATTATAGGTACAGTATATTAAAGCACATAGGTAGCTATGATTGATTGCAATGACAGCTTAAAATGGTAGTTGACAACAAATTGGTAGGCACAATACAGCAGAAACAATATAAGATTGATTGCAATGACAGCTTGAATGGTAGTTGACAAAAATTGGTAGTCACAAAACAGCATATGGCTAGCACATAAAAGAAGACAGCAATGAGCACAATAATAAGGTTGTTTGATATTACATAAAAATTAGGAGATTGGGTAACACTAGGTACAGAGCAAATTTAAAGCTCAGTGTAGGAAACTAAATAGATGAAGTTAGGTACTTTTTGGTTTTGCTTTTAAATAAGGCAAAAGTTTTACAGTTTTTCAATTCACTAGGGAGTGAGTTCCACAGACTAGGTCCCTTAATTTGCATAGAGTGTTTACACAGATTAAGTTTGACCCTGGGGATATCAAAGAGATATTTATTTCTGGTGTGGTGATAATGGGTCCTATTACATCTGTCCAGGGAGAGTTTCAGAGCATGGTTTGCATTTAAGAACAGGGTCTTGTAAATGTAGTTGACACAAGAGAATGTGTGGAGGGAGTTAATATTTAGCAAGTTTAGGGATTTAAACAAGGGAGCTGAGTGTTGTCTGAAAGCAGAGTTAGTTATTATTCTGATAGCAGATTTTTGCTGTGTGATGATGGGCTTAAGGTGGTTTGCAGTGGTAGACCCCCATGCACAGATACTATAATTAAGATAGGGGTAGATTAGTGCATAATATAGTGAGAGGAGAGCAGAGTTAGGAACATAATATCTGATTTTGGAGAGTATACCAACTGTCTTAGAGACTTTCTTAGTTATGTGTTGAATGTGGGTGCTGAAGTTGAGTCTATTGTCCAGGAATAGGCCAAGAAACTTGCCATCATTTTTATTACTGATGTTAATGTTGTCTATCTGTAGCTGAATTGCATTTGATGATTTGCTTCCAAATAAGATGTAGTAAGTCTTTTCGATGTTTAATGTTAGTTTGTTCGTTGACATCCATAAGTGGACTTTTTTTAATTCATTATTCACAACATTATTTAGTGTATGTGGGTTGAGGTTTGAGTAGATAAGGGTAGTATCGTCAACAAACAATATAGGTTTGAGAATATTAGAGACATTAGGCAGATCGTTTATATATATATATTCCTCATCTACATTAATGACCTTCCAAATGCCTCCCAACACCTCAAACCAATTCTATTTGCTGACGACACAACCTTCATTTACTCCAGTCCTGACCCCCTTGCTCTAAATGCCACAGTAAATACTGAGCTAGAGAAAGTCCATCTTTGGCTAACTGCCAACAAACTCACCCTTAACATTGACAAAACGTTTTATATTCTGTTTGGCAATAAATCCTCTAATCAGATAAATCTCAAAATAAACAATACCCAAATTTGTAACAAATTAGATGGCAAATTCCTTGGCGTTCTCATCGACCACAAGCTGAATTTCCAGGGTCACATTCTAAATATATCAAAAAAAGTTTCAAAAACTGTTGGCATTCTTTCTAAGATCAGATATTATGTACCCCGCCCTGCCCTGGTTACTCTCTATTACTCCCTCATCTATCCATACCTCAACTATGGTATTTGTGCTTGGGGTTCTACTACCCAAAATCATTTACGTCCTCGCATTACCCAACACAAAGCTGCTATTAGGACAATAACCAACTCTGGCCCCAGACATCACTCGGTACCCTTACTCAAATCTCTGAATATGTTAGATATTAAGTCACTGCACATTCTCTCTTGTGTATTATACATATATAAAACGCTGAACTGTAATGCCAATCCTGACCTCAAAAGCTTCATTGAAGGTTGTAACAGAACCCATGAGCACCACACCAGGAATAAATACAGTTTTGATATTCCAAGAGTACGACTTAATCAAACTAGAAATGCTCTACAAATCAAGGGACCCAGAATGTGGAATGACCTTCCCAACCATGTTAAAGACTGTACCTCTCTCAACCAGTTTAAGATAAAAACTAAACACTACCTAATAAATTCCCTGTAACCCACCTCACTCCTTTATTGTCAACCCATGTCTGTTATTTTATTTTATTATTATTATTTTTTTTTAATCAACACTGTTTGTCAACCTATTGTATTTGTGCTGCTTTTTCAGTCATGTTCCCCCTTTTTTTTATCTTTATTTGTATTTGTTTTCAACACTTTTTATTCTTTATGCTCAATTAGTATTAAGTTCTAGATATTAATGTTTTTCTTGCCCGAAACGCATTGCGTAATAGTGGCTTTAGGCATTGTATGTACTAGCTCTATCTATATATCAATCCATTAATGTAACATCACTTGTATGTATGTACCTTACCTGAATAAACATATTTATTTATTATTTATTTATAAGAAATAGAAGAGGTCCTAAGATGCTGCCCTGTGGCACTCCAACGGTAATTGGTAGAGTGGAAGAAGTTGTATCATTGATGGTTACATATTGGTGTCTGTCACTAAGATAGGATCGGATGTAGTCAAGGGCAAGGCCTCGGATTCCATAATGCTGGAGTTTAAGTAAGAGGTAGTTGTGATTAACAGTATCAAAGGCTTTTCTTAGGTCAATGAAGAGTCCAATCGGAAACTCATTTTTGTCAAGGGCTGAGTAGATAATGTCCAGGAGACTAATGATTGCATCATTGGTGCTCTTTTGGGACCGGAAGCCAAACTGGCAGGGGCTGAGTATGTCGAATTTTACGAGGTAGGAATTGAGCTGTTTGTAAATAATTTTTTCAAATATTTTTGATAGAATGGGTAGATATGATATTGGTCTATAATTGTTTATGTCCGCCGGATTGCCTCCTTTATGGACTGGCGTTACTCTTGCTTTTTTGAGGATATCAAGGAAGGTGTGATACTCTATAGATTTGTTGAACAGTAGTGCTATGGGTGGGGCAAGGGCATGGGAGGCTCTCTTGTACACAATGGACGGAATTTCACTGGTGTTCCCTGCCTTGGTTTTTAGAGAATGTATGATGGACACAACATCTGCCGGGCTGATTGGTGAATCGGAGAAGAGAGTTTGGATAGCTGCCTGAGATATGTGTTAATATGTGTCTGAGTCTGTTGGATTTTACTGGCAAGATTAGCACCAACAGATGAAAAGAAACTATTAAATTCATTTGCCATTTCTAAGTCAGTTGACGGTATACCCCCATCCTTGTAGAGTTTTATTTGGTTATGTGAGTGTTGTTTAGTTCCTAGGATACTAGAGATAGTTTTCCAAGTGCTTTTCATGTTGCCTTTTGCTTCATTGAATCTATTCACATAATATGCAAGTTTTGCCTTTCTTATGATACTGGTAAGCATTGATGAGTACCTTTTAGCTACTTCCTTTGAAACTAGGCCAATCCTAACTTTCTTTTCATATTCATGTTTCTTGTTGATTGAGTTGAGAATGCCACTTGTGAGCCATGGATTGTTTAATCTTTTGTCAGTTACTTGCTTGGTAAGAAGGGGACAATGAATGTTGTAGAGGCTTAGAGTTTTGGAGATGAAGAGGTTAGCTAATGAATTTATATCATGGGTATTATTGAATTCAGAATCCTAGTTAATATTGTAAAGTGCCTCTGTAAGATTGTCTAAAGCTGATTCACTGTGTAGCCTAAATGAAAGTTTCTTGCTTTTTGGTGGTGTTATGTCCATGTTCGCTATGAGAAAGGTAGGATAGTGGTCAGTTGTTCTGTCGTAGATTATACCAGATACAAGGGGAGCTGTTATGTTTGTCCATATGTGGTCCAAGGTAGTGGCTGATGTTTGAGTGACTCGGGTAGGTTTGGTGATTGTGGGGATTAGCATACAGGAGTTCATGCTGTTAAGGAAATAGTCAACTTGAGAGCAATTTTGTTGACCCAGGTCAATATTAAAATCTCCTCCCAGAATGAAGTGGTTTTTGTTGAGATTGTTGTTTATAATAAGATTCCTTAGGTTGTCTGAGAAAGAAGCTATGTTAGTATTGGGAAATCTATAGATGGCTCCAATCGTCAAAGAAGATTTAAGGGATTTAATTGTAAACTGAGCAAAAGTATATTCACAGTAGTCATCTCTGTCACTAATAACACTGTTGCAGATAAATGTATCTCGGTAATATATAGATGTGCCACCACCTTTTTTATTAGGCTTTATTAGATTTTGATCAGCATCAATATCAGTGTGCATAGGATGCAGAGGGATCACGATACAAGATACACGATAAAGCAAAACACAAGAATAAAAGCAAATACAATAAAATAGTAACAATTTAGAAGTAAAATAAAGATCCAATAGATAGCCAGGGAGGACACAGAAGTTACATAAAATACAAAAACAAAAAATCAGTAGAGACTGACAATATAAATGTAAAATAAAAAATAATAAGAAAAATGATAATCATAAAAAAAAAAAAAATGATCTTGAAGATAATTAGCTTAGTAATGGTTAATTAACAGGGTAATAAAAAGCCCTAGGTTTAGTGACAAGGGGATTAACTAAGAACAAATAAGTAAGAGTATAAAACAGGCAAAGATGACAAACAAAAAAAAATAAAAATAAAAAAATAAAAATGAAAATAAACACCTTTGGAAAGGAAAGGCAGAGCTTAAGTACACTTTGGTTGTATGTGAGACTACAAATTATGTTCTGGTTATTCAGCTGATATCCCAGTCATCCAGGAAAGAAGTGAGGTGTGTTTCAGTGGTTATGACATAAGTTTTTCCAGAGTCAGTCTTCCTAGCTATTATTTTACCATCGCGCACAAAACAATGTTTAATAGCAGTGGATCTATTGCAAATTCCACGTAGTTTAAATAAGAGATTTTGTCTGAATCTGGTAAGACATTCGTTCACATAAACCTTGGATTTCATAGTGACTGCAGTAGTGATAAGGTCTGACTTGCGGGAGCAGCTATCTAACTTCACCCTTATCTTTCTGTTGTTTGTACCAGATGATTTGGCACCCACTCTATAAGCTGACTTGATGTCTCTTGCTTCGATTGAATAATTCAACTTAGTACGCAATTCCTGGATCACGATGGCAGTACAGTCTTCTCTGTCAGTTTCATGGGGAAAATCCTGTGATGAGATGATGACAGAATCAAGGAGCTTAAGCTGGTCTGATTCGTCTTGGGTTGCAGTGTGTTGCTGTTGTAGGGAGTTAAAATGGTTCTCTAACTTTTGTAGCATCTCTTCTTGCTTCTTAGAGGTTTCTGCTGGTTTAAAGTTAGTAACCGAGATCTGAAGAGAGCTTAATTCCTGTTCGAGGTGGCCGACTCTGGCAGACAGATCTTGGTTAATCTTGTGCATGGCCAAAGCATCACTCTGAAGCTTCATTATCAGGTCCGACTGCTCTCGGATTATAGACTTTTGGTCGTCATGTATTTGAGTCAATAATCTGAGCCATGGATTATCAGCGAGACGCTTAAAGTCAGTACATGGGGAGGCAGCTCGTTTAAGTTGCTCCATATGGTTACATAACTGTTGTAAGGCTCGAGTCAGTGACGACGCTTCAATCAGCTGGGAAGGTTTGTTATTGTTGACGCAGGGAGGGTCGGTACTCCCCCCGGTAGCCCCTAAGGGGGAGAGAGCCGCATTATTCCTGTTGCTAGCTTGGCTGGTTGGGTTCATCCTGATAGGTGTGCTATCATTCGTTACGGCCTTGCCGAGCTTAGAATTTTTTGGCATGGTAGCAGCAGATGGGGTAGACTCGTTGATATGGCAGCAGCAAACGTCAGGTTAGCTTCCTCCAGGGAGCAACACTAATGAGGTCGAGATGAGCTAGTAGGTTAGGTTTTGTCGAATATTTTGGTCACATTTAGGTCACTGGGTACTTAGCTGCCTTCTGGGGTTGTTACATCATGTTAGGGATGTTGTGGGCTCAAGGAGCAGCTGATAAAGTTGGAGGGGCAGCAGGGTCGTCAGGAGCGGATGAGCGTTCGAGCGTTTACATTATCTATCTGAAGCTGAATTGCATTTGTTGATTTGTTTCCAAATAAGATATAGTAGGTCTTTTCTATGTTTTGTGTGAGGTTTGTTGGTTGACATCCACAAGTAGACTTTTTTTAATTAATTGTTTACAACATTATTTAACAGGAGTGGGTTGGGGTCAGAGTAGATGAGTAGTATCATCAGCCAACATTATAGGTTTAAGTATGTTAGAGACATTAGGGAGATCATTGATGTATATAAGAAACAGGAGGGTCCTAGGATGCTGCTCTGTGGCACCTTTACGGTAAGTGGGAGAGGTTATATCATTGATGGCTTCATATTGGTGTCTGTTACTAAGATAGGATCGGATATAGTTTAGGGCAAGGCCACGGATTCCATAATGGTGGAATTTAAGTAAGAGGTAGTTATGGTTAACAGTATCAAAGGCCTTTCTCAGGCCGATGAAGAGTTCAATTGGAAACTCACTTTTGTCAAGGGCTGAGAAGATTAAGTCAAGCAGACTAACAATAGCATCATTGGTACTCTTTTGGGAGCGGAAGCCAAACTGACAGGGACTTAGTATATTGAATTTTACAAGATTGGAGTAGAGCTGTTTGTAAAAAAAAAAAAAAAAAAATATTTTTGATAATATAGGTAGATTCGATATGGGTCTGTAATTATTTATGTCTGCCGTGTTACCTCCTTTATGAACTGGCGTTACTCTTGCTTTTTTAAGGATATCAGGGAAGGTATGACACTCTAGGGATTTGTTGAACAGCAATGCTATGGATGGTGCAAGGGCATGGGGGCACTCCTGTATACCATCGATGGTATTTCACTAATGTTCCCAGCTTTGGTTTTTAGCGAGTGAATGATGGACACAGCATCTGTAGGGCTGACCGGAGAGAGAAGAGAGTTTGGATAGCTGCGTGAAAGATATGTGGTAACATATGTCTGAGTCTCTGGGATTTTTCGGGCAAGGTGAGCACCAAACGATGAAAAGAAGCTATTAAATTCAGTTGCTGTTTCAAGATCTGTTACAGGTGTATAACCATCCTTGGAGATTTTTATCTTATTATGTAAATGTTGTTTAGCTCCTAGGATGGTAGAGATGGCTCTCCATGTGCTTTTTATGTTGCCTTTTGCTTCTTTGAATCTATTCTCGTAATAGGAACGCTTTGCTCTTATTATACTGGTAAGCACTGATGAGTAACTCTTAACTACTTCTTTTCCAACTAGGCCAATCCTAAGTTTTTTTTCATATTCATGTTTCTTGTCGATTGCTTTAAGTATGCCATTAGTGAGCCAGGGATTATTTAACCTTTTGCCAGTTACTTGCTTGGTGAGGAGAGGACAATAAGTATTGTAAAGGCTTAAAATTTTGGAAAGAGGCTAGTTAACGAATTATTATCCTGTGTATTGATAAATTTAGATCCAGTTTACATTGTGGAGGGCATTTGTGAGATTGCCTATTGCCGCTTCACATTGTAACCTAAAGGTAATTTTCTTGTTACCTGGTGGTGTTATGGCCATGTTCGCTACAAGGAAGGTAGGATAGTGGTCAGTTGTTCTGTCAGTGATTATACTTGATGTAAGAGGAGCTGTTATGTTGGTCCATCAGTGATCCAGGGTAGTCGCAGATGTTTGAGTGACTCGGGTGGGCCTGGTGATTGCGGGGATGAGCATACAGGAATTCATGCTGTTGAGGAAATAGTCTACTTGAGGGTTATTTTGTAGCCCTAGGTCAATATTGAAATCACCTCTGAGAACTATGTGACTTTTGTTGAGATTATTGTTTATGATAAGGTTCCTCAAGTTGTTATTGTATGTGTGTCTAGCTTCAGACACAAGCATGTTACAGTTATGTCTTAAAGAGTTGAGAGCAATTAAGGATGATAAAGAGTCACTTACAATTAATGTATCAAGTTTGGATACTTGTACACATTTCAGTGCAAGGAGCAAGGCAAATAGTTCAGTCTGAAGGGTAGAGGCCCAGTTGTTTATACGGACTCCCCACTCAAAATATAAGTCATATCCTATTGCCAGGACAACTGCACTTCCAGCTGCACCCATTGGGCGCTCTAGGAAACCTTCAGTGTATATGATTTGAGAGAGAGAATGCTCTGTGGACAGAGCATCAATATGGCTTAAGACGTTGAGCTTTGCCTCAAAACAAAGCTGGGACTGATCTCTAATTTGCTCCTTTGATGGAAAGGGAGGGATTAAAATTGAAAAGGGTGTAATTTCCTACAGTGCAGGAAAGTGCTATTGTTGTCTCTCTTGGTACAAATTATAAATCTGATACTTTCTGAGTTCAGTTCCTATTTTATTTATCTATTTGAAACAATGTTTACATTCAATAAAGAAATTCTGGAGGGCTTCTGTGCAAGGGTTAGGATGAGCTAGCCTAAGCATTTTTATACCAATTTGACAGTTATTTTCAGTAACACGATAAACAACGCTCGGAATATTAAGTTCCTTTCTCATATTAAGTATCTTTGTGGTACGAGGGCACCCAAGGATTATCCTCAAGGCTTCGTTCTGCAATTTTTCAAGCCCTCCAAGCTTTCTTTCAGGATGCCTTAAAGTTAGTTTAGTTCATTTATTATGCACCTCATACCCATCTTGTGGGCGGTAGTGGAAAGGGTTGCAGAGGCACATAATGGGGTCAGGGACTGAACCCCACAATTCATTTAGCTAAGCAAGTTACAATCTTGATGAGCTAGTTACAAAATTCAGTATAAGTCGTCACATCAACAATGGGTTCGAGATCGATCACAAGTACAGTTTCTAAATTAAGCAACTGACATATGTGGAGAGCTAGTGTCACAATTTACAGTCTCCGTGGTGTAGTGGTAAGACACTCGCCTGGCGTTCCGCGAGCGCTATGTCATGGGTTCGTATCCTGGCCGGGGAGGATTTACTGGGCGCAATTCCTTAATGCCTCTGTTTAAAGCAACAGTAAAATGTGTACTTGGATGAAAAACGATTCTTCGCGGCAGGGGATCGTATTCCAGGGACCATAGGATTAAGGGCTTGCCCGAAACGCTACGCATACTAGTGGCTGTACAAGAATGTAACAACTCTTGTATATATCTCAAAAAAAAAAAATTGATATGTTTGTCCGGCACACCGCTCCCCATCCAGTGGGCAGCGGTGGATAGGTTACAATCACTTAGTTACTACTTACAGTTAGCAAACTCGGGATATTTGGCTAAAATTTCTGGTACCAGATCATTTTGAATGAAATATTGACACGTCGTTGGTACATTGGTTATAGAATTGTCTCTGAATTCACTATCACATAGTGACGGAGGGGTGTGCGAATAATTTTGTTGACAGTTAACATTTGGTCAGGTCTACATCGGCAGATAATAAGAATTCCCAGAAATACTTGTAACCGAGTCTAAGCCGAGCAGTAGTAACATCTAGAAGTCTGCTGATTTTATTGGATGAACCATAGATGTGGTGCTCCTCTTGCATAATAGTATTGAACGAAAGTTAATCTCCCTAAACACTTTCGCGTTTTGGGCAAGTTACCCCCCACTCTCTCCATTTTTTTTGGACATTCCCTGATAGTGTGCGGAAATACTGAAAAGTGTATACTCTTTTCAACTTTGTCACCTTAATTCTCGTCCTATGGCTTTCATTTTGGTATCAATGCGTTCGCAATAGAATTCCCAACAGAACTATGTGCATATAATGTCAAAGACAGCAGCGCGCTCCACCCGCCGACAAGATGAATGTAGGCCAAGGGTTCCAGAAAAAGAAAGCTGAGCCACCCTCAGGCAACTCTCATTACATTAGAGAGCGTGATAATACTGAAAAGTGTATACCCTTTTCAACTTTGTTACCTCAATTCTCATCCTAGGTTTTTCAATTTGGCATCAATGTGTTCGCAATAGAATTCTCTACAGGACTAAAGGCATATAAACTTCAAAAGCCCGGCTTACCATCCGCAACAAACAAAGAAAGCGAGAGTGTGTTACCAGGGAGCGCACAAGAGCGATAAAATGTATACACTCTTTTCATTTTGGTCACCTCAATTGTCATCCTAGGTCTTTCATTTTGGTATCAATGTGTTCGCAATAGAATTATCTACAGGTTTAAATGCATATAAACTCCAAAAGCACGGCGTACCATCCGCACAAAACAGAGAAAGTGAGAGAAAGTAACCCGGGAGCACTCTAGTGCAATGTAATGTGAACACTCTTTTCACTTTGGTTACCTCAATTCTCGTCATATGTCTTTCATTTTGGTATCAATGTGTTCGCAATTGTATCTGCTGGCATTTTACCCTTTGCTTGGATCTGAAGGGTTTTAGGCTCACCACGATGCAATCTGATAGTACCACACGTGTATATACCTATCTTCAAGCAGCAATTCACTCATTCAAACCGACTTATAATAGTTATCCATATATAAATGGTAATCTTTGTTCTACCTGTTAACCTGTCATATGAAGATTATCAAAGCTTATATTACATTCTCTAGAAAAGCAAAGAATTAGGAGTGACATATGGTAGAGATGCACAATGGGATGAATGGACATAACAAAGGGGACATTAATGGGGTATTAAAAGTAGCAACACAAGACAGAACTCGAAACAAAGTGTAAAAATTGGAAAAATTTAGATTTAGGAAAGAACTGCATGGGTAAATACACTGGGTTTGTACCTTAAGGTTCATGTATGCAATATTACAGAGTTCCAGTTAACTCCCATGCATGCAATTAATTTATGTTATGTTTATGTTTTTTATGTTAAAATGTTTTTGTTGATTTGTTTGTATATTTTCATAAGTAAAGCATGCTTACCGTCTTATTCCAAGTTTTATGATAACTTTACAAGGCTTAAAACATAAAGTTCAATATATATTCTGGTTTTCATACAGGAATTATACGTTAATATAACATCATAATAACGTAATGATGTCGTGTAAATAACATTATACTGACGTCATATAAATGTTATATTTATGTTATAAGAACGTAAATTGGATAGCTTTACAGAAAGTAAACAAAAAAAACTAAATGTTGACTGAAAATTATTTATTCTTAAATATAAAGCATGAAAACATTATAATACCATAGCATTTACTATTATTTTTAAATTTTTACATAAATCTTAAAAAACTGTGTCTCAAAAATATATGTTTTTAGTTATATCCTTTGGTTTTAAGAACGTCAGATATACGTATTTATGTCAAAAGTTACAGTATTACCTTTGTGGCACCATTTAAAAACGTCCACAAACGTTCTGTGTTTGCTGGGGTTTCGTTGTTGACGAGAAAGCCATTGTTAGCCTCCAGTCATGGTCTGATTTTAAGGATTTCTTTCACCGTCGCTTTGTTAATAAAGGAGACCTTGACCCATATAGGTTAGTCAAGAAAATTGCCAATGCCACCATGCAGCCTGGTGAGTCTTTTAATGCATTTACTAGCCGTCTCGATCAGTATCTTTATGCCTTAGTGTCTGCTATGAATAATTCGACTTGGTTAGATAAAGACAATAATCTGTCCCCTGAGGCTATGGCCAAAATGATAGCATTTGGTACTTTAATGCATTTTGCCCCCGAGCATACAAAACCAATCGTTGAGCAACAAAATTTTGGTGTTAAACATGAAATTGGTGAAGTGTTTGAGGCTATTAACAATGCCGCAGATAAACTAGCTCCCCGAAGTGCTCAACTGTTGCCACCCTCTGATGCTGTAAATGTAGTTACAAGCTCTCAGCATCCTCCCACAAATTCTCAAAACTCTTGGTCGCAGAAGCGAAAAAAAAAAAAAACTCATTTGCAGTATTTCTACCACATGTGTCTTATTATTACCATTATATATAATGTATAGTTTTTCTGAACTTTATTTTGTTATAAATTAGATGCCATTGTTAAGTCTACTACCATTTGTATTTTTACAGTGCTTGTCATAAGAGTTATTATTGTTCTAGCAACCACATTGTGGCCAGTGAATCCTGACTGCTATCACGCAGATGTTAGTCTTCTTGTTCCAGGTCTTGTATACAGCTTGTAAATATATGGCACATTAAATATATTGTACATTGGTCTTGTAAATATATTGTATATTTCAGAGAAAAAAAAAAAAAAAAAAAAAAAAATCATTATCTATCTTGAAATTCATTTGTGGTTGTTAGGTCAGAACTTTGTTCCATTAATGTAATAATTGTTTAATTTTGTATGGTTTTCAAGCACATGCCATTGGCACATGTTAATAATTTTGTTTAGGCAATACCTTGAGTTGTATTTTTCATATCTGATCAGTAGACATACACATGTTCTTAATACTCTGGTTTAATCAAAGTATTGTTATCATGATTTTCACCTATTATGATGAATTTTTTTTTGGTGCATATATGCCGAGTTGTTAGTATTACGCACACCTGATCTTCTTTCAATGTTTTATTATGCAAATTTCACATGTAAGCCATTATTGAATGCCACCGAGGTCCTTTCAGCATCATTGTAACTATATAGCTAGCCAGAGCTTGTCGACAAGGGACGTCGACTTGGTAGCGTGTCCGAGCGGTGTTATACTCAAATTCTATGGCAGTTGAAATGTAACCAATCACAGGCAAGTAGGCCTCTGACGTCATGCCAGACAGAGGAGCATCAAGCCATGCTCCCAGCAGCCTGAGTTCTCTCTCAGACCCAGAGTAAGGTGGACCTCGGTTGGCCAATATACCTTGTTGTCTCGGTCAATAAATATATACAGAAGCGACTACTGTGTCTACATTCAACCCGAACAAGGCAAACGAATATATATGGCTGTCAGTAGACTGCCATATAGCATAGCCTAACTCCATTAATTTCCAACGATAATTCAAGTAACCATCTCCATCCCTGCAAGGCTAAAGCCTGCTGTATAAAATGGCAATTGTGGGCCAGAGTCAATTGCCCACAGCACTAAGTCATATATCTAACACTGAAGGGAAAATATTTACGTCTCCTGGAGCTACAGCTTGTAACTTTAATAACAATCCTGTATTAACAGAAGCTTTAGAATGGCCGCACCATCTAACAGTTGTATTTCTCGGTGGCAATGATATACATCCAACTTTACACTCTGCCGAAACAATTAATCATCTCAGATATATAATAAATTCCTTTAAAAAAAATAACTGTACAGTTGTCTTCACTTTAGTGGCACCTTGTCAAGAAGAAGGTGGACGATGTACCGGATGTGCATGCAATATATTTGAACAATCTTCTCTCGTACATACAGCAATGAAGCGCGTCAATGACTGGGCAAGTACAACTCAAACCGAACTTGCAGGCATATACCTTGCCACTGAATTTTTAAAAGACAAAGGCAGTGGACTTATATACTGTGACTCGCAGAGTGCACTCCTGGCATTGAACGCACATAGTAGTGACACCCAGAAAATAGTCAGTGATATTCGAATGAATGTTTTAGCTGCTAAAGAAAACAGATTTGAAATTAAATTCCTATGGATACCATCACATGTTGGCATCTCAAGGCATGACACAGTTGATATGCTTGCTAAGACAGCCTGCAGAAAACCAGTGGTAGAAATTGATATGGGTGTTTCATTAGCAGTGACAAAGAGAATACTTAAACAAATGCCTGCCCGAAACGCTTTGCGTAATAGTGGCTTTAGGCATTGTATGTACTAGCTCTATCTATAAAGCCAACAAACTTTGTAAAATCTCTTTATGTATGTACCTTTGCCTAAATAAAAATTATTATTATTATTATTATTATTATTATTATTATTACAAATATCTAATGAAGATCTCACAGACCTAACAAATTCACAAAGACCGGAAAGTTGTAGCATTAAATATTATGAGAGATATCGTGAGGAGACATTCACATATGGGACTAATAGAACAAGAACCCGGCAATGTGATGTTATAGTGGCCAGAATACGCCTGGGATATAGACGTATCTGGCAGCTTTCTCAAAACCCAAATGTCGAGTACACAATGTGTCAACTTTGTGAAAGAGAAAACATGCACTCTCTTGAACATTATATTGTAGAATGTCCCATATTGACTGACTTTCGCCCTCCTGGGCTAAGGTATGCTGAACTGTGTAATTACTATATGAGTACTGGAACACTTGACTATTGACTTGACAATATTGGACTTGTACCCAAGATTAACCATGTAATGTTTCAATTATATAATGTATGTATGTGATGTAACTATATAACCTGAGCTTGTAAAAGCACCTTCAGTGATTAAGTGCTTAATTGCACACTAGTTTCTCTATCAGCTATCTCACTCTGTCAGAGTAAAAGAGACAAATGTATGTACTCACCTAATTGTTGTACTCACCTAATTGTGCTTGCGGGGGTTGAGCTTTGGCTCTTTGGTCCCGCCTCTCAACTGTCAATCAACTGGTGTACAGATTCCTGAGCCTACTGGGCTCTATCATATCTACATTTGAAACTGTGTATGGAGTCAGCCTCCTCCACATCACTTCCTAGTGCATTCCATTTATTAACTACTCTGACACTGAAAAAATTCTTTCTAACGTCTCTGTGGCTCATCTGGGTACTAAGTTTCCACCTGTGTCCCCTTGTTCGTGTCCCACCCGTGCTGAAGAGTTTGTCTTTGTCCACCCTGTCAATTCCCCCTGAGAATTTTGTAGGTGGTTATCATGTCTCCCCTTACTCTTCTGTTTTCCAGGGATGTGAGGTTCAGCTCCTTTAGCCTTTCCTCGTAGCTCAATCCTCTCAGTTCCGGGACGAGCCTGGTGGCATACCACTGAATCTTCTCTAACTTTGTCTTGTGTTTAACTAGGTGTGAATGCATGTGTGTGTGTATATATGTATGTATACATGTATGTATATATGTATGTGTACATATATATATGTGTGTGTGTGTATGTATATGTATGTGTATAAAGTACATACGGAAGCTGATCAGAATTACATTTCACCTTTGTAAATGCACATTAATGACACTATGTAAAAGACACATCGAACATTTTATGTCGGGCATACGTAAATCTGTGTATCTATGTATTTACGTATGTAGGTTAGCTTAGCATTTTAAAAGCACCGAATCACCTTCTGTGGTTGATTGTTCAATAAACCCTTGAACTATATGTTTAATACATCTCTAACTCTGTCCATGGAGGACAGAAGAAAATGTATATGTGCTGGTTAGCATTGTAAATGTGTGGCCACGTTTGTGGTAGAAAAAAAAGAAAAAAAACAACGGACAATCAAGAACATAATGGGCTAGGGTGTGAGACCTTAACATATCACATAGTTTACACTTCGTGTCATTATCATGAACATCTATCCCATATTCCCAGTAATATTTGTACCGAAGCCTGAGCTGCATGTACACAGAGTTACTCCAAGCATTTCTCCTTTTACCATAAGTGAAATGGGTGTTTTGACTCACATACATGTAGTGTTGCATGGTTTGACTTCTCTCATACATTATACTTCTCCTCTCCACTTTTGCCTGTGCCTGAATATTTCTGATTTTTCTTCTTATTTGTCTCATTGTGAATTCACATTCAATGTCAACTTGTGGTTTTGATGTGGCACGTTTGGCCAAGTCATCCGCCACCTCTTTGAGCACTATTGCAACATGAGATGGAATCCACATGATTTTTTTTTTTTTTTTAAATATATACAAGAGTTGTTACATTCTTGTACAGCCACTAGTACGCATAGCGTTTCGGGCAGATCCCTGGAATACGATCCCCTGCCGCGAAGAATCGTTTTTTCATCCAAGTTCACATTTTACTGTTGTGTTAAACAGAGGCTACAGTTAAGGAATTGCTTCCAGTAAATCCTCCCCGGCCAGGATACGAACCCATGACATAGCGCTCGCGGAACGCCAGGCGAGTGTCTTACCACTACACCACGGAGACTGTTATTATGTTTAACATTCTCAAGATAGGTACCCCAACACCTTTACAGAAAAAGCCAGTGCTTTTAGAAAGATGCAGACGGGCTTTACATAAGGTGCTGATATGATTTATTTAAGCATTTTTACTCTCACATGTGTATCCAACATACATGCCCAGATACTTGTACTGAACACGGCTCAGTTCCACACCATTTAGAGTAAGTGTTATATTTCTTCGTTTCCTATACTCATATTTGGTTTTGTCTGCATTTATAACTAAGCCTAACTTGTGACAGGTTGACCAAGTATGTTAAGAGCAGTTTGAATTTTGTTCCCAGAAGTGCCTTGTATAAGACTGTCATCAGCATATATGATCATCGTGACCCCTGGAGGATACATCTCTGATGCTAATCTGCTCATTAATACATTGAATAAGGTGGGACTTAAAATCAAATCAAATGTTTATTTAGGTAAGGTACATACATACAAGAGATTTTACAAAGAGTGATGGATTTATAGTTAGGGCTAGTACATGCAATGCCTAAAGCCACTATTACGCAAACGTTTCGGGCATGAAAAACTTAAATGACTAAAGCTTAATACTAATTAAGCATAAAGAGTAAAATTAAAACATGGAATGAAAACATAGCTGAAAAAGCAGCACAAATACAATTATGTCGACAAACAGCGCTCTTTAAAAAAACAGACATTGGATGACAATAGTGGGGTAATTAAGGTAGGTTACAGGGAATTTATTAGGTGTAGCTTCGTTTTTATCTTAAACTGGTTGAGAGAGGTACAGTCTTTAACATGGTTGGGAAGGTCATTCCACAATCTGGGTCCCTTGATTTGTAGAGCATTTCTAGTTTGATTAAGTCTTACTCTAGGAATATCAAAACTGTATTTATTTCTGGTGTGGTGCTCATGGGTTCTGTTACAACCTTCTATGAAGCTTTTGAGATCAGGATTGGCATTATAGTTTAGCGTTTTATATATGTATAATACACATGAGAGAATGTGCAGTGACTTAATGTCTAACATATTCAGGGATTTGAGTAGGGGTACCGAGTGATGTCTGGGGCCAGAGTTGGATATTGTCCTAATAGCAGCTTTGTGTTGAGTAATTAGAGGTCGTAAGTGATTTTGGGTAGTAGAGCCCCAAGCACAAATACCATAGTTGAGATATGGACACTCTATGCAAATTAAGGGACCTAGTTTATGGAACTCACTCCCTAGTGAATTGAAAAACTGTAAAACTTTTGCCTTATTTAAAAGCAAAACCAAAAAGTACCTAACTTCATCTTCTTAGTTTCCTACACTGAGCTTTAAATTTGCTCTGTACCTAGTGTTACCCAATCTCCTAATTTTTATGTAATTTCAAACAACCTTATCATTGTGTTCATTGCTGTCTTCTTTTATGTGCTAGCCATATGCTGTATTGTGACTACCAATTTTTGTCAACTACCATTCAAGCTGTCATTGCAACCAATCTTATATTGTTTCTGCTGTATTATGCCAACCAATTTTTTTGTCAACTACCATTCAAGCTGTCATTGCAATCAATCTTAGCTACCTATGTGCTTTAATATACTGTACCTACAATTTTCTCTCATCTTTTTTTCATTTCATGTAATCTGTTATCATTTTTTGTCTATAATTTTGCAAGTATTTACCTCCTTAAAATTTTCTTAGATTAAGGACCTGCCCGAAACGCTGCGCGTGCTAGTGGCTTTACAAGACTGTAATTACCATATTTGTATCCTCACATTCCTTATGTACATTCTTGTATATGCATAAATAAATAAATAAATAAATGGATAGATAAGGGAGTAATAGAGAGTCACCAGGGCAGGGCGTGGTACATAATATCTGATCTTAGAAAGAATGACCACAGTTTTTGAAACTTTTTTTGATATATTTAGAATGTGTCCCTGGAAATTCAGCTTGTGGTCAATGAGAATGCCAAGGAATTTGCCATCTAATTTGTTACAAATTTGGGTATTGTTTATTTTGAGATTTATTTGACTATAGGATTTATTGCCAAACAGAATATAGAAGGTTTTGTCAATGTTAAGGGTGAGTTTGTTGGCAGTTAGCCAAAGATGGACTTTATTTAGCTCAGTATTTACTGTGGCATTTAGAGCAAGGGGGTCAGACTGGAGTAAATGAAGGTTGTGTCGTCAGCAAATAGAATTGGTTTGAGGTGTTGGGAGGCATTTGGAAGGTCATTAATGTAGATGAGAAAGAGGAGAGGGCCAAGTATGCTGCCCTGAGGAACACCAATGTTGATGGGTAGGGTGGGAGAAATTGTATTATTCACAGAAACATATTGGAGTCTGTCAGTAAGGTAGGATTTGAGGTATTGTAGGGAGTGTCCTCTGACTCCATAATGATGTAATTTAAGAATAAGGTTTTGGTGGTTGACAGTATCAAAAGTTTTACGCAGGTCCACAAATAACCCAACAGGGAACTCCTTTTTATCAAGAGCTGTATGAATCGAGTTAAGCATACTAATAAGTGCATCGTTAGTGCTTTTTTTGGGTCTGAAGCCATATTGGCAAGGGCTAAGTATATTGAGTTTGGCTAGATATGAGTAAAGCTGCTTATAGATTAGTTTTTGAAATTTTTTTGACAAGTTTGGCAGGATTGATATAGGTCTGTAGTTGTTAACATCTGTGAGATCACCACATTTGTGAACAGGCATTACTCTCGCTTTTTTTAGAATATCTGGAAAGGTTTGGAGTTCAAGTGACTTGTTGAAGAGCAAAGCAATAGCAGGGGCTAAAGATCTGGAGGCTTTTTTGTAAATTAAAGTTGGTATCTCCTCAAGGGCACCAGACTTGGTTTTAAGGGAAAGGATTATTTCATTGACGTCAGTGGAATTAATAGGCTTTAGGTACAGAGACTGTGGATAGTTACCTGTAAGATAGTCCTTAATGTCAGTACTGGAAGATGGAATATCATTTGCAAGGGATGAACCAATGGAAGAGAAGAACCTATTGAACTCAATAGCAGAATCAGAGGCTGAAAGCTGACCATCGTTATTAGACAGGAGAGTCGGTTTGTTATTTAAAGATTTCTTTGATCCCAATATTTGTGAAATTATGCTCCAAGTTTGTTTAATGTTGCTCTTTATTTGGGTAAATTTATCTTCGTAGTATTTAGTTTTGGCTCATCTAATTATCTTAGATAGCAATAATGAGTAATTCTTTGAGAATTCTTTGGAGACAATTCCTAACCTATACTTCTTCTCAAGATCATGTTTTTTATTAATAGATTTAAGTATTCCCTGTGTAAGCCAGGGATTGTTGAGCCTTTTGGTTGTGACTTGTTTTGTAAGCATAGGACAGTGGGTATCATAAAGGCTAAGAGTTTTTTGAAGAAAAGATTGCACTGCTAGGTTGATGTCCTCTATGTTACCTAACTCGGACTCCCAGTTGACATTATCAGCAGCAGTTATAAAATTGTCTATAGCTGTTTCATTGTGCAGTCTAAAACGTATCTCTCTTGACTCAAGAGGTGGTTTGCTAATGTTAGTTAAGAGAAATGTGGGGTAATGGTCTGTAGTGCTATCGGTGATTATACCTGAAGTAAGCGGAGAGGTTATGTTTGTCCAGATGTGATCTAGAGTCGTGGCAGTGCAATCAGTGATTCTAGTAGGTCTAGTAATTAAGGGTATGAGGAAGCAGGAATTCATACAGTTGAGGAAGCTAACAGCAGTAAGGTGTTCTGGCTCGCAGAGGTCAATATTAAAGTCCCCTGCGATAATTAGGTGGTTTTTGTTCAGTCTGTTATCAAGTAATAGATTTCTAAGGTTTGAGTTGAATTCGGACACATCAGTGTTAGGAATTCTATAAACTGCACGCACAGACAGGACAGACTCGGCACCCTTGACTCTGAAGCTGGCGAAGATATACTCCCCATAGCAGTCTCTAGTTCTAATTTCTTTTAAGCATGTTAGTTCTTGGTGGTAGTAAAGAGCAGTGCCACCACCTCTCTGAAGTTGACGACAGTTGTGAATTGCTGAGTAGTTAGGCATGTTAAAGAGTTGAGTAGTATCCTCTTTCAACCATGTTTCAGTAAGTATAATAAAAGAGAATTTGTTGTCAATAGTTTCAATCAAGGCACTAACATCATCGAAGTGTTTACCTAGGGATCTAACGTTCAAATTGATTACAGAGATATTGTGATTATGAGTTAATACATTGTTTACATCATGTGCTGCAAAATATCTGCAATTTAGATCATTAAAGTGATTATTGTCATAGATAGTGGATAAGAGGTTAAGTTCTGGGTCTATACTTGTCTGCATAAAAAAAGCTGATTGCAGGAAAAACAAGGAAAGAAAGGCAAATTACAAGGTAGAAAGAAGCTATAAAATAGGGAAAAATATGTACACAATACTGTACAGAACAAACACAAAATGAATAAAAAAAAAAAAAAAGTTAGCTTACAAGGGGCTTACAGGGGTACAATGGAGTAAGGGAGTATGGCTAGGCTAGGCAACCTAGGTAATAAATGAGATTAAAGATAAAACATATAAACATGGACTATACAAAACACAAGATATAGAAATACAAAACAAAAATATAAACAAGACTAAGCAATACAAAAGACAAATTGAGCAAAAAAGGAAAATTGAGGTAGATTGCTTACAAGTACTCTCAGGTACACTGTAAGTAACAATTTGCAATTTGAGAAGCAGGCAAATCCAGTGGTACAAGGGAGTAAGGGAGCATGGCGAGGCTAGGCAACCTAGGTAATAAATGAAATCAAAGAAAAGTTGAATAATAAACATAGGCAAATTTAAGCTAATGATTATTAACTATAAATAGTTCAGTTATGACTGTATAATTAATAAGACCTGAAGAACTACTTAATGCACTCAATTAAATAATTTCAGTAAATGACTAGTTAAGAGTAAGTTAAAAATTAAGTCAGAAAATGAAACAAGGAGACTTAGGATACCTAGCCCCACTAGTTGACAGGGGGTTAATTAAGTTAATTCACTGGGAGTGATAATAAGGTGAGACAAACCACATTGGGTGAGGAAAGTGTTGAGGTTTTCTTCTTTAGTAATTGTAAACATTTTGCCCTCTGCGGTTTTTCTCACCTTTATCAGTCCATCTCTAACGAAGCACTGACGAATCGCCTCTGGGTTTTGTTGACGGATTTGACGCAGGCGGTATAGGAGTTGCTGTCTGTTCCTAGTCAAGCACTCGTTGATGTATAATCCCTTCCGTTGGGATGCAGCTGTCCGGACTAGATGGGATTTCGTGAACTGGGAAGACAGCTTCAGGCGAATTTTCCGTTGGTTTTGACCTGATGGATTCTTTTTGCCTACTCTGTAGGCAGCAATAACGTCAGTTTTGTTTAGACTGAGCTGCAATTTGTTTTTTAAGAGATCCTGAGCTATTTCGACACAATTTTCACCTTCATGTTCCACAGGTATATCTTGGGACGACACAATAACAGAGTCTAGCAGCTTTTGCTGGTCTTGTTCATCCTGGGAGACGGAACGTTGGGCTGAAAATGTACTGATACATGCAGTCATTTTGCTGAGAGCTTCCTCCTGTTTTTTTATGGCTTCATCAGTTTTCAGAAGGTTGTTCTCCTCACGGAGATCATTCAAATCATGCTGTAGTTGTTCTTGGCTAGCCTTGCAGTTTCTAATATCCTCGCGGAGGAGGGTTATTTCTTGTTGTTGTTGTTGGAGATTAGCGCGGTTCGCTAGATTCTCATTTAGAAGACTCAAGATGATAGTATTTTGTGACTCGAGGACTAGGCACAACTTTTTGAACCACTGATTCTCGGTCCAGTTAGTGAATTCCGGTGAGAGACCGGAAGCTCGCTTGAGTTGCTTATACTGGGATGCTAGCATGTTCATAGGAGAGGGTTGAGAGGACTCTGCTCCCTTGCTCAATGGGGTGGAGGGGAGGGCAGCACCACCGCTCCGGACCCCAGAGCTTCCAGACGGAGAAACATTAATTTTGTTAGAGTTGGCCGGGATGGATGCCTTGTTAAGAGGTTTGTTGCCCTTATTTCCCTGCACAGTCACATTTTTAGGAGACATGATTGGTTAGAATGGACTGGGGGGTATATATTGTGAAGAAACTTGCGTCAGGCTGCGCGGTGGCGGCAGCATGCACTGGTACTCACAGCCGTAGAGGATTGTTTTGAAACTTATATGAGATGGAATGAGTTGATTTTGGTCGGTTACTTTGGTTTTGCTATAACATGCTTGGACTCCATGTACTTAGCTGCCTGTGGGTGGCGGTCTACATCATCTGGCGATAGTTTAAGGGCTGATATACAGCTTAGAGTGAAATTAACAAAAAACACGACCTTGAGAAGAAGTATAGGCTAGGAACAGTCTCCAAAGAATTACTCGTTATTGCTATCTAAAATAATTAGACGAGCTAAAACTAAATACTATGAAGATAAATTTACCCAAATAAAGAGCAACATTAAAAAAACTTGGAGCACAATTTCACAAATATTGGGATCAAAGAAGATTTTAAATAACAAACCAACACTCCTGTCCAATAACGCTGGTCAGCTTTCAGCCTCTGATTCTGCTATTGAGTTCAACAGGTTCTTCTCTTCCATTGGGTCATCCATTGCAAATGATATTCCATCCTCCAGTACTGATATTAAGGACTATCTTACAGGTAACTATCCACAGTCTCTGTACCTAAAGCCTACTAATTCCACTGACGTTAATGAGATAATCCTTTCCCTTAAAACCAAGTCTAGTGCTCTTGAGGAGATACTGTTATGATCCTAGGTAGCCGAAAAACGAGTCTCCCCTTCGAGAATTATTCTATCAAGCCTGACCTGACTATAAGTTCTGGGAAATATAGAGGTGAAGACACCGATGTAAAATAGTTGGTCGGATTTAGTAAACAGTTTAAGTTTATGGGCAGTGAATAAGAAAATAGATAAATGACTGGTTAGGAGATGTGGATATTTTGCTGGAGGTTTGAGGCTCGCTTCTGGAGGGCTTTGATCTCACTTGAGGCCAGACATCGCAGGGGAAGCTGTGCTCCGTTTGAGCTCCTGTCAGAAAGGAACCCCTGGTGATATATCTCCAAGAGAAGAGAAGTGGCAGACGTGCCAGCTGTGGAATCGACCTCTGGACGTTGTGGTCTCAAGCCCTGGACGGCGAGGAGTGTTTATTAAGCCGTCCAAAGACATTATCTTGGGCCGTGGGAGTGCCCTGGCCAGACTCTGTCAGAGGGAAGAGCGCCCTCGACTAGGCAATCTGTGGTAAGCATGATTTAAGCCAGTTCATAATGATTACTTATAGTTGGTCGTGTGCCCAGCGACAGTAGCAATGTTTATTGATGAGTTAGACATGTTTTGATAAGGCAGGAGGCCTAAAATAAGAGAGTGGAGAGGGAGGAACACAGAGCGACATCCGTCTCCTCTGAGCGCTGGTAGGAGACTGACTGGCGGTGGAGGACCCTCCCGGAGTTGAGGAGGCGCCAGCTGAGCAAGGCGGAGCATGGACCAGCCCAACGGGGGAGTCCACTCTCACTGCATATAGAGAGCAGATAGATGTTGGATGCAAACATATTGTGTGGATTATTTCGTCTATGTGTTTATAAGGAAATATTTTTATTGGCATGTCAATGGGTTGCAGGTTTGTCTTTGGGGAAGAAGTTGCTGAGAACTTCGAAGCCAGTACAGAGGGAGTAGTTGATGAGACTCCAAGGTAGTGGAGGAGAGAACCTCGAGCTGTGAGGAGAAGCAGTGAAGAGGAGTGTCACGTGCTTCTGTAGAGGTGGTGAAGCACCATAGTTGTTCGAAGAAACTTCATGGTGTAGCAGCCAAGAGAGCTGGGGAGGACCTTAGCAGAAGTGGTGAAGCACGGTAGTTGCTCAAGGAAAACTTCATGATAGCAGCCGGGAGGAGCTGCAGAGGATCCTGGTAGTTAAACCCGGAAGAACCAGAAGAGATCAGGGTAGTGAACTTCCAGAGGTGGAAGGGAAGTCTAAATGATTACTTGTAGGGAGGTGGTACAGTGTATGTCATTCGCGTGCAAGACGCAGTGAAAGGTGAGTGATTGTTTGCCAATTTCGTGCCAAGGAGTGTTTATACTGAAGTTTAGAGTTACAATCGTCGGCTGGATTACCTACAGATGTATGTGTTCTAGGACTGATAGGGTGATCGATTGATCATTGTTGTGTATCAAGGAACATTTATACTGATAGATAGATAGATAGATAGATAGATAGATAGATAGATAGATAGATAGATAGATAGATAGATAGATAGATATATATATATCTATATATATATATATATATATATATATATATATATATATATATATATATATATATATATATATATATATATATATATATATATAGATAGATAGATAGATATATAGATATCTATCTATCTATCTATCAGTATAAATATATATATATATATATATATATATATATATATATATATATATATATATATATATATATATATATATATATATATATATATGTCGTACCTAATAGCCAGAACGCACTTCTCAGCCAACTATGCAAGGCCCGATTTGCCTAATAAGCCAAGTTTTCCTGAATTAATATATTTTCTCTAATTTTTTTCTTATGAAATGATAAAGCTACCCATTTCAATATGTATGAGGTCAATTGTTTTTTATTGGAGTTAAAACTAACGTAGATATATGACCGAACCTAACCAACCCTACCTAACCTAACCTAACCTATCTTTATAGGTTAGGTTCGGTTAGGTAGCCGAAAAAAGGTAGGTTAAGTTAGGTTAGGTAGGTTAGGTAGTCGAAAACAATTAATTCATGAAAACTTGGCTTATTTGGCAAATCGGGCCTTGCATAGTAGGCTGAGAAGTGCATTCTGGCTACTAGGTACGACATATATATATATATATATATATATATATATATATATATATATATATATATATATATATATATATATATATATATATATATATATATATATATATATATATATATATGTCGTACCTAGTAGCCAGAACTCACTTTTTGGCCTACTATTCAAGGCCCGATTTGCCTAATAAGCCAAGTTTTCCTGAATTAATATATTTTTTCTAATTTTTTTCTTATGAAATGATAAAGCTACCCATTTCATTATGTATGAGGTCAATTTTTTTTTATTGGAGTTAAAATTAACGTAGATATATGACTGAACCTAACCAACCCTACCTAACCTAACCTAACCTATCTTTATAGGTTAGGTTTGGTTAGGTAGCCGAAAAAGTTAGGTTAGGTTAGGTTAGGTAGGTTAGGTAGTCGAAAAACAATTAATTCATGAAAACGTGGCTTATTAGGCAAATCGGGCCTTGAATAGTAGACCAAAAAGTGAGTTCTGGCTACTAGGTACGACATATATATATATATATATATATATATATATATATATAATGTGTGTTATTGCATTCATACGCTGATTTTCTTTGTACATGTTTAAAGATATATATATTCTCTTGCTGATAGTGCAACATTGTATTGTAAGACTTGATCTACTTGAGGAGGTTGGTAATATTAGGTGGTGAATCAGAAGATAGGATACCACTTGATGAGCTGATGATAGAGTTCTGATGGTGTTGGAATGCAACCTGACTGAAATAGTATAGAGTGTAGGATTCATTATTATTAGAATATGTGTGTATGTATTGTGTATGTGCTTTGTCCAGTAAATGTATTCAAATTTGCTGGTGTTTGCCCTTGGCCTAGTGAGGCTTCCCAGGAGGTATTAAAGAAAGAGAGAGAGAGAGAGAAAGAACCAAGAACCCCTGCTGTGGACAGGGTAGGATGGAAAACTAGTAAGTTAAAGGGGATTGAGGAGATCATATCACAAAAGGAGAGAGTGGGGAGTCACAGCAGCTCGAGTGGGTGTGTGCACATGACAATGAGGCTAAGTGTTGGAGCCGCATCCCCTGAACGTGTGACGTTGAGCCCCTCTCCAAGAGCCAGAAGCGCCTAGTGTGATCTCCTAGTGAAGTATAAGCACTCTACCGAGTTGTGGGTTGGGTTGGCCAGAAAGAAGGATTAACAACGACAACGACACCAACCCATATTATAGTAAATTGGGGGCCGGGTCCAGGAGAGTGAACTGACACACCCACACCCTGTCCAAGAGTGGATTGGTACACCCCTTGTTGAAATAGATAAACTGTGTGACCGCAGGTGTATATTCTCTCTTGGGAAGACTCACAGGACAAGATGGATAAGGTGCAAGCATTTGTGGAGTCAGGCAAGCCTGAGGACTTGGAAGGTTGCACGAGGGATCAATTAAAACAAATAGCAGAAAAATGTGGCATCAGGTTGAAAGCATCTAAAGTAGCTGGGATGAAGGATGAGATCCTGAGGCAGTTACGAGCCAAAAGTGAAGTGGCAGAGCAAGGAGCTGAAAGTGGAAAGGAGGATGATGGGCAGGATGAAGTGAGATCCCAGGGATAGAGTAGGAGCAGCAAGAGTAGCCGCAGTAGCAGGAGTAGCCGAAATAAGAGCTTGGAGAGATTCCAGTTAGAGCTCCAGATGCAACAACAACGAGAGGACAAGGAGAGACAGTTCCAGCTGGAAAAGATGAAATTAGAACTCCAAATGAAAAATGAAGCCGAGAAGGAAAAAGAGAAAACCAGACTGGAGGTAGAAAAAGAGAAAGCAAGACTAGAGGTCGAAAAATAAAAAGCCCAGGTCGAAAAAGAAAAAGAGAGAACAAAACAAATGCAGATAGAAGCGAATAGAACCTTGGCTGAACAAAGGATCGAACATGGGTTGCCAGAGAGCACCACCCAGGTATCACACTCACCAGATGTTAGGGTTAGGGAGAAGGACATTCCCTTGTTTGTTCCTGAAGAGGCGGGGAGCTTCTTCGAGCATTTTGAAAAAGTAGCCAGCATCAAAGAGTGGCCACAGGAGGAATGGGCCCAGCTGGTCCAGTTAAGATTGACCGGTGCAGCCAGGGAGGCATACACCCAATTGTCACTGGAAGAGTGCCAGGATTATGCCACAGTCAAGAGCAGCATATTGCGGTCGTTTCAGCTAACCCCAGAAGCTTATAGAAAGCGCTTCAGAGAGATGATCAAAGTTGGAGCATGTACCTTTGCTGAGACAGCAAGGGCTCTGGAAAGACGATTCCAGAAGTGGATTGAGGCTGCTGGAGTTGGATCTTACGCTGACCTGAAGCAACTGATGGTCATGGAGAAGTTCTTGGAGATGATCCATCCCGAAACAAAGTTCAAGATCCAAGAAGCGGGGGTAAAGGATGTGAAAGATGCCGCAGATAGGGATATGATTACTGAATATGCGAATATGATTACTGAAGCATACAAGAGCTTGAGGGAGAACAGAGTGAGAAGCGAGGCGAGACGCAACAATAGCAGACCCAGTGGAGTCTGGGGAGGAAGAAGTTTTGGGGGGGCAGACAAGCAGACCAGCTAGTTTTAAGCCCCAGGAAGGAAAGTTGCCGAGTCTGCCTGCTGAAGGTAAGCAGGAAAATTAAAATGTGCAGAGGAGACAAGAATCCAATGAAGCTCCACAGAGTACGAGTAGTACGTCTGGCCTGAGGAACTCCAGTACGAGTGGGCAGAGTCAGAGCCACTCGGGGGCGTATAGGAGAGATTTCTCCCAAATGAGATGCTACAAGTGCAACAGATCGGGTCACATGATGCGAGATTGCCGGCAGGGCAAGAGAGTCGTGACCCTGACCACATGTAACCCCCCCTTCCCCCCCGGAAGAAGTACGTTGATGTACAACAAGACAAACCACACAAGGTAGATTTGATGAACGAGCGGTATAGGCCGTTCATTAGTAAAGGTTGGGTCGGCATACAGGGTCAACCCGAGGTGGAGGTTAGTATTGTCAGGGATACTGGAGTCAATCAGAGTTTGATTCTGAGAGGCCTAATAGGAAATGATCGACTGTTAGCTGGCAGTAGGAGGATAAAGGTTCATGGGTTGTTGTCTAAGAGTGACATGCCCGTGTGTGCTGTCCAGTTGAAGTTAGATTATTTGTCGGCGGAGGTGATGTTGGGAGTGTGCCCCAACATACCTGTTCCAGGAGTCCAAGTGATCCTGGGGAACGACTTGTGTGGTCCCAAGGTGTTGCCAGAGCTGATAGTAAAAGCTGTGCCGGAGGTGAACCAGAAGGACCGCGGTACAAGTGGAACACCGGACAAGGTAGATCTAGCCAGCATCCTTGAAGATGAGGCAGAGGACAGTCAAGTCATTGTATACCTGGCCTGTGTAGTGACAGAGTCGGAGGTAGCCGCCGAGGTCGACACTGAAGATGATATGGCAGTGTCGACTCCACTAAGGGAGGAGGTCAACATGGACATATCTGGGCTGTTCGATGAAGATCCAGCTCAGAAGAATGAGGATTCGAGGAGACAGGAAGTGAAGATGACCCTACCTGAAAGGTTCAGCGTGAACCGAGCGGACCTGATTAGGGCTCAGAAAGAGGAGTTTATAGATCTAATCAGGGAGGCAAAAGGGGGAAACTCATGTCCGGAGTCCCCCGTGTATTACTACTTAGACGATGATGTACTAATGAGGAAGTGGCGACCA
This sequence comes from Procambarus clarkii, assembly GCF_040958095.1. Lineage (NCBI taxonomy): Eukaryota > Metazoa > Arthropoda > Malacostraca > Decapoda > Cambaridae > Procambarus > Procambarus clarkii. Next base: position 14,582,952 of record NC_091222.1, read on the forward strand.
GACAAAGCCGGCGCAGATAAGGTATGGTCGGAGAAGCACCAAGTGTTAGTGCCAAAGGAGTTTAGGGCGGCAGTGCTAGAACTAGCCCACTCCGTAGATATGGCAGGGCACTTAGGGGTGAAGAAGACCTTAAATAAGGTGCAGGAGCACTTCTACTGGCCGAACGTGTGGAAGGAGGTAAAGAAGTATTGTAGGACATGTTTGGCGTGCCAACGTGCAGGTAAGCCTGCTCCGGCTATACCGAAGGCACCTTTAAAGCCCATACCGGCATTTGGCGAGCCTTTTGAGAGAGTCTTGATAGACTGTGTGGGTCCGTTGCCGAGGACCAGAAGAGGCCACGAGTATTTACTGACCATAATGTGCATGGCCACCCGTTTCCCCGAAGCGATCCCCCTGAGAAGAGTGACGTCGAGAGCCGTTCTGAATAGACTACAGAACTACGTTGCGTGGGTAGAAATGCCCAAGGTTATCCAGACGGACCAGGGGAGTGTCTTCCAGTCGAAGTTGTTTAGGGAAACTGTGAAAGGATGGAGGGTAGAGCAAGTGCACTCGTCACCCTATCACCCTCAGTCGCAGGGAGCATTGGAGCGTTTCCATGGGACGCTAAAGAGCTTGTTGAGGATATACTGAGCTGAGGAAGGGAGTAGTTGGGACGAGGCATTACCATCCGTGTTGTTTGCCATCAGGGATGCGGTAGCAGAATCACTCGGATTCATCCCATTCCAGCTGGTGTACGGACACTCAGTGAGGAGCCCAGTGGGTGTGCTGAAGGAGCAGCTCACCGTGGATAGGCCTAGGGTGGACGTGGGACAATATGTGAAAACTTTTAGAGAGCGACTCTCTAGGGCCAGAGATTTGGCCAAGGAAAATTTGAGAACGTCCCAGGCAGAGATGGTTAGATATCACGACAGGAAGGCGAAGGGCAGGAGATTTCAAGAAGGAGATCAGGTGTTAGTCCTACTGCCGGTAAAAGGAAGTATATACGAGTCGAGATTTTGTGGACCATATACCATCCAGAAGGCATTAGAGGATGTGAATTATGTAATCCACATGCCAGATCGTCCGAGGAAGTAACAGGTTTGCCACGTGAACATGATAAAGAGGTACTATAACAGAGATAAGCCTCCAGGCGGTGAAGAACAGATGGAAACCCCGTTGCAGACGACTGTGCTTTGTGTGGGAGACAGCAAAGGAATAGAAGAGGAGAACTGTAAGTTAGAGAGGGCCGATGGCGCGAAGATATCGAATGCAAAAGCCTGGCCAAGATAGGTGAGCGTCTGGGTCATTTGGAGGATCACCAACGCCAGGAACTAGCGGAGATCCTACGGAGGAATAAGTCGTTATTCACGGACGTGCCTAGAAGACACTGCGGAACGGTGCACGAAGTGAATGTAGGGAGTGCTGACCCCATCAAGCAGCACCCTTACAGAGTTAACCCAGAGAAAGCAGCGGCAATGAGAGCAGAAGTAAAGTATCTGCTAGATAACGACTTGGCAGAGGTTAGTGACAGTGACTGGAGTTCGCCGTGCCTCCTCGTGAAGAAGAGTGATGGAACATACCGGTTCTGCACTGATTACAGGAAAGTAAATGCAGTCACAGTCGCTGACTCGTTCCCAATACCACGCATTGACGATTGCATAGATCGGATTGGGAGTGCACGGTATGTCTCGAAGATAGAACTGTTGAAGGGATACTACCAGATTCCCCTGTCCGAGAGGCCAAGAGGATCTCAGCGTTCGTGACACCCGACGGCTTGTACCAATATAAAGTGGTGCCGTTCGGAATGAAGAATAGTGGTAGTTGTTTCCAACGAGTATTGAATCAGGTATTACAAGGTGCGACCGGATGTGCAGTGTACATCGATGATATTGTAGTGTTCACTGATTCCTGGAAGGATCACGTGGATCGACTTTTAGATTTGTTTGATCGATTGGAGAAGGCCAACATGACGATCAACTTAGCAAAAAGCGAATTCGGAAGAGCCCGCCTGGAGTACCTTGGATATATAGTAGGGCAAGGCGAGGTTGCTCCGGTAAGAACAAAGGTGACAACATTGACAACTGCCCGGTGCCCAGGAGTAAGAAAGAATTGTTGAGATACCTCGGTGTGATCGGATATTACCGGAAGTTCTGTGAAAATTTCTCCACCATAGCCGCTCCTATGACGAGTTTACTATCAAAGAGCAAAAAGTGGGAGTGGAATGGAACAGCACAAGAAGCGTTTGAAAAGACCAAAAGATTGTTGACCGAGGCGCCTGTGCTAGTGTCGCCAGATTTTGGAGCGCCGTTTACGTTATTTGTAGATGCCAGTGATATAGGGGCTGGAGCTGTACTGACGCAGCAGAATGATGGAATTTACCGCCCCGTGTCCTTCTTTTCAAAGAAGTTCGTTAAGCACCAGAGGTCGTACAGTGCGGTGGAGAAAGAGACTTTGGCCCTGGTGATGGCGTTGAAACATTTTGAAGTGTATGTGAGTGGGGGAGGACACCCAGTGACGGTGTATACAGACCATAATCCCCTAGTTTTACTGAGGAAAATGAAGCATGCAAACCAGAGGTTAACCAGATGGTTTTTATTGCTCCAAGAGTATGACCTGGTGATAACACACATAAGAGGGCGAGACAACAGAGTAGCTGATGCGTTATCTCGAGCCTAGCCAGTAGAATAGTTCTCAAAAACAAGGGGGAGGGAGTGTTATGATCCCAGGTAGCCGAAAAACGAGTCTCTCCTTTGAGAATTATTCTATCAAGCCTGACCTGACTATAAGGTCTGGGAAATATAGAGGTGAAGACACCGATGTAAAATAGTTGGTCGGATTTAGTAAACAGTTTAAGATTATGGGCAGTGAATAAGAAAATAGATAAATGACTGGTTAGGAGATGTGGATATTTTGCTGGAGGTGTGAGGCTCGCTTTTGGAGGGCTTTGATCTCACTTGAGGCCAGACATCGCAGGGGAAAGCTGTGCTCTGTTTGAGCTCCCGTCAGAAAGGAACCCCTGGTGATATATCTCCAAGAAAAGAGAAGTGTGCAGACGTGCCAGCTGTGGAATCGAGCTGGGGACGTTGTGGTCTCAAGTCCTGGACGGCAAGGAGTGTTTATTAAGCCGTCCAGAGACATTTTCGTGGGCTGTGGGAGCGCCCTGATCAGACGCTGTCAGAGGGAAGAGCGCCCTCGACTAGGCAATCTGTGGTAAGCATGATTTAAGCCAGTTCATAGTAATTACTTGTTGTTGGTCGTGTGCCCAGCGACAGTAGCAATGTTTATTGATGAGCTAGATATGTTTTGATAAGGCAGGAGGCCTAAAATAAGAGAGTGGAGAGGGAGGAACACGGAGCGACGTCCATCTCCTCTGAGCGCTGGCAGGTGACCCTCCCAGAGTTGAGGAGCTGCCCGCTGGGCAAGGCGGAGCATGGACCAGCCCAACGGGGGAGTCCACTCTCACTGCATGTAGAGAGCAGATAGATGTTGGATGCAAACATATTGTGTGGATTATTTCGTCTATGTGTTTATAAGGAAACATTTTTATTGGCATGTCAATGGGTTGCAGGTTTGTCTTTGGGGAAGAAGTTGCTGAGAACATCGAAGCAAGCACAGAGGGAGTAGTTGATGAGACTCCAAGGTAGTGGAGGAGAGGACCTCGAGCTGTGAGAAGCAGTGAAGAGGAGTGTCACGTGCCTCTGTAGAGGTGGTGAAGCACCATAGTTGTTCGAAGAAACTTCATGGTGTAGCAGCCAAGAGAGCTGGGGAGGACCCTAGCAGAAGGGTGAAGCACCGTAGTTGCTCAAGGAAAACTTCATGGTAGCAGCCAGGAGGAGCTGCAGAGGATCCTGGTAGTTAAACCCGGAAGAACCAGAAGAGATCAGGGTAGTGAACTTCCAGAGGTGGAAGGGAAGTCTAAATGATTACTTGTAGGGAGGTGGTACAGTGTATGTCATTAGCGTGCAAGACGCAGTGAAAGGTGAGTGATTGTTTGCCAATTTCGTGCCAAGGAGTGTTTATACTGAAGTTTAGAGTTACAGTCGTCGGCTGGATTACCTACAGATGTATGTGTTCTAGGACTGATAGGGTGATCGATTGATCATTGTTGTGTATCAAGGAATATTTATACTGATATATATATATATATATATATATATATATATATATATATATATATATATATATATATATATATATATATATATGCGAAGATATTCTAAAAAAAAAGCGAGAGTAACCCCTGTCCACAAATGTGGTGATCTCACAGATGTTAACAACTACAGACCTATATCAATCCTGCCTGACTAGTCAAAAATATTTGAAAAACTAATCTACAAGCAACTTTACTCTTATCTAGCCAAACACAATATACTTAGCACTTGTCAATATGGCTTCAGACCCAAAAAAAGCACTACCGATGCACTTATTAGTATGATTAACTTGATTCATGCACTCTTGATAATAATGGATCATTATGGAGTCAGAGGACACTCGATCCCCTACAATACCTCAAGTCTTACCTTACTGACAGGCTCCAGTATGTTTCTGTGAATAATTCAATTTCTCCCACAAATAACTAAGTTATCCATCCTTAGCTGGAACATTGCATCCCTCAAAAAAAGGTTCTCAGATTTACATCACAAAGTAACAACTGAACACATCGATATTGTATGTCTCCAGGAGTGCAGAGTTCCCGCAAGATCCTCACCCCCGAAATTGCCCTCATTTGTTTCTTACAACCTTAGATCCTGTAACTCTTGCATTCTATACATCAAACAATCCCTACCCCATCAACTTCTGCCAGAAAAACAAACTGCCGGTCAACAGTATCATGGAGTGAGGGTCTATGTGGGCAATTCTGTCCTCAATGTATTTAATCTATATGCTCCAGCAGGGAAATTAAATTATATTGATCTTCCGGCCTGCGCTTAAGCAGAGCCAACCATCATTCTTGGTGACTACAATGCTAGACACAAGGACATTGGTGGCTCTCGCTTTAGTAACGGTAATGGGAATCAACTGCTGTCGCTACTAAATAGTCACCAAGATGTGCAGATTGTGGGTGACCTTGAACCCACGCATATTTGTGGAGGCATTCTAGACCTCTGTGTTGGTTTCAACGTCTCTCACGTCTGGTGCACATCATCTATTGTAACAGATTTGGTGTCAGATCATCACCCTAGATTGACTACTCTATGTATAGGAAATACCATCCTGCCCGGTGGGACTTTTAAACGCAAACGGCTCAGTGTTCCTCCTGCTCGACGTGAAGACTTTGTTGCTCATGTGTCAGAGTGGTACAGCACTTATGATCCCTCCACAGTCCAGACATTTAACGACGATCTAGTACAGAGCATTCAGATGTTTGCTAACCCTTTAGGTCGACCCCCTGCACCATCCAATAGTCGGAACGATATGAAAGGTAATAAACGCCATGCCTATTACAATGACCCCAAACTGCGTACTTTGAAACGAACTGCCAGACGAGTTGGGCTTGCATATAGGGAAACACGCACGCCGGCAATGCTTAAGCTCTTTCAGAAAGCCCTAGCCTAGGCGAGGGAGCGCATGCCAGAGCTCAGGCAAGATAACTGGGAAACTTTTGTTAACAGTCTCAACTCTCACACCCCCCCTCAGCGAGGCATGGAAGGATATTAAAAGAATTAAAGGCGATAAGATCGGCCAAGTAGCACACCCTCACCTTCTACACAGAGCAAACGAGGTAGTCGATGCTTGGGCAACCACCTCTAGCTTCAATAATCTTCCCCCAGACATACAGTTCAGATTAAATGCTGGTTACGGAGATCGAGAAAGGCTCGTTGACTTCATGCTCTACATGGAAGATGAATGCAACGTGCCATTTACTGAGTTTGAATTACTCGCGGCCCTAAACAAAGGCAAAGCCACATCCCCCGGTGAAGATGGTATCACTTATGACATATTGCGTCTGCTTCCTTTAGTACCAGGGAATCCCCTGCTTGAGCTGTATAATATGAGCTATGTTACTGGGGAACTTCCTATCTCTTGGACCAACAGTATAATCATTCCAATTCCCAAGCCAAATCAAGAGAATGCTTTCCGCCCAATTTCCCTTACCAGTTGCGTTTGCAAAACATTCGAGAGAATGGTCCTAAACCGTCTCCTCCATAGAATAAGAACCATGCTATCCCCCCAGATATATGGCTTCATGCATGGAAGGAGTGTGCATCATTGCATCACCACCTTTCTTACCCTGCATACTGAAAAGTCATATATGCCAACTTCCTAGATCTTAAGTCTGCCTTAAGTCTGCCTTTGATATTGCACATAGACATGTTATCTTGAGTGAGCTTGCAAGAATGAATATTGGTGGTCGGCTTCTTTGTTGGATCAGGGGTTACTTATCCAACAGGAAGTCATCTGTAATTTTCCAGGGGCATAGGAGTGTAACAAGAGACTTTGAACTAGGTACCCCGCAGGGTGGTGTCCTCAGTCCTTCCTTATTTAATATCTTAATAAACACGCTGTTAAACTCTATACCGAGCAAACCCAATGTCCACATCATTAGCTATGCTGATGATATAATGATACACACCACTGGGTATGCTAACACGCAGAACACTCTTAACTCTGTATTAGACTCATGTCAGGACCTAGGTTTAATTATCTCAGCAGAGAAAACAAAGATACTAAATCGGCGCCCACCCAGGCAGGGAGGAGATGTTCGCAAGATGCAACTGTCTGATGGCTCCCAGCTTGACTATGTAAACAGATTCAAATACCTTGGCCTTGAGGTGCCACTGTATGGTCCTGTTGTATTCAGACTCTGTCGTCAGTATAATGAGAGGCTCCGAGCTCTCAAGGCTGTTGCAGTTTATCACTCAGGCTATGGTGCCAATGTCAGAATTGTCAAAATGATGTACTTTGCATACATCAGATCTTTAGTGGATTATGCTGCACCTTTGCTTGTTTTGATGCCTGAAAGAAAGCTTGGAGGGCTTGAAAAATTGCAGAACGAATCCTTGAGGATAATCCTTGGGTGCCCTCGTACCACAAAGATACTTAATATGAGAAAGGAACTTAATATTCTGAGCGTTGTTGATCGTGTTACTGAAATTAACTGTCAAATTGGTATAAAAATGCTTAGGCTAACTCATCCTAATCCTTGCACAGAAGCCCTCCAGAATTTCTTTATTGAAGATCAGCGTTGTTCCAAATGGATAACAAAAACTGGAACTCAACTCAGAATGTATCAGGTTCATGATTTGTACCAAGAGAAACAACAACGACACTTTCCTGCACCGTGAGAGGTTACACCCTTTCCAGTTTTAATCCCTCCTGTTAAAAATGGGAGTCTGTTCTATGGGAAGTTTAGTAGTGAATGGATGTAGGGGCAGTAGTTAGCATTAAGAGTTATTTTATTTATTTATTTATGCATATACAAGAATGTACATAAGGAATGTGAGGATACAAATATGGTAATTACAGTCTTGTAAAGCCTCTAGCACGCGCAGCGTTTCGGGCAGGTCCTTAATCTAAGAAAATTTTAAGGAGGTAAATACTTGCAAAATTTATAGACAAAAAAATGATAACAGATTACATGAAATGAAAAAAAAGAAGATGAGAGAAAATTGAAGGTACAGTATATTAAAGCACATAGGTAGCTAAGATTGATTGCAATGAACGCTTGAATGGTAGTTGACAAAAAATAGGTAGGCACAATACAGCAGAAACAATATAAGATTGATTGCAATGACGGCTTGAATGGTAGTTGACAAAAATTGGTAGTCACAATACAGCATATGGCTAGCACATAAAAGAAGACAGCAATGAACACAATGATAAGGTTGTTTGATATTACATAAAAATTAGGAGAATGGGTAACACTAGGTACAGAGCAAATTTAAAGCTCAGTGTAGGAAACTAAGAAGATGAAGTTAGGTACTTTTTGGTTTTGCTTTTAAATAAGGCAAAAGTTTTACAGTTTTTCAATTCACTAGGGAGTGAGTTCCATAGACTAGGTCCCTTAATTGATGGACTTAATTGGTCCATCAAATATGGGAGATCTAAAAGGCCCGGCCCCCAAAATAAAATATCCATAGTGAATATTAATTGGCTTCTAGATAATGTCAGTCTAGAGGTTGATCATAGCTGGATCTCCTACACAGGAAGAATGGATACTCCTTTAACTAACTTACTTATTTATTAACCCCTTAACAACCCCCCCATATACATTCAAACCAATAACAATAATAATAATTACTTTACCACACTATCTTACGTTAAAAGCCTTGGTCCACATAAGCAGGATACAAGGTTTACACTGCGAACAAGCTAGGGTAAAGTACTACTAGTGTAACACGGGTAGGGTTTCCCGACTTATCTTTCCTTCTTCTTTTCCCCCTCTACCCGTATTCTTACTTTTTATTCTCTACAAGGGACTCCAAAACTTTTACCAAAGCCAACTCCACGCCACGTGGTCCTAAGACGATTGACCGACTTAGGATTCTACAACCAGTATGACGTGACCTAGGCTTCGAGCAAAACCCTAGAGTCGCCTCCGCCGCCACCATCAGACCAGTAACACAGAACAATGATCGAGGTCTGGATCGATCATGCTAAGTAATCAACCTTGGGGGCTTGATCCCCACTATAACCGATGACCTTGAGAGTTCTTAAGTGTGGAATTAATTACACAGGAATGATGAATTCCAATTTGATGTTAGAATCGACGCCCAATCCAACTCTGCCTCGTGTGGACCACGTGACCAGGACAAGTAAACATAAACAAATGGAAACAATGAAAATGCAAATTATTAACTAATTAATTTATTAAAAGAAAAACTAAAACAAAATCTAAATATGTTCACTCCCTGTCACTTTAACACTCCCTACTTGACCTGGATGGCAATGAGTTGACTATCCCTATAAATAACAATAGCAACTGTACCTCTATGTTTTACCAGCTAAAGATGTTGGGCTGGTCTTGGGGGAGAGGTGAGATGGGTTGACCTCCCCCAGTTGATCTTGAGTTCACACTGATCTCTCCTCGTCTGGTCTACCCCAGACTAGAGCATTGTATCCTTCCGCATAGTCTAAGTTTTACGAAGTTACTTAGCCAGGTTTAAGTTATAACAATTAACCTCTGTTGTACTTAATTGATCCAGACTGGTTGAATTATTTTACTGAAATTAAATTACACAAGCATCTAACGGCAGAGCTGTTCCCGATCCCCAAAATGGTTAATTGAACTTTGAGAAATAGTAGACATGTCAACCCTGATGACCTATGACCGCCGGTCACTCCGCCTTACAACTTAGATCTGATTCGTGACGTCACTGATGGTGACTTAACTCAATAATTAGAATACTCTTGATATTGTATCCAGTACTATTATACAATACAATTTTAATACAAAATGAATAAAGGCTAATTTCTCTAACTTACTGAATACTATAGGATGGTTCATTATACGAAGCTATGAACAAAGCGTCGATTATTTTCACCGCGAATTCCCCTGGGGTCAGGTCCCAGGTCACCACGCGGGCTCAGCTTCCCATTCTCTTTTGTCGATAAACCACTCTGGATAATTCTTACAACCAGCCTAGTTTGTTACACTAGTGAAGAACTTGAAGCTTGAGTCAGCTTAGGGTAGGGAGGCCACGTGGTTCCACTGGGACTCCCTTAGAATAACTAGGACTATAAACACTAGGAACACCTAATTCATACAAAGTATAATATTCTACACATTAGAACACGCCTATGCCAGACAATGAGGACACAATACAGTATACTTAACTCGGTAGTTAAACACAGAAATAGAGAGACAAGAGGTGGAGGAGGAAGTTCTTTTCACGACAACGCCAGCTCAGAGAAGAGAGAGCGTCTCCACTCTCCTCCTTCAGTTCACTCGCTGCCAGCAGATTACTCAACTAATCGTACAGCATTCCTATCCCAAGTTTACTCAGGTTTACTTTACAAATGATTAGAAAGTATTAGTAAACATAGTTGGTGCCTATTTTATTATTTAATAATCAACCCCAAGCTCAGTCTTTAAATGCACTTTGAGAAACAGGAATAGTCTTACGTCTGGCAGGGAAGATACAAACAAATGCACCTCGCCATGCATCTCCCTATTAAAAGGTAGTTTAATTTAGCTCAATTTGACCTCTGGTTTCTGTGGTGTTTGTGTGTTACTGAGGAAGTCTTGGTTGTAGGGTTGATGTAAAGTCATGACTTGGTTACTGACTTTAATACTTAATATGATTACATGACTAGTAGCTACCAAGCTTGGCGGGCGTCCTGTACGCTCTATTGTTTACCTTCTCTCTCTGGCGTCTCAGCCGCCGCACATAGAAAACGGATGGTACCATTTTCTGTGAACATGACATCCCTCCTTTTCTTTAAAAAGAATGAATACAGGATGTCTACCATGCTTGTAGCACAAAGCAAAGTTATTGACACAAAGTAAGTTATTACCATATCAAGAGATACTGCATACATTTAACATTAATTAAGCACACAAAGAATTTAAACAACTTAATCTTTTCCACAAAGGATTTCAATGTTAAAAATACATATGCAATGTTAAACAAACATGAAAGAAACTGTAATACAAAGTTACAAAATATTGAATGAGATATCTGCATTATTCAAACAATATTAAATTTAGTTTAGCATAATAAGTAAATACTTTTCATTACATAGGAACACAATTAATCATCAAATCCTGTAGGGCGTTTAACATGACGTTTAGGACGAGAGTCCTTAAATGCAATAACATCCCTTGATGAATTGTTTGTCGGGTTATAACTATTTTTTTCTTTTTCTTTTGCACGACTTTGCACTTCATCATTTTCTACACTAGTTGGAATCACTTTGAAATAAGCCATATTACGTGTTATACTATGATCTCTATTACTAGCTGTTACCATAGTTCCTTTTACACTAATCACTTTATATGGTTTTGTATCATACGGCATATCTAACTTTCCCTCTTTTTTCTTTTTAACGAGAACAGTGTCACCAACCTTTATGAACTGTTCCTTTGCACGTTGATCATGAGCAATTTTCATTTTGCCCTTGGCTAGTGCATCCTTCTGAGCGAGACGTTTATCCGTTACCTCGGCTGGCATGACGGGTAGTGCGATTCTCATAGGACGTCCAAATAAAAGTTCGCCAGGCGACTTGCCCAGTGTTCCATGTGGTGTTGCACGGTAGTTCCTGAGAAAAGCATACATAGCTTGTTTCCAGGATCGTCCTTCGGCATGAGCACAGCGTACCGCTTTCATGAGAGGTTGCATGAATCTCTCAACTTCTCCATTTGCTTGAGGATGTAGTGGCATCACACGGCGGTGTTTGAATCCAATATGCTCAGAAAAGTTGACGAAGTCTTGTCCATTGAATGGCGGTCCATTGTCTGTCTTGACAACTTCGGGAATGCCAAAGTTTGAAAAGATCTTGTCGAGTTTCGGGATGACAGCCTTTGCAGATGTGGAAGTGATGATTTCTACTTCTGGATAACGTGAGTGATCATCAATGACTACCATCAAGTACTCTCCAGTTGGTAGTGGTCCACAGAAGTCCATCGATACTTCCGTCCATGGTGCAGCAGGTAGTGGTGAAGGTTGTAGAGGTGTTGGTCTTGAAGTATCCACTGCAGCTTGGCAAGGGACACAGGCATCATGCATATCCTTTGCTTGACGATCAATGCCAGGAAACCACACCTTTTCTCGTAGCAGCTGTTTCGTCCTAACAAGACCTTGGTGTCCTTGATGTGCAAGCTTCAGAGCACGTTGCTGGAGAACAGCTGGAATCACGATACGAGTACCTCACAGCACAGTGTCGCGTTGTTGCGTAACACTTAATTCTGTCTGGATGCGTTCAAGTGCTTTGAATGCATCTTGGTCAACTCCTGAGGGTGGGATGCGTGGAAACTTTTTCTTAGTCAATGCATCCACTGTTGCTTGCAGAGTTGGGTCCTCTAGGGTTGCAGTACGGATTTCATCAAGAGTAAGAGCCTTAGGGACTGCATCACAGGTTACAGAGTGTACATATTCCTCGGCAACTTGCTGATGCTTGGTGATGGTGAAACTGTTTGCAGGATGTCGACTGATGTAATCAGCGGGATTGCCTGCACCCGGCTTGTATTTCACCGTAAAGTTGTATGGTTGCAGACGAAGAGCCCATCTCTCAATGCGAGCTGGTGGTTTGGACTTTGGATTATTGAAGATGGTCTCCAACGGTTTGTGGTCAGTGACCATCGTGGTGAAGGGCGCACCAAGCAGATACACATTGAAGTGTTCACAGCCCCATACAAGAGCAAGAGCTTCCTTCTCTGTCTGACTGTATCGTTGCTCAACATCTGTGAGAGAACGGCTGGCGTAGGCAATTACTACTCTGGAATCTGGTTGACCAGGTTTGTGTTGGGCTAAAACAGCACCTAATCCAACAGGACTAGCATCCACCGTTAACTCAGTGTCCATTGATGGATCAAAGTATGCAGCAGTCGCATTCTCTACTAGTGCATCTTTCACAGCATCAAATGCATTTTGCTCGATATCGCTCCAGTACCATGATGCATTTTTCTTCAGGAGCTCACGTAGAGGCTTCGTAATGGTAGCAAAATCTGGAATGAAGCGAGAACAGTAGTTTGCCATTCCCAGAAAACTATGTACTTCAGTGGACGTTGAAGGAGGTGCAGCATTCTTGATATCTGCAACTTTCTTAGGATCTGGAGACAGACCTTTGTCACTAAGTACATGTCCAAAGAATTCAATTTTATGTTGATTGAACTCACACTTTGCTCGGCTTAGCGTCAAATTCTTTTCTCGTAAGCGTTGCAATGTTGCACGAAGAGCTTTGTCGTGTTCAGCTTGGGTACGGCCATAAACAATGATGTCATCAGACATGTTGTCAGCATTAGGTATATCTTGCAATACCTGGCTGATGGTGTGCTGGAATACCTCGGCAGCACTGTTAATACCAAAACTCAGGCGCTTGTACCTATACAGACCTCGATGTGTCGTAAACGTTGTGATGAAGCGACTCTCATCATCAAGTTCAAGCTGATGATAGCCCTTGTTTAAATCTAACTTGCTGAATACAGTTGCACCATTCAAGCGGTAGATCATATCATCTACAGTGGGTGTAGGATGGCGTTCACGCATTATTGCCTTGTTGGGAACACGCATGTCCACACAAATGCGTATCTCATCTGGATTCTTCGGCTTTGGTGGAGTGACAATTGGGCTTACCCATGGTGTTGGGCCTGTTACTGGTTCAATGATATCTAGTTCTATCAGCCTATCCAGTTCGGCATCGACTTTCTTGCGAGTATGGAATGGTTGTCGGCGATGTGGCTGGGCAACTGGAATTACATCTGGGTTGATATGCAGATGTACTTTGCTATCAGTATAACAACCTATGGATTTAAATCGATCAGAAAATTCAGCAACAATACCATCAACATTGTTTGCAGATTCCACTGCTACAGCATTAGAAAGCTGAAGTAGCCCCAATTTGGTTGAAGTCTTGTAACTGAGTAAAGACTCCTTTGCATTCCTAACAACATGGAATGTAGTAATGAGCATTGCATTCTTTGACTTAATCTCTGCAGTGAAAGTTCCAATCACTGGCAAGGCTACCTTTGAAGCATAGGCAGTGGCTTTGCCATTATAGTTCTCAAGCTTTGGGAACTGTTTTTTAAATTTCTCATAGTGGCACTCAGCAATGGTATCAATGTTTGATCCAGTGTCAATGAGAACCTTGAGACAAATACCAGCAATGTATACACATGTCTCTGGGTTGTTTGGAAGATCATTCCATTCTGTGATTGCTTGTACTCCATAAGTATAATCACATTCACTGTCATCTGAGACTGGTTGTAATGAAATGTTGTCTTGTACATTGTTAACATTCTTGATTTGAGGTGCAATATTGTGTTTACCACCTCGACCCCTATGACCTGATCCTCGTACAATGCTTTTATTCATTGACTGTGGTTTCTTTAGTGCTGAACGACACATAGCACCAAAATGACCTAGTTTTCCACACTCATAGCACTTCTTACCTTGAGCAGAACAAACATTATCTTGGTGTGGGTAGTCTCCTCCACAATTGTAACATTTATTGTTGACACCCTCTGATGTGGGTCGTTGTGACTGCTTGAGCCTTGTTCCTTGACCCCAGTTGTGACGTGGTTCTCGGCTAAATTTACTGTTAGGTTTGGCATGTCTTCTTTGATTACGATGTCCTCCCTGAACTTTACATACCTCATCACTGTTAGTAACAGTGGCAGAACCGTTATTGGCACTGCACTCCATGACACGAGCATCACGTGCAGCATCTTCCATTCAACGAGCAATATCCAGTATCTTGGTAAGAGAACTTTCATCATCAACAAGTTCTAGAGCTCTTCGACGGAGACGTGTAGATGTGCATGTTTCAATTATTTGCTGTTTGATTTCTTTGTCAACATCAGCAAACTCACAATGGGCTGCTAAACCCTGCAGACGTGTGTGGTATTGATCCACAGTTTCATTAGAGAGTTGTTTTGCTCTCCTGAAATGCATAATTTCCATAGCAGTATTTTGCCTTGGTTTGAAATGCTCTGTTAGTTTGGCTTTGGCAGTGTCATAATCTTTGGCACCACCAGTGTCTTTCAGTGTGTCAAAGATGTCACAAACTCTATCACCTGCATAATGAAGTAGAAAGGCACGCTTTCTTTCAGCACTTTTGATGTCAGAAACTATCAACAAATTTTCAAACTTTTTAAGCCATTTGACCCACCTCTGTGACAGGTTTGTCTGGTCACAGTCAGGATCAAATGCAGGAAACTGAGGTATATTTGCCATTTTTACTGAATAAATGTAACTTATCACTTAAATGTTCCTCAGAATATTAAACACTTACTGCACTGAATATGTTAGTCAAGAATTCACTGTAATTACTTTAATTTTGCAAAGCACACAAGCATTTTAATGCAAAAGTTCACAACAGTGCACAATATAGCAGCAACTGACTTCTTACCTAGCCCTTGTGTACATGTGTTGTTCCTACTCACAGCAGCAGCACAGCAGTTGGCACAGCAGTTGGCACAGCAGTTGGCACAGCAGTTGGCACAGCAGTTGGTACAGCAGCAGTTGGTACAGCAGTTGGTGCAGCAGTTGTTACAGCAGTCAGTTCAGTGTGATGAATTTTGTTGCACGAAGCGTCGTTTCGTAACCAAAACATCAGGTTTTGTACACATCAAAACGTCGTTTCGTACACAACGTCGGCAGATTCCTCAGTACACAGTTTCTTCAGCACAGCTTGGGTAGCACACAGCTTGGGTAGCACACAGCATTGGTTAGCACACAGCATCGTTTAGCACACAGCATTGGTTAGCACAC
Source organism: Procambarus clarkii (assembly GCF_040958095.1). NCBI lineage: Eukaryota > Metazoa > Arthropoda > Malacostraca > Decapoda > Cambaridae > Procambarus > Procambarus clarkii. The sequence continues at coordinate 14,598,302 of NC_091222.1, forward strand.
AGCATCGGTTAGCATACAGCATCGGGTATGGCGCTCACAGCTTCTCTTCCTCCTCCAGGCAGCATGCTTCTCCCTTGTGTTTGAAACTGAACAAATACCTGCGTTCACAGTTCATCCTCGTCGCCAATGTGGTGTTTGTGTGTTACTGAGGAAGTCTTGGTTGTAGGGTTGATGTAAAGTCATGACTTGGTTACTGACTTTAATACTTAATATGATTACATGACTAGTAGCTACCAAGCTTGGCGGGCGTCCTGTACGCTCTATTGTTTACCTTCTCTCTCTGGCGTCTCAGCCGCCGCACATAGAAAACGGATGGTACCATTTTCTGTGAACATGACAGTTTCCAGTTGAGGAACTCAGGGTCGAAACACCTCCCTTTCCACCCAAGAAGCAAATTAGAGATCAGCCCAAGCTTCGTCTTGAGGCAAAGCTCAACGCCGTAAGCCATATTGATGCTCTGTCCATAGAGCATTCTCTTTCTCAAATTATATACACTGATGGTTCCCTATACCGCACCACGGGTGCAGCTGGAAGTGCAGTTGTCCTGACAATGGGCGATGGCCTATACTTTGAGTGGGGAGTCCGTATAAACAACTGGGCCTCTACCCTTCAGACTGAACTATTTGCCTTGATCCTTGCACTGAAATGTGTACAAGTCTCCAAACTTGATACATTAATTGTAAGTGACTCCTTATCATCCTTAAATGCTCTCAACTCTTAAAGACATAACTGTAACATGCTCGTGTCCGAAGCTAGATACAAATACAACAAAATTATTAAGGATGGTAACAGAGTCCATTTCATGTGGTCTCCATCTCATGTTGGCCTCCGAATGCATGATAGAGCTGATAAGTTAACCAAAGAATCTGCCTTTAAAGGAGCCGTTGAGTGTTACCTTGGATTGTCAATGAGCAACCTGAGAGCAGCAGTACACCGAGAACTTCAACAAGATCTTGTAGATCTGAGGCAAAGTGAAATTGACACCAGTAATTCCATCTATCATCATACTATCATGCAAGAGGAGCCACACATCTATGGATCATCCAATAAAATCAGCAGACTTCTAGATGTTACTACTGCTCAGCTTAGACTCTGTTACAAGTATCTGGGAATTCTCATTATCTGCTGATGTAGACCTGACCAAATGTAAACTGTGTCAACAAAATTATTCGCACACCCTCCGTCACTATGTGATGGAGTGCGAAAAGGTACGTGAATTTAGAGACAATTCTATAACCAATGTTCCAGCGATGTGTAAATATTTCATTCAAAATGATCTGCTACCAGAAATTTTAGTCAAATATCCCCAGTTTGCTAACTGTAGGTAGTAATTGAGTGATTGTAACCTATCCACTGCTGCCCACTGGATGGGGGGCAATGTGCAGGACAAACATATAAATTGTGACACTAGCTCTCCACATATGTCAGTTGCTTAATTTAGAACCTGTACTTGAGGTCGATCTCGAACCCATTGTTGATGTGACGACTTATATTAAAGTTTGTAACTAGCTCATCAAGATTGTAACTTGCTTAGCTAAATGAATTGTGGGGTTCAGTCCCTGAGCCCATTATGTGCCTCTGTAACCCTTTCCACTACCGCCCACAAGATGGGTATGGGGTGCATAATAAATGAACTAAACTAACTCCCACCCTACCCTTCAACATCGGTGTTCCTCAGAGCAGCATACTTGGCACCCTCCTCTTTCTCATCTACATTAATGACCTTCCAAATGCCTCCCAACACCTCAAACTAATTTTATTTGCTGACGACACAACCTTCATTTACTCCAGTCCTGACCCCCTTGCTCTAAATGCCAGAGGAAATACTAAGCTAAATAAAGTCCATCTTTTCAGATTCAGATTCAGATGCAGATTCAGATGTTTATTCAGGTAAGGTATATACATACAAGTGATGTTACATTAATGGATTGATATATAGATAGAGCTAGTACATACAATGCCTAAAGCCACTATTACGCAATGCGTTTCGGGCAAGAAAAACATTAATATCTAGAACTTAATACTAATTGAGCATAAAGAATAAAAGATGTTGAGAACAAATACAAATAAAGATAAAAAAAAAGGGGGAACATGACTGAAAAAGCAGCACAAATACAATAGGTTGACAAACAGTGTTGATTAAAAAAAAGAAAAAAAAAAAATAACAGACATGGGTTGACAATAGAGGAGTGAGGTAGATTACAGGGAATTTATTAGGTAGTGTTTAGTTTTTATCTTAAACTGGTTGAGAGAGGTACAGTCTTTAACATGGTTGGGAAGGTCATTCCACATTCTGGGCCCCTTGATTTGCAGAGCATTTCTAGTTTGATTAAGACGTACTCTAGGAATATCAAAACTGTATTTATTTCTGGTGTGGTGCTCATGGGTTCTGTTACAACCTTCTATGAAGCTTTTAAGATCAGGATTGGCATTATAGTTTAGCGTTTTATATATGTATAATACACATGAGAGAATGTGCAGTGACTTAATATCTAACATATTAAGAGATTTGAGTAGGGGTACCGAGTGATGTCTGGGGCCAGAGTTGGATATTGTTCTAATAGCGGCTTTGTGTTGGGTAATTAGAGGACGTAAGTGATTTTGGGTAGTAGAACCCCAAGCACAAATACCATAGTTGAGATAAGGATAGATAAGGGAGTAATAGAGAGTCACCAGAGCAGGGCGTGGTACATAATATCTGATCTTAGAAAGAATGCCCACAGTTTTTGAAACTTTTTTTGATATATTTAGAATGTGTCCCTGGAAATTCAGCTTGTGGTCAATGAGAATGCCAAGGAATTTGCCATCTAATTTGTTACAAATTTGGGTATTGTTTATTTTGAGATTTATAAGACTAGAGGATTTATTGCCAAACAGAATATAGAAGGTTTTGTCAATGTTAAGGGTGAGTTTGTTGGCAGTTAGCCAAAGATGGACTTTATTTAGCTCAGTATTTACTGTGGCATTTAGAGCAAGAGGGTCAGGACTGGAGTAAATGAAGGTTGTGTCGTCAGCAAATAGAATTGGTTTGAGGTGTTGGGAGGCATTTGGAAGGTCATTAATGTAGATGAGAAAGAGGAGAGGGCCAAGTATGCTGCCCTGAGGAACACCAATGTTGATGGGTAGGGTGGGAGAAATTGTATTATTCACAGAAACATATTGGAGCCTGTCAGTAAGGTAGGACTCGAGGTATTGTAGGGAGTGTCCTCTGACTCCATAATGATGTAATTTAAGAAGAAGGTTTTGGTGGTTGACAGTATCAAAAGCTTTACGCAGGTCCACAAATAACCCAACAGGGAGCTCCTTTTTATCAAGAGCTGTATGAATCGAGTTAAGCATACTAATAAGTGCATCGTTAGTGCTTTTTTTGGGTCTGAAGCCATATTGGCAAGGGCTAAGTATATTGAGTTTGGCTAGATATGAGTAAAGCTGCTTGTATATAAGTTTTTCAAAAAATTTTGACAAGTTTGGCAGGATTGATATAGGTCTGTAGTTGTTAACATCTGTGGGGTCACCACATTTGTGGACAGGCGTTACTCTCGCTTTTTTTAGAATATCTGGAAAGGTTTGGAGTTCAAGTGACTTGTTGAAGAGCAAAGCAATAACAGGGGCTAAAGATCTGGAGGCTTTTTTGTAAATTAAAGTTGGTATCTCCTCAAGGGCACCAGACTTGGTTTTAAGGGAAAGGATTATCTCATTGACGTCAGTGGAGTTAATAGGCTTTAGGTACAGAGACTGTGGATAGTTACCTGTAAGATAGTCCTTAATGTCAGTACTGGAAGATGGAATATCATTTGCAAGGGATGAACCAATGGAAGAGAAGAACCTATTGAACTCAATAGCAGAATCAGAGGCTGAAAGCTGACCATCGTTATTAGACAGGAGAGTCGGTTTGTTATTTAAAGATTTCTTTGATCCCAATATTTGTGAAATTGTGCTCCAAGTTTGTTTAATGTTGCTCTTTATTTGAGTAAATTTATCTTCGTAGTAATTAGTTTTGGCTCGTCTAATTATCTTAGTTAGCAATAATGAGTAATTCTTTGAGAATTCTTTGGAGACAATTCCTAACCTATACTTCTTCTCAAGGTCGTGTTTTTTGTTAATGGATTTCAGTATTCCCTTTGTAAGCCAAGGATTGTTAAGCCTTTTGCTTGTGACTTGTTTTGTAAGCCTAGGACAGTGGGTGTTATAAAGGCTAAGAGTTGTTTGTAGAAAAGATTGCACTGCTAGGTTGATGTCCCCTATGTTACCTAATTCGGACTCCCAGTTGACATTATCAGCAGCAGTTATAAAATTGTTTATAGCAGTTTCATTGTGCAGCCTAAAGCTTAACTCCCTTGTTTCTAGAGGTGGTTTGCTAATGTTAGTTAAGAGAAATGTGGGGTAGTGGTCTGTAGTGCTATCGGTGATTATACCTGAAGTAAGCGGAGAGGTTATGTTGGTCCAGATGTGATCTAGAGTCGTGGCAGTGCTATCAGTGATTCTAGTAGGTCTAGTGATTAAGGGTATGAGGAGGCAGGAATTCATACAGTTATCTTTGGCTAACAGCCAACAAACTCACTCTTAACATTGACAAAACGTTCCATATTCTGTTTGGCAATAAATCCTCTAATCAAATAAATCTCAGAATAAACAATTAATACCCAAATTTGTAACAAAATAGATGGCAAATTCCTTGGCGTTCTCATTGACCACAAGCTAAATTTCTAGGGACACATTCTAAATATATCAAAAAAAGTTTCAAAAACTGTTGGCATTCTTTCTAAGATCAGATATTATGTACCCCGCTCTGCCCTGGTGATGCTCTATTACTCTCTCATCTATCCATATCTCAATTATGGTATTTGTGCTTGGGGTTCTACTACCCAAAATCATTTACGTCCTCTAATTACTCAACACAAAGCTGCTATTAGGACAATATCCAACTCTAGCCCCAGACATCACTCGGTACCCCTACTCAAATCTCTGAATATGTTAGACATTAAGTCACTGCACATTCTCTCATATGTATTATACATATATAAAACGCTGAACTGTAATGCCAATCCTGACCTCAAAAGCTTCATTGAAGGTTGTAACAGAACCCATGAAACCCATGTTTCACCAGAAACAAATACAGTTTTGATATTCCAAGAGTACGACTTAATCAAACTAGAAATGCTCTACAAATCAAGGGACCCAGAATGTGGAATAACCTTCCCAATCATGTTAAAGACTGTACCTCTCTCAACTAATTTCAGATAAAAGCGAAGCTATACCTAATAAATTCCCTGTAACCTACCTTACCCTTTTGTTGTCAACCTATGTCTGTTTTTTTTTTAACACCGCTGTTTGTCGACCTAATTATATTTGTGCTGCTTTTTCAGTCATGTTCCCCCATTTCTTATTTTTATTTTTATTTGTTCTCAACACATTTTATACTTTAAACTCAATTAGTATTAAGTTTTAGTCTTTAATGTTTTTCGTGCCCGAAACGCTTTGCGTAATAGTGGCTTTAGGCATTGTATGTACCAGCTCTATCTATAAACCTAGCAATTTTTGTAAAATTCTCTTGTATATATGTACCTTATCTGAATAAACATTTATTATTATTTTTTAACATTCCATGACAACACTTTCAGTCTAGGGTGATCCATTATTAAACAATTCACTTTCTAAGTCAACCCCAATAAGTTCACTAAATGATAGCCATACCTTGTATAACATCTCCCACCTCCTCCCAAGTTCACCAGTAAAAGCACCATTGCGTTTCTCAAGAGATTTTTTCAGTCCTGTGACGTCCAAATGATTCCTTCATTTTTTGTGTAATTATAGAGTTCTTCCTTTCACTACGACTATCATCATTCACACACACTTCACTTTCCTTCATTTCTTCACTCAATGTTTTATTATTGTCCTCATCCACTAGATCCTGACTTTCCTTCACTGTTTTGTGACTTTCCTTGACCTTCACCTGAACGTTAATTTCGCCTCGATGGATTCGATTCTCTGCATAAGATTTCGGAGGAACTCACCAACTTTTCTTAGTTCAGCCCACACCTCCTTGACCATATCATTATGGCCCTCTTTCTCAGCCACAGTAGCCACTTCACTCACCGTTACACTGTCACTGCCGGAGTCCTGAGTGTTGGCGTGGCTGCTTGTTGCTTGAGCCTGTCGAAGTAAAGGTGACTCCTTTACCCACGCATTCGTCCGGATCACTGGTGCTGTTTGGGGCGGACTGTTTTGCTGTGCTCCCGGTGTCTGGGTAAGAGCTCTTGCTTGCTCTGTAACATTCACCGGCCGGGGAACATCCATACTCAGCCTCTTGCTACACACAGCCGAGCTGGCATTGTGAACACCTCCACAGTTGCAGCATCTGGGAACTATTTTCTCATCCAGATTAAGTCTGTTTCTACACACATTAGAGAGGTGATACTTTCCGCAGAAACGACATCGTGGATCATGTTGACAGCTCCAGGATTTATGCCCCCATCTGCAGCATTTCAGACATATTATGGGCTCTTCTACATACTTTGCTACATGCCTGTAGCCAGCCCCGGTGATGAACACAATCTCGGGAACTTCACCTATCACTAGAGCCACTACCTGATTCCTAGCTTCACCTTTAATAAAGTGACGCTTGGCCCACACAAATCGTTGGTCGTCGAGGATGAATTTGGGGTCTAGAATCTGAGGGTATTTGTAGATAATTACCTTCGTCAGCTTCTCGTTCTCCTCCGGTATTTCCATAACAATTCCTTCATATCCTTGCTGGGTAAGATACACAACTGCCTCCATAGAACCTACCGTTAAGTAAGGTCTGTTCACACCTTCCTTCAGCAGGGGCTCGAACTTGCGGTGTTCTCTTCCAAGTGTGACTGTCCACAGCAGCTTGTGATGATAGGCCAGCGTGCATGAGGCAGGGAAGAGAAGCCTCCATCTCCGCTGACCCTCACCTTCCTGACATCGTTCTGTCCGTTCGTCGACACTGGTTTGATCAGTCTCGGCGTCGTTCTTCATTCTCTTGTCGTTTCCGTTATGTGTACTGTTACAACCCTGGGTTCCTCAGTGGAAATCAGAGGTCAAAACTGAGCTAATAAACTGCCTTTAGTATTGGAAACACATCACGATGTTTATGTGTTTGTATCTTCCCTGCCAGACGTAAGGCAATTCTTGTTTCTCACAGAGCATTTTAAGACTGAGCTTGGGGTTGATTATTAAATAATAAAATAGGCAACAACTATGTTTACTAATACTTTCTAATCAAGTGTAAAGTAAATCTGAGTAAACTGGGATAGGATATCTGTACGATTAGTTGAGCAGTCTACTGGCTGCGAGTGAGCTGGGAAGGAGATGCTAGAGCTCTCTCTCTCTGCTGGCTGGCTGTGGTGAAAGGAACTCTTCTCTCTCCTCTCGTTTCTTTATTTCTGTGGGCTGATACCCAGCTAAGTATACTGTGTAACGTTCTCATTGTCTGGCATAGGCCTGTTCTAATGTGTAGAGTATTATTCTTTGTAGGAGATAGGTGTTCCTAGGGTTTGTGTTACTAGTTATTCTAAAAGGGGTCCCAGTGGAACCACGTGGTCTCCCTACCCTAAGCTGACTCAAGCTTCTAGCTCTTTACTAGTAGTACTTTACCTTAGCTTGTTCACAGTGTAAACCTTGTATCCTGTCTATGTGGACCAAGGCTTTTAACGTAAGATAGTGTGGTAAAGTAATTATTATTATTGTTATTGGTGTGAGTGTATATGGGGGGTTGTTAAGGGGTTAATAAATAAGTATGTTAGTAATGGAGTATCCCTTCTTCCTGTGTGGGAGTCCTATGATCAACCTCTAGTCTGACATGGTCTAGTAGCAAGTTATTATTACTGTGGATAGTTTATTTTGGGGGCCGGGCCTTTTAGTTCTCCCATATTGGATAACTCTGTATTCTAACTACCCTTACCCTGATAAAATAAAAAATACAAGTCACAGCTTCGTATCATCTTTTGCAGATGACACAAAAATCAGTATGAAAATTACCTCGGCTGAAGACATTGAAAAACTTCAAGCTGATATTAATAAAGTTTTCGACTGGGCATCAGAAAACAACATGATGTTTAACAGTGATAAATTCCAGGTACTCAGATACGGTAAAAATGAGGACCTTAAACATAATACAGAGTACAAAACACAATCAAATGTACCCATAGTAGGAAAACAGCATGTAAAGGATTTGAGAATAATAATGTCTGACGACCTAACGTTTAAGGAGCATAACCAAGCAAATATTGCGACAGCCAGAAAAATGATAGGATGGATTACGAGAACTTTCAAATCCAGGGATCCCATCACAATGGTTGTACTCTTCAAGTCACTTGTGTTGTCCCGTCTTGAGTACTGCTCAGTACTCACTTCCCCCTTCAGAGCAGGAGAGATTGCTGAAATAGAGGGAATACAGAGAACATATACGGCACGCATAGACGCAATAAAGCACCTAAATTATTGGGATCGTCTCAAAGCCCTTTAAATGTACTCACTAGAAAGAAGACGAGAGAGATATCAAATAATATACACCTGGAAGATACTGGAGGGCCAAGTACCAAATCTACACAGTAAAATAACAACGTACTGGAGTGAACGATATGGAAGAAAATGCAGAATAGAACCAGTGAAGAGCAGAGATGCCATAGGCACAATTTATTTATTTATTTTTTATTTATATATATACAAGAAGGTACATTGGGTTTGTGAGAATACATTGGATAGTACAGTAATTACATTCTTGTAAAGCCACTAGTACGCGCAGCGTTTCGGGCAGGTCCTTAATCTAGCAGATAATTTTAATCAGAGAACACTGTACAAACATCAGAGGTCCGCGGTTGTTCAACGTCCTCCCAGCAAGCATAAGAAATATTGCCGGAACAACCGTGGACATCTTCAAGAGGAAACTAGATTTATTCCTCCAAGGAGTGCCGGACCAACCGGGCTGTGGTGGGTATGTGGGCCTGCGGGCCGCTCCAAGCAACAGCCTAGTGGACCAAACTCTCACAAGTCAAGCCTGGCCTCGGGCCGGGCTTGGGGAGTAGAAGAACTCCCAGAACCCCATCGACTGGTGTGACCCTTGGTGTGACCCTATAGAGGGTACCAACTATGCAGCACCTTCTGCTGCAGTACCTACCACTGCTACTCAACCTCCAAGAACTCAACCTTCAAGAAATCTACTCCAGCGTGTCAACACCCCTGCTCTTTATACTCATCTGATGAATCGGATGAAGACGTATCTGTTGGAACACCATCACCTCCACGGAAAGATCACCTCCAAGCATCAACACGAAACGTGACCACCAAGTCCGACAAGCCTAAAAAGAAGACCAACGATCAAAGTTTGGTGAAATCAACAAGGAAGAAGACTACTAACGAACTGACCTAACATCAACATCTGACATCAAACCTCCACTGCCAGCTGCTTGCGTTCCCGGCCTCTGTGTGTACTGCAAATGACACCCTACTCAATTCTACTTCCATCTGATCAAGTTCAAATCCGCGGTGGTTGGGCCACCGATCTTTCATCTCCCCTCTTCACCTCATCCCCGGATCCTTGCTCAAGATTTCTGCAGCCTCGCCCCGTTCTTCCATCCTCTGCTTGCCAGCTCTATGGACATTTTTAAGTTCAAACCCCATCAACCAGGTATCAACCAGGTATCCCTTAATAGTACTAGTTCCCCCATAGCAAGTCCACCATTCTATAACATGTACTATCACTGTCAACACTACGCCTAGCTTACATCCTGCCTTCTCCGTTTCTTCTGTTGCCTGGTTAGAACTTTTTGAAACTCACTCTCCTCGACTGACTGGCTGCTTTCTGAGTCCATGTGGATATTGCCGTGGGAAGTAGCCAGTTCTTCTGGTGACTGAGTCTCCATCTCAGTACCCAGCATGGGGGGAGATGTGTAGAATGCGATTGATACTAGTCAATCTCCTTGTGTGTAGACTGACACGGGAGACATCTCCCATCACGCAGGGTGCAGTCGCACCTCCACAGATCTCCAGTATCAACTCCTGATACTGGTAATGGCTCAAAAGAGCCACCACTTACGGGCTATTCACGCCCGTGCCACCTTTTGGGTGGCTTAATCTTAATCAATCATCAATCTGTAGACTGAGCTAACACCATGGTACTAACTCCACCCCAAGTCGCGGAGCAGGTACTTCTTGACCCGACCGCGTCCCAGGTAAGACTGGTACTACTGATTGATTGATTGATTGTGATTAAACCACCCAAAAGGTGGCACGGACATGAATAGCCCGTAAGTGGTGGTCCTTTGGAGCCATTACCAGTATCAAGAGCTGTCCACAGCAGCTTATGATGATAGGCCAGTACGTGTGCATGAGGCAGGGAAGAGAAGCCTCCATCTCCGCTGACCCTCACCTTCCTGACCTCGTTCTGTCCGTTCGTCGACACTGGTTTGATCAGTCTCGGCGTCGTTCTTCATTCTCTTGTCGTTTCCGTTATGTGTACTATCACTGTCAACACCACGCCTTACATCCTGTCTTCTCCGTTTCTTCTGTTGCCTGGTTGATCCTGATCTCATAGAAGCTTCATAGAAGGTTGTAACAGAACCCATAAGCACCACACCAGAAATAAATACAGTTTTGATATTCCTAGAGTACGACTTAATCACACTAGAAATGCTCTACAAATCAAGGGACCCAGATTGTGGAATGACCTTCCCAACCATGTTAAAGACTGTACCTCTCTCAACCAGTTTAAGATAAAAACGAAGCTATACCTAACAAATTCCCTGTAACCTACCTTACCCCTCTAATGTCATCCAATGTCTGTTTTTTTTTTTTTAAAGAGCGCTGTTTGTCGACAGAATTGTATTTGTGCTGCTTTTTCAGCTATGTTTTTATTCCATGTTTTCATTTTACTCTTTATGCTCAATTAGTATTAAGCTTTAGTCATTTAAGTTTTTTATGCCCGAAACGCTTTGCGTAATAGTGGCTTTAGGCATTGTATGTACTAGCCCTATCTATAAATCCATCACTCTTTGTAAAATCTCTTTTATGTATGTACCTTACCTAAATAAACATTTTTATTTTTTTATTTTTGGTTAGAACTTTTTGAAATTCGCTCTCCTCGACTGACTGGCTGCTTTCTGAGTCCATGGGAATATTGCCGTGGGAAGTAGCCAGTTCTTCTGGTGACTGAGTCTCCATCTCAGTACCCAGCATGGGGGGGGGGGAGATGTGTAGAATGCGATTGATACTAGTCAGTCTCCTTATGTGTAGATTGAGCTAAACACCATGGTACTAACTCCACTCCAAGTCGCGGAGCAGGTACTTCTTGACCCGACCGCTTCCCAGGTAAGACTGGTACTAGTGATTGATTGATTCATGAGGATTAAGCCACCCAAAAGGTGGCACGGGCATGAATAGCCCGTAAGTGGAGGCCCTTTTGAGCCATTACCAGTATCAATAGATGATACTGGAGATCTGTGGAGGTGCGACTGCACCCTGCGTGACGGGAGATGTCTCCCGTGTACTAGTGATTGATTGATTGATGATGATTAAACCACCCAAAAGGTGGCACGGGCATGTGCCACCTTTAGTCATGTAAGTGGTGGCCCTTTGGAGCCATTACCAGTATCAAGAGCTGATACTGGAGATCTGTGGAGGTGCAACTGCACCCTGCGTGACGGGAGATGTTTCCCGTGTGGTACTAGTGGCTTTACAAGATTGTAAATACTATGCTATGTATTCTCACAAACCCAATGTACCTTCTTGTATATAAATAAATAAATAAATAAATAAATAAATAAATAAATAAATAAATAAATAAATAAATAAATAAATAAATAAATAAATAATAAATAAATAAATAAATAAATAAATAAATAAATAAATAAATATATGTGGGATTCGTCTTCTGTTGTTGTGTTGATTTAGGGGCGACGACGATCGTATTCGTCTTCTGTATGAACTGACTAGTATCAAATATCCTTGTGCTGTAGCTGCCCCTAACCCTACCACAACAAAGCTAAAATTTCTTGGGTCACGTATTCCAGGCAACGCTAAAGCTTAATTACGGTTCCCAGCGGAAGTATAATAACTCCAGATAGCTCCTCACGTTACAAGACAATTGCTGTAGTCATCAGGAATAGATAACCTTCAAGGAAACTGCGAATTTTATAGAAGATGACGAAACCTTACCCGTGTCTAGTGTGTGAGAAAACCTTCAGCCTTTCAGGATCTTTGAAGAGTCACATGTTGATGCATACGGGGGATAAACGTCATGAATGTCCAGAGTGTGGGAAAAACTTCTATCGCGTTGGATCTTTGAAGACTCACATGGTGGTTCATACAGGTGATAAACCTCACGTGTGTCCAGAGTGTGGGAAAGGATTCAGTCAACGTGGATCTGTGAAGAGGCACATGATGCTGCATTCGGGCATTAAGGTTCATGAGTGTCCAGAGTGCGGGAAAAACTTTAGTCGTGTTGAAAGTATGGAGTGTCACATACTGGCACATACAGGTGATAAACCTCATGTGTGTCCACAGTGTGGAAAAAGATTTAGTCAACTTAAAAATATGAAGGCTCACATGATAGTGCATGTGGATGATAAACCTCATGAGTGTCCAGAGTGTGGGAAAAGATTTAATCAACGTCAGTCAAGAAACCGGCACATGATGTTACACATGGGCATTAAACTGCACGCGTGTCCAGAGTGTGGGAAAAGATTTAGTCGACTTCATTCCGTAAACAGGCATATGATGATGCATGTGGACATCAAACCGTATGAGTGTCCAGAGTGTGGGAAAAACTTTGCTCGTCGTGAATGTGTGAAGACTCACATGTTGGTGCATGTCGGTGATAAACGCCATGAGTGTCCACAGTGTGGGAAAAAATTCTTTCAACTTGTATCTATGACAAGGCACATGAAAGTGCATATGGATACTAAACTGCATGAGTGTCCAGAGTGTGGGAAAAAGTTCACTTGTCAAAGTAATATGAAGAAGCACAGGAATGTGCATTCAGGTATTAAGCCTCACATGTGTCCAGAGTGTGGGAAAAGTTTCAGTGAGCTTGGAAATATGAAGAGGCACATGGCAGTGCATTCTGGTGGCAAACGTTTCGAGTGTTCCGAGTGTGGGAAAAGATTTAAGCAACGCAATAGTATACTACTTCACATATTAGCACATTCTGGTGATAAACCTCAATAGGCCTTGTGTCCTGTTTTGACAGAAATAATCATAATTTTATGTCTCCAAATTTGTTGTCTCCAAAATTTTCAGTGCCATTCATGTTAGCACAGTATTGTATGAGATGCAAATCAGGACATTAACTTGTTACAAATTAAGTATATTATTTGGAAACTGAGCTGCAACTTAAAAAAGCACGCTATCAATACATCAGTTTGATATTTCGCAAAGTAATCTTTGTTTTCATAGTTTTGCATGAAAAATATATTTGACCATAAAGGCAAGACTCTGTAGCACATTGTATTTAGGTTATATATTAATCATCGGTTCTAGTAAAAATCGGTACACCTCATAACCCAACGAAACACCAGGAAAACTGCAATGGTAAAAATACTCAAGATTATTCATAGGTAAGTTAATACTTTTGGATTTTTCCAAGATAAGACAAAGTTGAGAACATGATTTTAGCATTTGTTATTAATGCTTTCCATTTAGGACCTATTAAAAAATAGAAAAAAATATATATAGCACCCATTATAGCTTTTGGTAATGTTACAATTGGGAGCCTATTAGGGTTTAAACAAGGTATAGGAGAACCATCTAAAAGTGGTAGGATAGGCCTGGCCCCCAGGGAAGCAGTTCCCAACAATTAATAAATAAATATGGTCTGTAATCTTTAGCAAACCTCTTAACCCAAGTTCAAGAGGAGGGAATTGGATACTCCAGGTGAATATTTAGCAACTTTATTATAACCCTAAAACCCCCAAGTACAGCAGAACACTGTATTCTTTACAGTACACATCTACCTTACGTTACCTCTCTGATCCCACTTAAACAGGAGACGAGGTTTACATGCATCAAACTAGTGGCAAAGTCTACGATTCCTTAAGGGACAATTAAACTTAAATTACAAATGAACCTTTAACCTAAATAGGTATAATTATATCAGACACCTGTTCACTGGTCAGTACCTTGATCTAGTTACATGGATCTCTAGGTTAGGACCAGGGTACACACACAAGGTTACACTTAAAAGAAAAGGGCAGCAGGTGGTAATGGTACTTAACTTGCTTATAAAACTTAAGAAGTAGAGGAGTAGGAAGAGACGCCCAGCCACTATGACCAACCAGCCAAAGTCGCAAACACAAGAGGCCGAAATCACCATCGCGATGTGTCTGGTTGTTTGGCTTGATCAGCTGATCATACAGTAAATATTTACTCTCTTAATACAATATTTAATTGCCACTATTCAGTTCTAAGCAATATAACATCCTAGCTTTGTAATACACTACACCAAGTATTATCACAGTGTAACTAAAAAGCTAGGAGCATCATGATGCTGTAACGTCTGGCAAGGACACAATCGCATACTATTTACAAATTGAGTAACCAATTCTGTGCTAAAACTACCAGATAATTAACACTCCTTCTTTAACCAAGCCTATCTAAAAACTATGATTTAAATAACAATTCTCCAACATATAATCTCAACACATTCAGGGCTGATCACACTAAAATGCATACATAAGTGAAAGGGTCCCTTCATCATCTATATGTAAACAAATGCCATACGATCCTGGGTCCATATGTCACAGTAACACTGGACCCAGGATCGTAAATAGGTTAAGGACTTAGGGTTAAGGGTTATAATTAGGTTAAGGACATTTTGTTTTTTATAAGCATTTCAGTCTAAGTCTAGACTGTCTTCAGTGCAAGTCTAAGCATTTCATTAGACATTTGGGCAGGGAGTAGAAAACTGTTTGAGATGTACACGAAGTGAATACATTTTAGTAACAGTAATAACAAAAAGTGTTTTTTCATTCAGGAATTAGAAACTCATCAGTAAGCTTAATCTGTTTTAAATATTTTCATATCTTTTTTTTTTTTACTCTTTAAAGTTTTACTATCGATGAATAGTACTGTATTATTAAAGTTACTTCTGTCTCATCTTTATTCATGACTTTCTAATGTAGATATCTCTAGAATTAATACTAGCCTGACTAGTATTTATTTTTGCAAAACTTCCACATTTAGGCTATATGGCCCTAAGACATTTATATTAACCAAACCTCATCAGTTATCTAGCATATCCAGCCTGACTAGTATTTTTATTAGTCTGAATGCGAGAGTTAATCATATTTGCTAGTGTATAAGATACATTTATAATTTTTAGATGTATAAAAAAATTGCCCTGCGTCTAATATGGCCGTATTATGGATGGGAGACTGAGCACTGTAGGCTAAGGAGACAGACAAGCATACATTTTTCCCTACAAAACCACTTTAAAGTATCTTTAAATAAATGTATGATGAAACATACTAAAATTGTTTTTCCATAAAATAGCCATAGGGGTGTGTTTTATGCAAGGGTATGTCTTTTATGCCTGCAAATACGGTATGAATGTATATACGATTTCCAGCACTGTATTTCTTTATATCAGACGTATTAATCTGACCTGAATTTGTATTATCCTGGGAGCATTTCATTCATGGTGGTTTGCCTAGACTATGCCTAATTTTCTGTTATTATTGATGTCATTATTTATAAGCTATTATATATAAGGGTGGTTACTCATTAGCTAAATGTGAATTTAATTTTAATGCTAAAACCTCTGTTTAAATATTGCCTATTTAGTATGTATGATCACATAGGCTTATGTGGGGACCAGATGCAGAAGTAGCAATTATTAATCTGTTTGGTAATTTAATTTCCTGTTGTTTTGATGAAAGGGAATACTGTATTTATTTAAAATCATTTTGAAGTAATGGAGTAACTTGAACCCAAATTCAGGTATTTCCCAGACACCTGTTTTAACTGACTCTGCCATGATAGTAACCTGAGGGGTCTGGTAGCTGAGTGGACAGCGTGCAGAACTCGTAATCCTGTAGCCCGGGTTCAATTCCCGGAATAGGCAGAGACAAATGGGCAGAGTTTCTTTCACCCTGATGCCCCTGTTACCTAGCAGTAAATAGGTACCTGGGAGTTAGACAGCTGAAACAGGTTGCTTCCTGGGGGCGGGTGTGTGTGAAAAAATATATATATATAGTTTGTAGTTAGTACCAGTTGGATGATTTGACAGTTGAGAGGCGGGCCAAAGAGCAGAGCTCAACCCCTGCAAGCACAACTAGGTGATTACAAACGTCGACCAACCTGGTACTCTATTGAATTCTCTGGGTAGTTCTGGAGACCCCGAACCTTAGCCCAACTAGGGTTTTACAGTCAAAATGATTTTCATTTATATATCATGCCAGTGTAATTTCATTGTGGATTGTAGTTATTGTTATATTTATTATTAGTTAATATTATAGATAGAATAAAGTTAAATACTTGGTCTTTAGTTATGGCCATTAATTATTATATTGAAGTTATATAACAATTATCTTTACAGTCTAAAGGTCACAGGCTCAATTCCAGCACCAGCATGGAATTACTTAGGCAATGTTTCTATTACCTATTACCTCTTCACCTTGCTGTAAAATGGCACCCAGGAGTTAGGCAACTATTGTGGTTTACATCCTAGAAGCATCAGTTGTTGCTCTAGGAAGACCTTTCTTAATTGTAATTGGCTTCTTGTTCCTGAAGGAATATGATACAGTATATAAGAACAGGATGTTAATGAATAGGAAACCATACAAGCTCACTGATCACTTGCCATAACTTGGATTGTTCTCTTAATACACAGATGTTCTTCAAGTAATGCTATTTATTTATCCTCTGAGAATTCTTCAGTGTGTGTCCCCAAGTGACTATTAAGTCATAATACAGTATATAGCTATTAAGTTAATTTGGGACATTAAAATAGTAATGTTGCCAGTCCTTGGACACAAAGTTGTTGATGCTCTTATTGGATTTATTATTTTTATTTTACACACTTTTGGTATGAATCGAGAGAGAAAGTTGATAAGTGATTAGAATGAATGCTGTTTGTTATATAATAATTGTGTGGGTCTTGCTATGGGGGACTTGGTATTATTAAGGGGTAAAGGTAGTTAGAAGACAGAGTATCAAATATGGGAGAGCTAAAAGGCCCGGCACCCAAAATAAACTATCCACAGTAATAATACCTTGCTACTAGACCATATATGTCAGTCTAAGGGTTGATCAATGCACTCCCACACAGGAAGAAGGGATACTCCTATAATTCATGTACTTATTTATTAACCCTTAACAACCCCCCATATACACTCACACCAATAACAATAATAATAATAACTTTACCACACTATCTTACGTTAAAAAGCCTTGGTCCACTTAGGCAGGATACAAGGTTTACACTAAGAACAAGCTAGGGTAAAGTACTACTGGATAAGCACTGAAGCTGGATGCAGCTTAGGGTAGAAACACCACGTGGTACCCTAATACAAAACACAACACTTAGGGGTACCCAAAACACTGGCAAATACTACCCCCAGGTCTCACCAATCGTTACTACCAGAGTAGGCACACTTAAAACCCCATACAGTACTTAACTTAATGGTACAGGAACTTAAATGAACAGAATGTTCAAATCAAATCGGCTATTAGGATAGATAAAAACAATCCCCGTATCAGTAAGAGAATGCTCATCAAACTTGCAAATCCCTCTGCGAAGTTTGAACTCATACAATCAGCTGCTAAGCAAAAAACCAACCTCTATATAAATGAGTGTCTTACAAAGCAGCGTGGATCCCTCCTCTACAGGCTGCGCCAAATTCGCAAACAAAAACCTGGTCTTATCAAGCAGTGCTACACTAGGAATGGTACGATTTTTGCGTAGAAGGAAATTACAGGAAAAAGATATGAAATAAAATGTGACCAACAACTCCTGGCCTTCTTAAGTGATTGTGGTATATCTGAAAACCTGAACCCAACCAATGCCAGTACTTAAAATAACTCTTTCAGTGCCTGAGCCTAACCTAACTTAATCTACCTTTGTCTAAGGTGCTGTCTCTGCCTTACCTTTTACCTAATGTTCTCTCATTCATATAATTTCCTAAATAATCCATCAAGTCTCCATGCACTTATGCAAGCATCTACCTCAGTTTCCTTGTAAAATTTTACTCTTAAATCCAATCTTACCCTATTCCATTTATATTTTAAATTTATTTGTATTGATCTATATCATTTATTGAAATCAATTATTGATCTCATTTCTGGGGGGAGCCCCGTCGGCTCCCCGGAGCTATCCCAGGCTGATATGCTAATGTCAGACTTTGGCATCAGTCATGTGTATGGAGTTCTTAGGCCTACCGGGGACCACGGCCAGAACCGGGCCCCCTCAGAGAGGCAAGGGGAGCAATGGCCTATAGAAGCCCCCGTGTAGTTGGAAGCATTCTATGTCTGCCATCGACCGGAACAGGCACCCAGAAAGGTAAGCGCCCCAAAACAAACCCCTATTCTGGTTAAAATTGCTACCTAATACCGAACTAGTGGATAGAACTCCCCAACCGAAAACAAGCAAATTAGTGTGACGTCACACACTGCCGCGCCGCTGTCTGCGCAGCTCCCCCCTCCCCGGGAGGGGGAAGGGGGAGCCCCAGACCCCCCGCGCCGGCTACCCACACCTCAGTTCTTGAGGCTGATGCTATAGGCGATGGTCGTGTGCTCTGGCTCCGGTGTCGCTACTGCACTGTGCTTTGAGTGTGGTGTTAGTTTTGTGGGTGCGAGAGCCAGGAGTTATCTTCAGTACTCGGGCTGCATGCGCCTAGGGCTGCCTTCCCTAGGTGCCCTGTAAGTACTGCCCTTGGGGCTTGGGGCCACCTTCCACAGGCTCCTCGGGGTCTGCCTCTGCTGGTCCGTTTTACCTTTCGGTTTTTCGGCCGCCTGTTGGGCTCTTGGGTGTTCTGTTCTCCCTTGTTACCGGCAGGTAAGAGGCAGTTTGCACTGGTAGGGGCGCAGGGTGCTGCTCAGCTTGTACTTCCCGACATCGCGGCCGGCTCTGTTCCTTGGGGTTCGCTGTCCTCTTGCGGGGTTTTGTTTTTCTTTTTGTTTTTGCCTGGTGGGGGGTTCTGTCATTTTATTCAGTTTGTTTTTGCCCTTCCACTGTTGTCCTCGGTGGCGCCCCCTGCTAGGTCCCCGTGAGTGTACACGTCCCTGGGGTTCAGCTTTAGAAGTTTGCTTGGTAGTTTTGGGCGCCGGTTTGCAGCACCCTGCCTGGGACTACCTGAGCGCGAGTCCTCTTAAAGTAAACGCTCAGGACCCTGGGAATCCCCTAGGGGGCGCGTGGGTCCGATGGATGTGACCCCGGAGTCCCCACTCGCTGTGTGCGAGTTTGAGGGTTGCTCGGTCCCCTTGTCTCAGGGTGACCCTCATTGTTTTTGCCTCTGCCACGCTGCCTGTTGGGTCGGTGATACTTTCGACCCTGAGTCCTGTGAGTGTTGCTGCTTGCTTGTGACTCAATTTACCCAATCCTCTGATGATTCTATTCGGGTACAGGCGGCACGTGCGTTGCAGTCTAGGTTTCGTCTGTTGCAACGCGCTCGGTTGGTTGCTTCCCCGGATGCCCCGGGGCTGCCCCGCTTTGCTTTTCGAGACCCGGACTTGGGGGTGGGGGTCGCTTCGATCCTGGTTCAGTCCGCACCTCCTCGTCCTTCCCCTTCTGTTCGTTCTGGTCCCCCGCCCCTGCTTCCGGCCCCGAAGCGTCTGAGGGTTTCGGGGTCGGAGCAGGGGTTACTTGATCTCGAGACTCGGGCAGCTTCGGGGGTTGCCCCTTCCGGGGGGGCGGCAGAGGCATTCGAGTCTTGTCTCCCGGCCGAAGCTTCAGGGTCTGACCAGTGGGCCCCCCTTCCTCCAGCTTTTCCGGCTGCTCCGTCCTTGTCTTGTGGGGTCGGGGCTTGGGGAGAGGACTCGGCCTCGGGTCCTGTGGTGACGGACCTCGAGGCTGGGGAGGGGCTGACTTGGGGGCCTTGGGCCCCGCTGGACCCCGCCTGGGTTTTTCTTCCCACTGAGCGGGGCTTATTGTTACAAGGAGTGGGGTTTTCTTTCCCCCCCTCTGCGTACGAGTTGGATTTGGTGTCGGCCCCTCCCCGGGTACGGTTCCGTGTTCCCCCGGGTACGTCGGTTCCGTCCTTCCGGAGGTTTTCGGCTTATCGCATCCAACCTGGTGTGGTGCGAGCGGCCTTTGCAGCTTACCTCCTGCGTGACCCGGATTATGCCTCGGAAATGGATCCGTCCACGTTCAGGTTTGGGACTTCGTTCCCTTTCTGGCTCCGTTACGAGGTTCCGGAGTCATCCTGGCTAGCAGACTGCCCCTTGTTTGGTCTGGATTCCTGGCATTCCTTCTGTCGTTCCCGCACGCTGGAGTGGCGGGAAGCTTCCACGGTGCTTCAGGTTTTCCTGGGGGGTGAACTTGAGTACCTGAATGAGTGCTTGTTTGCCCCTGCCCTTCCCCGCGATGTGGGCGTTATTCAGCTCCATGTGCAGGTTCCCTCCCTTTCGGCGGCGCTCGTGGCGGAGGACTTGCGCGCTCGGGGCCTTTTGTGTTCGGCCTTGCGGTTCTTTTCCCTCCTGGAGCTGTCTTCGGATTGGCTCGTGGAGGATGTGGGGACGCTTGGGTCCGTCCCGGGGTCCGGCACCTTGTCCTCGGCTGCGCGTTCGTCGGCTGCCTTGTTGAAGCTGTTCACGCCGATTTTGCGGGATGCGGTTTCCCTGTTCTATGCTTCCCGTCTCGCGTGTCGGCAGGCGGTGCTGGGTTCCTCCGTGGAATCTGCTTGGGCTCTGGCTCTTAGGCGTTCTTCACCTTTTTGTCCTCTCCTGTTTGGGGAGTCGGCCGTGGCGCAGTTTATTCAGGCTGCGTCGGCGGCTTGTCGTCCGATGTCGGACTTGTTGGTTTTCCGGGGGTCCCGGGGTGGGTCTTCCCGGAAAGGTCGTGCCAGGGCTCGGGGTTCCTCTCGTCGTGGTAGGCCTCTGGTGTCAGGTTTGGGGTTGGCTCCTCCTGCGGACCCTCCCTCATCTGGTCGGCGCGGTGTTCACGCTGTGCGGGGTTCTGGGTCTCGTAAGGGTCGCCGGCCCTTTCGCGGTTTGCCCCTTTGACGGGGCGATGGGGGGGCGGCTTGCGCTGTTCGCCCGCGCCTGGTCCCACGATTCGTGGGCCTTTCGGGTCGTGTCTCGCGGCCTGCGGTGGCGTTGGGTGGCCCCTCCCCCCTTTGGGGGGTCGGGGCTGGCGGGGCAGGCTTCTTCCCCTGCGCTCTGTCGAGTCGTCTTGGAGTGGGTACGCTTGGGCGTCGTCGAAACGACGTCGTCCCTCAGATGGGTTTCCCGTCTGTTTCCGGTTCCGAAACGGGACTGCGCGGACCTGCGGTTCATTCTGGACTTGTCCCGTCTGAACCCCTGGGTTCATTGCCCCTCCTTTCGGATGACTACGCTGTCTCAGGTTCGGCTCCTCTTGGAGCCGGGTGCTTGGATGGTGTCCCTGGACCTCCGGGACGCTTATTGGCATGTCCCGATTCATCCGCGGTTCAGGGACTGGCTCGGTTTTGTAGTGGGGCGTCTGAGTTACCGCTTTCGTTGTCTCCCGTTCGGGTTGAACCTGGCACCTCGCGTGTTCACACGCCTTACACGGGTTGTGGTGGCTCGTTTGCGTCTCCTAGGTGTTCGGGTGTTGGCCTACCTCGACGACTGGCTGGTTTGGGCTCCCAGCCAGTCAGCTTGCTTGCTAGCCAGGGATTTGGTTCTTTCCCAGCTCGCCGGGTTCGGGTTCTTGGTGAACTGGAGGAAGTCCCATCTGGTTCCCTCTCAGGTTCGGACTTGGCTGGGTCTCGTGTGGGACTCTCGGACCACCTCCTTGTCTCTCCCTCCGGAGTCTCTCCTGCGGCTGCGGTCCCGTCTTCGTCTGTTTCTGGAGGGCCCTCGGGTCACCCGGCGGTTGCTCGAGGGGCTGTGCGGGAGCCTGAACTTCGCGATGGTGGTCTACCCGCCGGGTCGGGTTTGGCTTCGACGGCTGTTCTGGTTCCTTCGGGGTTCCCCCTTCCGCCTCTCTCGCGATCGCAGTGTTCGACCCCCGGGGGACTTGCGTCGGTTGCTGCGTCACCGGCTTCCTCTTCGGGTTTTTCGGGGTTCAGTGCCTTGGCGCCTACCCGAGCCCTTGCTCGATGTGTACACGGATGCGTCGTCTCTCGGCTGGGGTTTTGTGACCAGTGCTCACCAGGCCGGCCAGGGGCGTTGGGATCCGTCCTTCCGTCGAGCTCACAGTACGGTGCGGGAGTTCGCGGCAGTGTGGTTTGCTCTGGGGAGGATTCGGGTGGCCCGCGGATCGACGATTCGGCTCCATTCGGACTGCTCTCCAGTGGTTCATTGCCTGAACCGCGGGGGTTCGATGCGGTCCTTGTCTCTTTGGGGTTGGTCGCTTCGGGTGACTCGTCTGCTGAGTTCTCGGGGTTTGGCTCTCCTGGCGGTTCACGTACGGGGCGTGTCCAACGTCTTGGCCGACGCCCTGTCTCACTTCGTTCCCCTCTCCACGGAGTGGACGGTCGACGACGAGTCCTTCCGTTGGCTTTGCCAGACGTTCGGGCGCCCCGAGGTGGACCTCTTCGCGTCGTCTTCCCGTTTATGCGGCGCCCTTCCCCGATTGCGAGGCCGTCGGGGTCGATGCCTTTCGGCTCGACTGGTCGAGGTGGGGGTTCCTGTACCTCTTTCCCCCAGTTCGGCTGTTGCTCCAGGTCCTGACTCGCTTAGAGACTTACCGGGGGAGAGTTGTCCTTCTGGCCCCTTGGTGGCCGGCCCAGCCTTGGTTTCAGGCGCTGGTTGCTCGGTGTCCGAACCCGAGGGTTTTCCCGCGGCTCCGCCTCTTTCAGCAGATCGGGCCGGTACGTCACGTAGCTGGTTCGATCTTCTCCTCGAGTCTTCACGTATGGTTTTTTTGACTCGAGTCTATCAGCATCTCTATGGTGATCAGGTGGCCTCCTTGTTAGTGTCCCACCTGAGGGCTTCTTCTCGGCGGCAGTATGAAGTTTCCTGGCGGTCCTTCCGTTTCTTTTTGCGTCTTCGTCGTGTTAGCTCCTTGTCTGTTCGGGTGGTCTTGTCCTTCCTCTCGTGGTTGTTTCAGGACCGTCATCTTATGCCTAACACTGTCGCTTCGTATCGTGCGGCGCTGGCGGAGCCGCTTCAGCTTGCTTTCGGTATCGATGTTACGTCTGCGCCGTTTCGCAAGCTGTCTCGTGCATTGTTTCACCTCCGGCCTGCTCATGCGTCGCCTGAGCCGTCCTGGTCTTTGGACAGAGTGCTCGCTTTCCTTTCATCTCCTCGTTTCGTTGTGGCCCCTTCGGTCCAGGATTGTTTTTCCAAGGCACTTTTCTTGTTGGCTTTGGCCTCTGGGGGTCGGGTAGGGGAGCTTCATGCTCTCCTCCGGCGCAGGGGTTTCTGCTCTTTTGGTCGTGGTGATAGTTTTGTTCGTTTGCAGCCGTCTCCTTCTTTTCTGGCGAAGAATGAGACTGCTGCGTTCCGGAGGGGTCCGTGGGTGGTTGATGCTTGGTTGGTCAGGCCGGGGGTGCATCATGTTTTGTGTCCGGTTGCGGCGCTTCGCCGTTATTTGCGCGCCACAGCTTCTGTGTCCGGGGACGCGCTGTGGGTTGATCCGGTTTCCCTTCTTCCCTGTTCGCGGGTTCGGGTCTCTCAGGTCGTCCGCAGGGTTATTAGGTCTAGCCAGCCTGCGGTCTATCCCCGTGCCCATGACGTTCGTAAGTTCGCGGCTCTTGCTGCCGTCTTTGGGAATATGTCTTGGTCTGATATTCGGGCGCGGGGATTTTGGCGGTCGAACAGGGTCCTGGCTGCTCGTTACCTTGTGAATGTCCCTGGCCCTCGTCGGGCCTGTGTTGCTTTGGGTCGGCGGTTGCAGCCAGTTGTCTCGGCTTCGAGTTGAGGGGTGAGCGACGACCGCCTCCCGGGTAAGTCCCTCTTTTTCTGTCTGTGGGTAGTTAGCTCCGGGGAGCCGACGGGGCTCCCCCCAGAAAACCAGCGTTGAATGTAATGAAACGCCATTTTCTGGGTGAGTCCCGGAGGCTCCCCGGCATCCCTCCCTCCCTCCGGTCGGCGGTTTTTCGCGTTTTTGACATCCAGCCTCAAGAACTGAGGTGTGGGTAGCCGGCGCGGGGGGTCTGGGGCTCCCCCTTCCCCCTCCCGGGGAGGGGGGAGCTGCGCAGACAGCGGCGCGGCAGTGTGTGACGTCACACTAATTTGATTGTTTTCGGTTGGGGAGTTCTATCCACTAGTTCGGTATTAGGTAGCAATTTTAACCAGAATAGGGGTTTGTTTTGGGGCGCTTACCTTTCTGGGTGCCTGTTCCGGTCGATGGCAGACATAGAATGCTTCCAACTACACGGGGGCTTCTATAGGCCATTGCTCCCCTTGCCTCTCTGAGGGGGCCCGGTTCTGGCCGTGGTCCCCGGTAGGCCTAAGAACTCCATACACATGACTGATGCCAAAGTCTGACATTAGCATATCAGCCTAGGATAGCTCCGGGGAGCCTCCGGGACTCACCCAGAAAATGGCGTTTCATTACATTCAACGCTGGTTTTTTGTTCTTTTAATTAAATTCATACTAATTATAAGTTAAAACTAAGCTTAATAAAATTTATTATCTTTAAGATTATTTTACTTTACAATTATCATTTGTCAATTTTTTTTATATGTTCATCTTGTCAGTCTCTACTGATTTTTTGTTCTCTCCACCAAACTTGTGTATCCTCCATGGCTATCTAGTGACCTTAATTCTACCTCTAATTGTTTCAATTCTTTTGTTTACTTGCACTTATTGTTGTGTTTTGCCATAATTATTCTCTAATTTAGCAGACTCAATACTTTGTAAGCTCTTATTGTATTGTTATATTATTATATTGTTGTGTTTTGCTATAATTACTTTCTATTTTACAGCAGATTTGTTTTCATCTGTTCCTGTAACTGCTTATCTTATTGTATCGTGACATTCTTATCTATATTGATATATATTATCTATCTATTGTTACTTACAGTGTACCTGAGAGTACTTGTAAGCAATCTACCTCATTTTTCATTTTTGCTCAATTTGTTTTTGTATTGCTTAGTCTTGTTTATATTTTTGTTTTGTATATCTATATCTTGTGTTTTGTATAGTCCATGTTTATATGTTTTTTCTTTAATCTCATTTATTACCTAGGTTGCCTAGCCTAGCCATACTCCCTTACTCCATTGTACCCCTGTAAGCCCCTTTTGTGTTTGTTTTGCACAGTATTGTGTACATTTTTTTCCCCTATTTTATAGCTTATTTCTACCTTGTAATTTGCCTTTCTTTCCTTGTTTTTCCTGCAATCAGCTTTTTTTATGCAGTCAAGTATAGACCCAGAACTTAACCTCTTATCCACTATCTATGACAATAATCACTTTAATGATCTAAATTGCAGATATTTTGCAGCACATGATGTAAACAATGTAGTAACTCATTATCACAATATCTCTGTAATCAATTTGAACGTTAGATCTCTAGGTAAACACTTCGATGATGTTAGTGCCTTGATTGAAGCTATTGACAACAAATTCTCTTTTATTATACTTACTGAAACATGGTTGAAAGAGGATACTACTCAACTCTTTAACATGCCTAACTACTCAGCAATTCACAACTGTCATCAACTTCAGAGAGGTGGTGGCACTGCTCTTTACTACCACCAAGAACTAACATGCTTAAAAGAAATTAGAACTAGAGACTGCTATGGGGAGTATTTCTTCGCCAGCTTCAGAGTCAAGGGTGCCGAGTCTGTCCTGTCTGTGGGTGCAGTTTATAGAATTCCTAACACTGATGTGTCTGAATTCAACTCAAACCTTAGAAATCTAATACTTGATAACAGACTGAGCAAAAACCACCTAATTATCGCAGGGGACTTTAATATTGACCTCTGCGAGCCAGAACACCCTACTGCTGTTAGCTTCCTCAACTGTATGAATTCCTGCTTCCTCATACCCTTAATCACTAGACCTACTAGAATCACTGATAGCACTGCCACGACTCTAGATCACATCTGGACAAACATAACCTCTCCGCTTACTTCAGGTATAATCACCGATAGCACTACAGACCATTACCCCACATTTCTCTTAACTAACATTAGCAAACCACCTCTTGAGTCAAGAGAGATACGTTTTAGACTACACAATGAAGCTGCTATAGACAATTTTATAACTGCTACTGATAATGTCAACTGGGAGTCCGAGTTAGGTAACATAGAGGACATCAACCTAGCAGTTCAATCTTTTCTTCAAAAAACTCTTAGCCTTTATAATACCCACTGTCCTATGCTTACAAAACAAGTCACAACCAAAAGGCTTAACAATCCCTGGCTTACAAAGGGAATACTTAAATCTATTAATAAAAAACATGACCTTGAGAAGAAGTATAGGTTAGGAATTGTCTCCAAAGAATTCTCAAAGAATTACTCATTATTGCTATCTAAGATAATTAGACGAGCCAAA
Source organism: Procambarus clarkii (assembly GCF_040958095.1). Lineage (NCBI taxonomy): Eukaryota > Metazoa > Arthropoda > Malacostraca > Decapoda > Cambaridae > Procambarus > Procambarus clarkii. Next base: position 14,624,885 of record NC_091222.1, read on the forward strand.
ACTAAATACTACGAAGATAAATTTACCCAAATAAAGAGCAACATTAAACAAACTTGGAGAACAATTTCACAAATATTGGGATCAAAGAAGTCTATAAATAACAAACCGACTCTCCTGTCTAATAACGATGGTCAGCTTTCAGCCTCTGATTCTGCTATTGAGTTCAATAGGTTCTTCTCTTCCATTGGTTCATCCCTTGCTAATGATATTCCATCTTCCAGTACTGACATTAAGGACTATCTTACAGGTAACTATCCACAGTCTCTGTACCTAAAGCCTATTAATTCCACTGATGTCAATGAGATAATCCTTTCCCTTAAAACCAAGTCTGGTGCTCTTGAGGAGATACCAACTTTAATCTACAAAAAAGCCTCCACATCTTTAGCCCAAGCTGCTATTGCTTTGCTCTTCAACAAGTCACTTGAACTCCAAACCTTTCCAGATATTCTAAAAAAAGCGAGAGTAACGCCTGTTCACAAATGTGGTGATCTCACAGATGTTAACAACTACAGACCTATATCAATCCTGCCAAACTTGTCAAAAATTTTTGAAAAACTAATCTATAAGCAGCTTTACTCATATCTAGCCAAACTCAATATACTTAGCCCTTGCCAATATGGCTTCAGGCCCAAAAAAATCACTAACGATGCACTTATTAGTATGCTTAACTCGATTCATACAGCTCTTGATAAAAATGAGTTCCCTGTTGGGTTATTTGTGGACCTGCGTAAAGCTTTCGATACTGTCAACCACCAAAACCTTCTTCTTAAATTACATCATTATGGTGTCAGAGGACACTCCCTACAATACCTCAAATCCTACCTTACTGACAGGCTCCAATGTGTTTCTGTGAATAATACAATTTCTCCCACCCTACCCATCAACATTGGTGTTCCCCAGGGCAGCATACTTGGCCCTCTCCTCTTTCTCATCTACATTAATGACATTCCAAATGCCTCCCAACACCTCAAACCAATTCTATTTGCTGATGACACAACCTTCATGCATTTACTCCAGTCCTGATCCCCTTGCTCTAAATGCCACAGTAAATACTGAGCTTAATAAAGTCCATCTGTGGCTAACTGCCAACAAACTCACCCTTAACATTGACAAAACTTTCTATATTCTGTTTGGCAATAAATCCTCTAATCAAATAAATCTCAAAATAAACAATACCCAAATTTGTAACAAATTAGATGGCAAATGCTTTGGCATTCTCATTGACCACAAGCTGAATTTCCAGGGACACATTCTAAACATATCAAAAAAGTTTCAAAAACTGTGGGCATTCTTTCTAAGATCAGATATTATGTACCACGCCCTGCCCTGGTGACTCTCTATTACTCCCTTATCTATCCATATCTCAACTATGGTATTTGTGCTTGGGGCTCTACTACCCAAAATCACTTACGTCCTCTAATTACTCAACACAAAGCTGCTATTAGGACAATATCCAATTCTGGCCCCAGACATCACTCGGTACCCCTACTCAAATCTCTGAATATGTTAGACATTAAGTCACTGCACATTCTCTCATGTGTATTATACATATATAAAACGCTAAACTATAATGCCAATCCTGATCTCAAAAGCTTCATAGAAGGTTGTAACAGAACCCATGAGCACCACACCAGAAATAAATACAGTTTTGATATTCCTAGAGTACGACTTAATCAAACCAGAAATGCTCTACAAATCAAGGGGCCCAGAATGTGGAATGACCTTCCCAACCATGTTAAAGACTGTACCTCTCTCAACCAGTTTAAGTTAAAAACGAAGCTATACCTAATAAATTCCCTGTAACTCAAGCTTACCCCTCTGTTGTCAACCCATGTATGTTTTTTTGTTTTTTTTGTTTTTCAAATCAACGCTGTTTGAATGTAATTTTCTGTAATAATTTGTAATTGTATTTGTGCTGCTTTTTCAACAATGTTCCCCCCTCTTTTACCTCTATTTTTATTTGTACTCAACACATCTTATTCTTTTTACCCATTAGTTTTAAGCTTTAGTCATTAATGTTTTTCCTGCCCGAAACGCTTTGCGTAATAGTGGCTTTAGGCATTGTATGTACTAGCTCTATCTATAAAGCCAACAAACTTTGTAAAATCTCTTTATGTATGTACCTTACCTAAATAAAATTATTATTATTATTATTATTAAGGTAAGGGAAATAAGTAAGAGGAGAAGGGAGGAGAGTAGGGGTGCAGCCACAGAGTAGGTCTCGTCCCCACGAACGCCAGCCAGAGAAGAACGCTCCTAGCGACCAGCTAGGCCTCCTACATGTCGTGGTGCCGGAAGGAGCCTAATTGATTGTGCAGCTAAGCACATTAAAGATCTTCCCCTATGCAACTTATTGTTACTTTACAAATGATTAGAAAGTATTAGTAAGCAAAGTTGGTGCCTATGTTATTATTTAATAATCAACCCCCAGCTCAGTCTTTAAATGCTCTTTGAGAAACAAGAATAGTCTTACGTCTGGCAGGGAAGATACAAACAATTGCCGCTCGTGATGCACTCAACTGTACTACCAGAAAGTTTAATAGCTCAATTTTGACCTCTGGTTTCCACTGGAGAACCCAGGGGCGTAACACTGTTCATTAGAATCTTAGACATATTAAAAAGTAACAAGGTGTTCAGTGATTCGGTGCACACCAAGTGTCTGGACATGAGTGTCAATTTATGGACAAATGGGTATTTTATCCATTTCCATCAAATTTAAAAATGATATAAATGTGTAGAACACAGTCCATATCCTATTATCCACAACATCCTTATCAGTGGTCACCAAAAAACAAATTGGTTATAGATAGATTTAATCCTGAGGAATTAAAGGTAAAATCACTAGTTTAAATCCGTGCAAGGCTGAATAACCCATTCTATCCACAGTACCAGTGCTTCCCATTGTTTGAAATGGTTCATATGAAACTGAAGAAAGGCAGTTAGAACAGAAAGCAATTTAGGAAATAAAGAAAAATCCAAAATATTTCTTCTCATATGCGAAATCAAAAGCAAAAACCACTGCCAGTATTGGACCTATTCGTACAAGTGAAGGTTCATACACGGAGGATGACAAAGAAATTAGTGAAATCCTAAAAAAGCAGTATGAGGACATGTTTAGCACTCCAATAAACAACATGAAGGTGGAAGATCCAGACAATTTCTTTATGTGGGATATTCAAACCCCTGTAAATATAACTGATATAAACACGAGCGCACTAAATTTTGAAAAAAAAATTGAAAACATGCCCATGCACTCGGCCCCAGGTCCAGACTCATGGAATTCAATATTTATAAAGAAATGCAAAGTGCCGGTAGCACAGGCACTCAGTATAGTGTGGAGGAAGAGCTTGGACACGGGGGAGATACCAGATGCACTTAAATTTATTTATTTATTTTTATTTATTTATTTATGCATATACAAGAATGTACATTAGGAATGTGAGGATACAAATATGGTAATTACAGTCTTGTAAAGCCACTAGCACGCGCAGCGTTTCGGGCAGGTCCTTAATCTAAGAAAATTTTAAGGAAGTAAATACTTGCAAAATTTATAGACAAAAAAATGATAACATGGAATGAAAAAAAAGAAGATGAGAGAAAATTATAGGTACAGTATATTAAAGCACATAGGTAGCTATGATTGATTGCAATGACAGCTTAAAATGGTAGTTGACAACAAATTGGTAGGCACAATACAGCAGAAACAATATAAGATTGATTGCAATGACAGCTTGGATGGTAGTTGACAAAAATTGGTAGTCACAATACAGCATATGGCTAGCACATAAAAGAAGACAGCAATGAACACAATTATAAGGTTGTTTGATATTACATAAAAATTAGGAGATTGGGTAACACTAGGTACAGAGCAAATTTAAAGCTCAGTGTAGGAAACTAAATAGATGAAGTTAGGTACTTTTTGGTTTTGCTTTTAAATAAGGCAAAAGTTTTACAGTTTTTCAATTCACTAGGGAGTGAGTTCCATAGACTAGGTCCCTTAATTTGCATAGAGTGTTTACACAGATTAAGTTTGACCCTGGGGATATCAAAGAGATATTTATTTCTGGTGTGGTGATAATGGGTCCTATTACATCTGTCCAGGGAGAGTTTCAGAGCATGGTTTGCATTTAAGAACAGGGTTTTGTAAATGTAGTTGACACAAGAGAATGTGTGGAGGGAGTTAATATTTAGCAAGTTTAGGGATTTAAACAAGGGAGCTGAGTGTTGTCTGAAAGCAGAGTTAGTTATTATTCTGATAGCAGATTTTTGCTGTGTGATGATGGGCTTAAGGTGGTTTGCAGTGGTAGACCCCCATGCACAGATACCATAATTAAGATAGGGGTAGATTAGTGCATAATATAGTGAGAGGAGAGCAGAGTTAGGAACATAATATCTGATTTTGGAGAGTATACCAACTGTCTTAGAGACTTTCTTAGTTATGTGTTGAATGTGGGTGCTGAAGTTGAGTCTCTTGTCTAGGAATAGGCCAAGAAACTTGCCATCATTTTTATTACTGATGTTAATGTTGTCTATCTGTAGCTGAATTGCATTTGATGATTTGCTTCCAAATAAGATGTAGTAAGTCTTTTCGATGTTTAATGTTAGTTTGTTCGTTGACATCCATAAGTGGACTTTTTTTAATTCATTATTCACAACATTATTTAGTGTATGTGGGTTGAGGTTTGAGTAGATAAGGGTAGTATCGTCAGCAAACAATATAGGTTTGAGAATATTAGAGACATTAGGCAGATCGTTTATATATATAAGAAATAGAAGAGGTCCTAAGATGCTGCCCTGTGGCACTCCAACGGTAATTGGTAGAGTGGAAGAAGTTGTATCATTGATGGTTACATATTGGTGTCTGTCACTAAGATAGGATCGGATGTAGTCAAGGGCAAGGCCTCGGATTCCATAATGCTGGAGTTTAAGTAAGAGGTAGTTGTGATTAACAGTATCAAAGGCTTTTCTTAGGTCAATGAAGAGTCCAATCGGAAACTCATTTTTGTCAAGGGCTGAGTAGATAATGTCAAGGAGACTAATGATTGCATCATTGGTGCTCTTTTGGGACCGGAAGCCAAACTGGCAGGGGCTGAGTATGTCGAATTTTACGAGATAGGAATAGAGCTGTTTGTAAATAATTTTTTCAAATATTTTTGATAGAATGGGTAGATTTGATATTGGTCTATAATTGTTTATGTCCGCCGGATTGCCTCCTTTATGGACTGGCGTTACTCTTGCTTTTTTGAGGATATCAGGGAAGGTGTGATACTCTATAGATTTGTTGAACAGTAGTGCTATGGGTGAGGCAAGGGCATGGGAGGCTCTCTTGTACACAATGGACGGAATTTCACTGGTGTTCCCTGCCTTGGTTTTTAGAGAATGTATGATGGACACAACATCTGCCGGGCTGATTGGTGAAAGGAGAAGAGAGTTTGGATAGCTGCCTGAGAGATATGTGTTAATATGTGTCTGAGTCTGTGGGATTTTACTGGCAAGATTAGCACCAACCGATGAAAAGAAACTATTAAATTCATTTGCCATTTCTAAGTCAGTTGACGGTATACCCCCATCCTTGTAGAGTTTTATTTGGTTATGTGAGTGTTGTTTAGTTCCTAGGATACTAGAGATAGTTTTCCAAGTGCTTTTCATGTTGCCTTTTGCTTCATTGAATCTATTGACATAATATGCAAGTTTTGCCTTTCTTATGATACTGGTAAGCATTGATGAGTACCTTTTAGCTACTTCCTTTGAAACTAGGCCAATCCTAACTTTCTTTTCATATTCATGTTTCTTGTTGATTGAGTTGAGAATGCCACTTGTGAGCCATGGATTGTTTAATCTTTTGTCAGTTACTTGCTTGGTAAGAAGGGGACAATGAATGTTGTAGAGGCTTAGAGTTTTGGAGATGAAGAGGTTAGCTAATGAATTTATATCATGGGTATTATTGAATTCAGAATCCCAGTTAATATTGTAAAGTGCCTCTGAAAGATTGTCTAAAGCTGATTCACTGTGTAGCCTAAATGAAAGTTTCTTGCTTTTTGGTGGTGTTATGTCCATGTTCGCTATGAGAAAGGTAGGATAGTGGTCAGTTGTTCTGTCGTAGATTATACCAGATACAAGGGGAGCTGTTATGTTTGTCCATATGTGGTCCAAGGTAGTGGCTGATGTTTGAGTGACTCGGGTAGGTTTGGTGATTGTGGGGATTAGCATACAGGAGTTCATGCTGTTAAGGAAATAGTCAACTTGAGAGCAATTTTGTTGACCCAGGTCAATATTAAAATCTCCTCCCAGAATGAAGTGGTTTTTGTTGAGATTGTTGTTTATAATAAGATTCCTTAGGTTGTCTGAGAAAGAAGCTATGTTAGTATTGGGAAATCTATAGATGGCTCCAATAGTCAAAGAAGATGTAAGGGATTTAATTGAAAACTGAGCAAAAGTATATTCACAGTAGTCATCTCTGTCACTAATAACACTGTTGCAGATAAATGTATCTCGGTAATATATAGCTGTGCTACCACCTTTTTTATTAGGCCTACAGTTATGAATGGCTTTATAACCAGCTAAGTTGTAGAGTTGGGTATAGTCTTTAGATTAGGGGTAGAGACATAGAGTAGCAGACATAGCCCCTCTACACAAGGGAGGGAGCAAAGCATTGGCAAAAAATTATAGACCAGTTGCACTAACATCGCACATCATAAAAGTATTTGAGAGAGTGATTAGGAGTCAAGTCACCAATTTCATGGAGACCAATGACCTTCACAACCCAGGCCAACATGGATTTCGAGCGGGAAGATCGTGCCTCTCACAGCTACTTGAGCACTACGACAAAGTCACTGAAGCATTAGAAGAAAACCAGAATGCTGATGTGATATACACGGACTTCGCAAAGGCTTTCGATAAATGTGACCATGGCGTGATAGCACACAAAATGAAGTCAATGGGAATAACCGGTAAAGTAGGACACTGGATACTCAGTTTTCTGTCAAACAGGACTCAGCGAGTAACGGTCAACCATATAAAATCTAGTCCAAGTGCAGTGACAAGCTCTGTACCTCAGGGTACAGTCCTTGCACCGCTGCTTTTCCTTATTCTCATATGAGATATAGACAAAAATACAAGTCACAGCCTCGTATCATCCTTTGCAGATGACACAAAAATCAGTATGAAAATTACCTCGGCTGAGGACATTGAAAAACTTCAAGCTGATATTAATAAAGTTTTCGACTGGGCATCAGAAAATAACATGATGTTTAACAGTGATAAATTCCAGGTACTCAGGTACGGTAAAAATGAGGACCTTAAACGTAATACAGAGTACAAAACACAATCAAATGTACCCATAGTAGGAAAACAGCATGTAAAGGATTTGGGAATAATAATGTCTGACGACCTAACGTTTAAGGAGCATAACCAAGCAAATATTGCGACAGCCAGAAAAATGATAGGATGGATTATGAGAGCTTTCAAATCCAGGGATCCCATCACAATGGTTGTACTCTTCAAGTCACTTGTGTTGTCCCGTCTTGAGTACTGCTCAGTACTCACTCCCTCCTTCAGAGCAGGAGAGATTGCTGAAATAGAGGGAATACAGAGAACATATACAGCACGCATAGACGCAATAAAGCACCTAAATTATTGGGATCGTCTCAAAGCCCTCCAAATGTACTTACTGGAAAGAAGACGAGAGAGATATCAAATAATGTACAAGTACAAGAATGTAACAACTCTTGTATATATCTCAATAATATACACCTGGAAGATACTGGAGGGCCACGTACCAAATCTACACAGTAAAATAACAACGTACTGGAGTGAACGATATGGAAGAAAATGTAGAATAGAACCAGTGAAGAGCAGAGGTGCCATAGGCACAATCAGAGAACACTGTATAAACATCAGAGGTCCGCGGTTGTTCAACGTCCTCCCAGCAAGCATAAGAAATATTGCCGGAACAACCGTGGACATTTTCAAGAGGAAACTAGATTTATTCTTCCAAGGAGTGCCGGACCAACCGGGCTGTGGTGGGTATGTGGGCCTGTGGGCCGCTTCAAGCAACAGCCTGGTGGACCAAACTCTCACAAGTCAAGCCTGGCCTCGGGCCGGGCTTGGGGAGTAGAAGAACTCCCAGAACCCCATCAACCAGGTATCAACCAGGTTAGCACTAGAGGTGCATGTGTCGGTGTCACTGGTATTATAATACAATATCATAAAGCACTGTGTCTTCTATCTACAGTCATTAATGGTTATATTTAACCACTGCACTGCGCAATGGGCCTCGAGGCGCCCGATAGGTGGTGCCCTAGGCGCCTCAAGGCGCTCGTAGGTATATCGTTCAAAATATAGCATAGCATATCGTTCAACACTCCCATGGCTACACGGGGTTTACATCAGCTTCCTCAGGGCTCTCCTAAACAGACGCCATTTAAAAAAAAATCGTGAGCAACATTCCCAGGTGTGAAGGCTTCAGTACTGAGTGAGCAACCAAGGCTAGCACATAAAGCATGAGCTAATAGCATTGCTGTTCAGCTTGTGACCACAGCATCGCCAAAAAATGTCTAAATATATATGTATCTGGTATTATTTAGCCATGATAGTATTACAGAAGAGCCTGACTGATAAAAACTGTGTTCAATGTTCAGATATCAATGAATAAATGATGTTCAAGATGTTCACAGTGCTAGCCACAGCACTGCCATTATTTTGTCCATCTAAAATTCTTCAAACAACTTCTCATTTTCCTTTACACATTAAACATGTGAAAAATTATTCATTTACATGATTTAGTGACCAAGATTCTGATAATAGCAGGATTGTGTTGAGAATTAGGAATGTGGGAGGAGGTCTATTGTTGGGGAGGGAGGGAGGGAGAGAGTGTTGTGTGCTGGCTGGTGTGTGACAACATGTTATTATCTGGAATCACAATACCAACTTAGTGGTTTGCTATGGTGAACACAAATGTAGATACTTACACATAACGTGTGTATAGAGTGAAATAACAGCAAAAGGAGTGTGTTGGGAGGAGCCGTTTTGGTGAGGAGGAGGTTGTCTGCTGGATCTTGTGACTTGTCATGCAGTGGCCACTATGCTGTTTAGACACCATACCAGCTTAGTTGTACAGTTATGGTGAATAAAACATGGAGATACTTATATATAATGTGTGTACAGTATATAGTGTAATAACACCACAAACAGTATGGTTGGGGGGGAGTAATGTTAGTGCGTCTGGCCTTGAACCAGTGAGAGAGGCAGCTGTCAGCTGACTGTGTGGCGACCTCTCTTATTGCCTGAACCTGCCATATGAGCTTAGTGGTACAGTTATTGTGAACAAAGCTTGTAGATACTTACATATAACTTGTGTAAATAGTGTAATAAAAGCAATAACAGTATGGTGGGAGGCGGAATATTGGTGTGTGGGTGTTGAAGGAGGAAGGGAGTGTGAAGGAAGGACGGAGTCAGCCAGCAGTGTTAGGCAGCTGTTTCATGGCCACTCTTGTTGGTTTTTCTTTTCTTTTTGTTTTGCCTGGCGAGGGGAGGGGGGGTCTGCCTTGGTTTCCCTTTCCCTTTATATTAGGGGTTGTTTGTGTTTTGTGGTACCCCTGCTTCACCCTTGTGAGTGGACATGTCCCGAGGGTTCAGTTTTAGCAGTGTTGGTTGGTAGCTTGGGCGCCGGTTAGCAGTACCCTGCCCAGGATACCCTTAGCAGACCCAGTCTAGGGGTTCTGGAAAACCTTGCGGGGCGTTCGAGTCCAATAGATGTGATCCCTGAGTTTCCTCTTGCTTTCTGCGAGTTTGAGGGTTGCTCTGTCCCCTTGTCTCAGGGTGACACCCATTGTTTTTGCCCATCATGCTGCCTGTTGGGTCAGTGACACATTCGACCCAGAGTCCTGCGAGCTTTGTTGCTTGTATGTGACTCTGTTCACACAATCTGATGATGATATTATTCGGGGTGCAGGCAGCTCACGCGCTGCAGGATAGGTTTAGGTTGCTGCAGCGTACTAGGTTGGTTGCTTCCTCGGATGCCCCGAGGCTGCCCCATTTTGTTTATAGGGACCTAGACTTGGGAGTGTTGGTTGCTTTGGCCTTGGTTCCGTGTGCGCCTCCTCGTTCTTCCCCCTGCTGTGGTTCTTTCGGTCACCCCCGCCCCACCCCCGCTTCTGGCTCCTAAGCGTTTGAGGGCTTCGGGGTTAGGGCAGGGTTTAGAGGCTTCTAAGACTCCCCAGTTTTGCGGGTTGCCCCTTCCAGGGTGGCTGCGGAGGCATTCGAATCGGTTCCTCTTGCCATAGCTCCGGTGTCTGACCAGTAGACCCATCCTCTTCCTGCTATTCCGGCTGCCCCAGCTTTTTCTTGTGAGGCCGGGGCATTGGAGGACGACTTGGCCCCCGGGGCTTGATGTGGAAGTTCCCAGAGTTGGGGAGGAGCTGACTTGTGGGCCTTGGGCCCCGATGGACCCCACCTGGGTTTTCTGACCCTCCGAGCGAGGCTTGCTGTTACAAGGAGTGAGGTTTTCCTTTCCCCCCCCCCCCTCTGCGTACGACTTGGATTTGGGTTTGGCTCCTCCCCGGGTTAGGTTCCGTGTCCCTGCGGGTCCTTCAATTCCGTCCATCCAGAGGTTTTCAGCTTCTCACATCTTTCCACCTGAGGTGCAGGCGGCCATTGCGGCTTATCTCCTATGCGATCCGGATTTTACTTCAATAATGAATCCGTCTTCTTTCAGGTTATGGTCGTCGTTATGAGGTTCTGGAGTCGTCCTGGCTAGCGGACTGCTCTTTGTTTTTGCTGGATGCATGGGACACCTTCTGTCATACCCGCACGCTGGAGTGGCGTGAGGCATTGATTGTGGTCCAGGTTTACCTGTGGGGCGACTTTACGCACCTTAATGAGTGCCTTTTCGCTCTGGCTCTTCTACGGGATGTTGGCGCAGTTCAGCTTCATGTGCAAGTTCCTTCCTTGTCGGCAGCATTTGTGGCCGAGGACTTGCGCGCATGGGGCTTGTTGGCTTCGGTCCTGTGCTTCTTTTTCCTCCTTGAGCTGTCTTTAGATTGGATTATGGCGGATGTCGAGGTGCTTGGGGCCATTCCTGGGTCTAGCGCCCTGGCCTCGGCTGCTCGTGCGTTGTCTGCCCTTTTGAAGCTGTTTGTGCCGATCCTGCAGGATGCGCTGTTGCGGTTTTTCGCTGATCAACTCACGTGTCAATAAGTGGTGCTCGCTTCCTCCTTGGAATCCGCTTGAACCCTGGCTCTTAGATTGTCTTCGCCCCTTTGTCCTTTGCTGTTTTCAGCTTCTGTGGTTGAACTGTTTTCAGCTTCTGTATGCAGGTGGCTTCTTCCAGCTGCCGCCCAATGTCTGACCTTTTGGTTCTCTGGGGGTCCAAGGTGAGTTCCTCATGGAGGGGTTGTGCCAGGACCTGCGGTTCTGCCCGTCGAGGTGAGCCACAGGTGTCAGTTTCGGAGCCGATGCAACCTTCGGTCCCGGCTGCGTCTGGTCGGCACGGTGCTCGCTCTGTGCGCAGGTTGAGTTCTCTTAAGAGGCATCGGCCCTTTTGCAGTTTGCCCCATTGAAGGGGCGATGGGGGAGGCTTGTTCTGTTCGCTCACACCTGATCGCCGGTACCTCGCCCACGATTCATGGGCTTTTCAGGTTGTTTTTCGCAGGCTGCGGTGGCATTGGGTGACTCCTCCTCCTTCGGGGGGTTTAGGGCTCTTCCTTCCTAAACCTCCTCCTTCGGGGGGTTTAGGGCCTGCCACCCCCTTCGGGGGTGGCAGGCCTCTTCTCCTGCGCTCTGTCAGGTCGTCTTGGAGTGGGTGTGCTTGGGTGTGGTCGAAACAACGAGGTCCCTCAGGTGGATTTCCTGCCTGTTTCCAGTTCCGAAATGGGACTGTGCGAACCTGCAGTTCATTCAGGACGTGTCCCATCTGAACCCCTGGATTTTTTGCCCCTCCTTTCAGATGACCACTCTGTCCCAGGTCGGACTTCTTTTTGGAGCCGGGCACTTGGATGGTATCCCTGGACCTCAAGGACGTGTATTGGCACATCCCGGTTCATCCGAGGTTCAGTACTGGCTCAGTTTTGTGGTGGGGCGTCAGAGTTACCACTTTCGTTGTCTCCCTTTCGGGTTGAACCTGGCACCTCGCATGTTCACACATCTCACTCGGGTCGTAGTGGCCTGTCTGCGTCTGTTAGGTGGTCAAATGTTGGCTCACCTCAACGACTGGCTGGTTTGGGCTCCCAGTCATTCCATGTGTCTGCTCGCCAGGGGTATGGTGCTTTCCCAGCTAGTCGGGTTCGGTTTCCTGGTGAACTGGCAGAAATCCCTTCTGGTTCCTTCCCAGGTTCGGTCCTGGCTGGGTCTTGTATGGGACTCTCTGACTGCTTCTATGTCTCTTCCTCCAGAGTCTCTCCTTCAGCTGCGGTTCCGCATGCTCTGGTTTCTGGGGCGGCTCCCGGGTCACCCGGCGGTTGCTCGAGGATCAGTGCAGTAGCCTGAACTTTGCGATGATGGTCTACCCGTTGGGTAAGGTTTGGCTTTGTCGTCTGTTCTGGTTCCTTCGGTGATGTCCCTTCCGCTTCTCTCGCTATCGCTGGGTTTGACCCCCAGGGTCCTTACGTCGGCTCCTGCATCGTCAGCTTCCTCTTCGGGTTTTTCGGGGTTCAGTGCCTTGGCGCCTACACGAGCCCTCGCTCGATGTGTTCACAGATGTGTCATCTCTTGGCTGGGGCTTTATGACCAGTGCTCACCAGGCCGGCCAGATGCAGTGAGGACCGTCCTTCCGTCACGCCCACAGCACGGTGCGGAAGTTCGCGGCGGTGTGGTTTGCTCTTCGGAGGGTTCGGGTCGCCCACAGATCAACGATCTGGTTCCATTCGGACTTCTCCTTGTGGTTCATTGCCTGAACTGAGGGGGTTTGAGGCAGTCCTTGGCTCTTTGGGGTTGGTCGCTTCAGGTGACTTGTCTGCTGAGTTCTCTGGGTTTGGCTCTCCTGGTGGTTCACATCCGGGGGGGTGTCCAATGGCCTGTCCCAGTTCGTTTCCCTGTCCATGGAATGGACGGTCGATGCCGACTGATTCAGTTGGCTTTGCCAGACGTTCGGGTGCACGGACACGGACCTCTTCGCGTCAGCATGGTCGAGGTGTCTTCCAGTATACATGGCGCCTTTCTTCGACCGCGAGGCTGTCGGGATCAACGCCTTTTGGGAGGACACGTCGAGGTGGGGGTTCCTGTACCTCTTTCCTGTGGTTCAGCTGTTGCTCCAGGTCCTGGCTTGCTTGGAGACTTACCAGGGGCGAGTTGTCCTCTTGGCCCTGTGGAGGCCGGCCCAGCTGTGGTTTCAGGCGCTGCTTGCCCCATGTACGAACCCGGAGGTTTTTTTGAGTTGAAGTGTGCAGCACCGACCGTCTCCCGGGTAAGTCCCCTTTTTTCTTTAATCTATGGTGAAGTAGCTCTGGGGAGCTATAGAGGTTCCCCCAAGAAAACCAGTGTTGAATGGAATGAAACGCCATTTTCTGGGTGAGTCTCCGAGGCTCCCTGGCAACCCTCCCTCCCTCCTTCCGGTCAGCGGTTTTTGCGTATTTTGATATCCAGCCTCGGAACTGGAGGTGTGGATCGCCGGGACCTCGCAATTTACTAATATAATATACATTATATTAGAAAAACATTATATTAGTCATTTATTGGAATTAATTAATTGAGTTCATTTTTGTTTTCTTCAGTTCATACTAATTATAGGGTCATAACTAAGCTATCTAAAGTTAATTATCATTAAGATTATTTTACTTTATGATGATTATTCCTATTATAGGGGTACCTCGGTTTAAGAGTTTAATTCGCTCCTGGAGACAGCTCGTAACCCGAAAACTCGTAACCCAAAGCTAATTCCCCATAGGAAATAATGGGAAATGAATTAATCCGTTCCTGACTACCCAAAAAACCTCACTTCAAACTAAATTTTATTCCTAATTCATCAAAATCTACACAACAAAACTATGTTGTTGCTCAAAAAATCTGGCGGGAAACGCCAGGCGGGTGGTACCGGATCCGACACTGCTGCTGAAAATTCGTGGTATTTCGTCTCCACTCAACGTTGCATGGCCTAACTGCTGCCTAGCACGAGTTAAGTGCATGGAGACTTAATATGCCATAACTCACAGTGAACCTCAACAGTAATCAACCAAAATTAACCATTTTTCGCCTGCCTTTCTACGACCCTGCAGCCAAGTGTTCCCTATACGCTAGGCATCCCTACTACAATTCACCAAGTATCTACCTTTAGAAACGCTACCAAGAATCTATTCGTCGAAAACATGCCCAAACATAACACCAAGCAAGGTAGGGGTGCCTCTCGCTCTGGTTCCATTACTCCTAGAGTTCTGAATGAAACACTGGCAACGTTGCAATCCCCGCCGATGTTGGTAAACACAGCATCCGCTCCCCCTCCTCACTCCCCCCCTTCAACTCACTCACTCGAATCTCTAGCTGTAGAATTCACTCAATCTATGGCTCCCTGTCCAAACTTCAAACCTCTCCGAAGTAATCCATGGCTCCAGAAACTGCACAACCTTGTGAAAATGCAATCAGAAGCTATTTCGGCCCTCCAAGCCACAGTCATCCGACAACAACATACCATAGACCGCCTCCTTGAATCGTCGACGAACAACAACCAAGAAATTCATAACATACAAACTGTTGCAAATGGTGCAATGGAACAAATACGTAAGATTCAGGCCGAAGAAACCCACTCAGCTCAAAGTGACCTCCTTCAAAAGCTGGAAAAACAGATCAATCTCCTTCAGATTCACCAGGCGGCTTCTGAAGATGACCAAGAGCAACAACAACTTCATGACTCCCTGATAATTAGCTCTACTGATCTACCTGATGAACAACAAGGTGAGGATTGCTGTAACATAGCCAACACCCTAATTAATTCAAAGATCAGTGTCAATGTTCAAATCAAATCGGCTATTAGGTTAGATAAAAACAATCCCCGTACCATTAGGAGAATGCTCATCAAACTTGCAAATCCCTCTGTGAAGTCTGACCTCATACAATCAGCTGCTAAGCAAAAAACCAACCTCTATATAAATGAGTGTATTACAAAGCAGCGTGGATCCCTCCTCTACAGGCTGCGCCAAATTCGCAAACAAAACCTTGGTCTTATCAAGCAGTGCTACACAAGGAATGGTACGATTTTTGCGAAGAAGGAAATTACAGGAAAAATATATGAAATAAAATGTGACCAACAACTCCTGGCCTTCTTAAGTGATTGTGGTATATCTGAAAACCTGAACCCAACCAATGCCAGTACTTAAAATAACTCTTTCAGTGCCTGAGCCTAACCTAACTTAATCTAACTTTGTCTAAGGTGCTGTCTCTGCCTTACCTTTTACCTAATGTTCTCTTATTCATATAATTTCCTAAATAATCCATCAAGTCTCCATGCACTTATGCAAGCATCTACCTCAGTTTCATTGTAAAATTTTACTCTTAAATCTAATCTTACCCTATTTCAATTATATTTTAAATTTATTTGTATTGATCTATATCATTTATTGAAATCAATTATTGATCTCATTTTTGTTCTTTTAATTAAATTCATACTAATTATAAGTTAAAACTAAGCTTAATAAAAATTTTTATCTTTAAGATTATTTTACTTTACAATTATCATTTGTCAAATTTTTTTATACATTCATCTTGTCAGTCTCTACTGATTTTTTGTTCTCTCCACCAAACTTGTGTATCCTCCATGGCTATCTAGTGACCTTAATTCTACCTCTAATTGTTTCAATTCTTTTGTTTACTTGCATTTATTGTTGTGTTTTGCCATAATTATTCTCTAATTTAGCAGACTCAATACTTTGTAAGCTCTTATTGTATTGTTATATTATTATATTGTTGTGTTTTGCTATAATTACTTTCTATTTTACAGCAGATTTGCTTTCATCTGTTCCTGTAACTGCTCATCTTATTGTATCGTGACATTCTTATCTATATTGATATATATTATCTATCTATTGTTACTTACAGTGTACCTGAGAGCACTTGTAAGCAATCTACCTCATTTTTCATTTTTGATCAATTTATTTTTGTATTGCTTAGTCTTGTTTATATTTTTGTTTTGTATATCTATATCTTGTGTTTTGTATAGTCCATGTTTATATGTTTTTTCTTTAATCTCATTTATTACCTAGGTTGCCTAGCCTAGCCATACTCCCTTACTCCATTGTACCCCTGTAAGCCCCTTTTGTGGTTGTTTTGCACAGTATTGTGTACATTTTTTTTTTTCCCTATTTTATAGCTTATTTCTACCTTGTAATCTGCCTTTCTTTCCTTGTTTTTCCTGCATTCAGCTTTTTTTAATGCAGTCAAGTATAGACCCAGAACTTAATCTCTTATCCACTATCTATGACAATAATCACTTTAATGATATAAATTGCAGATATTTTGCAGCACATGATGTAAACAATGTAGTAACTCATAATCACAATATCTCTGTAATCAATTTGAATGTTAGATCCCTAGGTAAACACTTCGATGATGTTAGTGCCTTGATTGAAGCTATTGACAACAAATTCTCTTTTATTATACTTACTGAAACATGGTTGAAAGAGGATACCACTTAACTCTTTAACATGCCTAACTACTCAGCTATTCACAACTGTCGTCAACTTCAGAGAGGTGGTGGCACTGCTCTTTACTACCACCAAGAACTAACATGCTTAAAAGAAATTAGAACTAGAGACTGCTATGGGGAGTATATCTTCGCCAGCTTCAGAGTCAAGGGTGCCGAGTCTGTCCTGTCTGTGGGTGCAGTTTATAGAATTCCTAACACTGATGTGTCCGAATTCAACTCAAACCTTAGAAATCTAATACTTGATAACAGACTGAACAAAAACCACCTAATTATTGCAGGGGACTTTAATATTGACCTCTGCGAGCCAGAACACCCTACTGCTGTTAGCTTCCTCAACTGTATGAACTCCTGCTTCCTCATACCCTTAATCACTAGACCTACTAGAATCACTGATAGCACTGCCACGACTCTAGATCACATCTGGACAAACATAACCTCTCCGCTTACTTCAGGTATAATCACCGATAGCACTACAGACCATTACCCCACATTTCTCTTAACTAACATTAGCAAACCACCTCTTGAGTCAAGAGAGATACGTTTTAGACTACACAATGAAACTGCTATAGACAATTTTATAACTGCTACTGATAATGTCAACTGGGAGTCCGAGTTAGGTAACATAGAGGATATCAACCTAGCAGTTCAATCTTTTCTTCAAAAAACTCTTAGCCTTTATAATACCCACTGTCCTATGCTTACAAAACAAGTCACAACCAAAAGGCTTAACAATCCCTGGCTTACAAAGGGAATACTTAAATCTATTAATAAAAAACATGACCTTGAGAAGAAGTATAGGTTAGGAATTGTCTCCAAAGAATTCTCAAAGAATTACTCATTATTGCTATCTAAGATAATTAGACGAGCCAAAACTAAATACTACGAAGATAAATTTACCCAAATAAAGAGCAACATTAAACAAACTTGGAGAACAATTTCACAAATATTGGGATCAAAGAAGTCTATAATTAACAAACCAACACTCCTGTCTAATAACGATGGTCAGCTTTCAGCCTCGGATTCTGCTATTGAGTTCAATAGGTTCTTCTCTTCCATTGGTTCATCCCTTGCTAATGATATTCCATCTTCCAGTACTGACATTAAGGACTATCTTACAGGTAACTATCCACAGTCTCTGTACCTAAAGCCTATTAATTCCACTGACGTCAATGAGATAATCCTTTCCCTTAAAACCAAGTCTGGTGCCCTTGAGGAGATACCAACTTTAATCTACAAAAAAGCCTCCAGATCTTTAGCCCCTGCTATTGCATTGCTCTTCAACAAGTCACTTGAACTCCAAACCTTTCCAGACATTCTAAAAAAAGCGAGAGTAACCCCTGTCCACAAATGTGGTGATCACACAGATGTTAATAACTACAGACCTATATCAATCCTGCCTAACTTGTCAAAAATATTCGAAAAACTAATCTACAAGCAACTTTACTCTTTTCTAGCCAAACACAATATACTTAGCTCTTGTCAATATGGCTTCAGACCCAAAAAAAGCACTAACGATGCACTTATTAGTATGATTAACTTGATTCACGCAGCTCTTGATAAAAAGGAGTTCCCTGTTGGGTTATTTGTGGACCTGCGTAAGGCTTTTGACACTGTCAACCACCAGAACCTTCTTCTTAAATTACATCATTATGGAGTCAGAGGACACTCCCTGCAATACCTCAAATCTTATCTTACTGACAGGCTCCAGTATGTTTCTGTGAATAATACAATTTCTCTCACCCTACCCATCAACATTGGTGTTCCTCAGGGCAGCATATTTGGCCCTCTCCTCTTTCTCATCTACATTGTTGACCTTCCAAATGCCTCCCAACACCTCAAACCAATTCTATTTGCTGACGACACAACCTTCATTTACTCCAGTCCTGACCCCCTTGCTCTAAATGCCACAGTAAATACTGAGCTAGAGAAAGTCCATCTTTGGCTAACTGCCAACAAACTCACCTTTAACATTGACAAAACGTTTTATATTCTGTTTGGCAATAAATCCTCTAATCATATAAATCTCAAAATGAACAATACCCAAATTTGTAACAAATTAGATGGCAAATTCCTTTGCGTTCTCATCGACCACAAGCTGAATTTCCAGGGACACATTCTAAATATTTAAAAAAAAGTAAAAAAAAAAACAACGCTGTTTGAATGTAATTTTCTGTAATAATTTGTAATTGTATTTGTGCTGCTTTTTCAACCATGTTCCCCCCCTCTTTTACCTCTATTTTTATTTGTTCTCAACACATTTTATTCTTTTTACCCATTAGTTTTAAGCTTTAGTCATTAATGTTTTTCCTGCCCGAAACGCTTTGCGTAATAGTGGCTTTAGGCATTGTATGTACTAGCTCTATCTATTAACCCAACAAACTTTGTAAAATCTCTTTATGTATGTACCTTTCCTAAATAAAAATTATTATTATTATTATTATTATTATTATAGATTGCCTAAAGCTGATTCACTGTGTAGCCTGAATGAGAGTTTCTTACTTTCTGGTGGTGTTGTGTCCATGTTTGCTATGAGGAAGGTAGGATGGTGGTTAGTTGTTCTGTCATAGATTACCCCAAATGTAAGGGGAGCTGTTATATTAGTCCATAAGTGATCCAGGGTAGTTGCAGATGTTTGAGTGACTCGGCTGGGCTTGGTGATTGTAGGGATTAGCATACAAGAGTGCATATGCTGTTACGGAAATAGTCAACTTGAGGGTTGTTTTGAAGACCCTGGTCAATATTAAAATCACCTCCCAGAATGATGTGATTTTTGTTGAGATTGTTATTTATGATAAAATTCCTTACATTGTCTGAGAATGAAGCTATGTTGATATTAGGAAATCTATAGATAGCACCAATAGTCAAGGAGGATTTAAGGGATTTACTGGAGAACTTGGCAAAGGTATATTCACAATAGTCGTCTCTATCACTAATGACACTATTGCAGATGAAGGTATCTTTGTAATATATTGCTGTGCCACCTCCTTTTCTGGGGGGCGCCCCGTCGGCTCCCCGGAGCTTTACCAGGCTGATATGCTAATGTCAGACTTTGGCATCAGTCATGTGTATGGAGTTCTAGGGCCTACCGGAGACCACGGCCAGAACCTGGCCCCCTCAGAGAGTCAAGGGGAGCAATGGCCTATAGAAACCCCCTGTGGTTGGAAGCATTCTATGTCACCTTCTATGTCTATGTCACCATTCTATGTCTACCTGAGAAAGGCCTTTGATACTGTTAATCACGATTACCTCTTATGTAAACTCCATCATTATGGAATCTGAGGCCATGCACTGGGCTATATCCAATCCTATCTTAGTGATAGACACCAATGTGAAGCCATCAATAATATAATCTCTCCCATTCTACCAATAACCGTTGGAGTGCCACAGGGCAGCATCTTGGGACCTCTTCTATTTCTTATATACATTAATGATCTGCCTAATGTCTCGAACATTCTGAAACCTATTTTGTTTGCTGATGATACTACCCTCATCTACTCCAACCCCAACCCACATACACTAAATGATGTTGTTAATAATGAACTAAAAAAAGTCCACTTATGGATGTCAACCAACAAACTAACACTTAACATAGAAAAGACCTACTACATCCTATTTGGAAGCAAATCTACAAATGCAATTCAGCTTCAGATTGACAATGTAAACATTAGCAATAAAAATGATGGAAAGTTTCTTGGCATATTCCTAGACAAGAGACTCAACTTCAGTACCCAAATACAACACATAACTAAGAAAGTCTCTAAAACAGTTGATATACTCTCCAAAATTAGATACTATGTACCTAACTCTGCTCTCATCTCTCTATATTATGCACTAATCTATCCCTATCTCAACTATGGTATCTGTGCATGGGGTTCAACCACTGCAAACCACCTCAAGTCCATCATCACCCAGCAAAAATCTGCTATCAGAATAATATCAAATTCTGCTTTCAGACAACACACAGCCCCCTTGTTTAACTCCCTAAACATGCTAAACATAATCTCACTCCACAAATTCTCTTGTGTCAACTACATTTACAAAACCCTGTTCTTAAATGCAAATCCTTGTCTGAAACTCTTCCTGGACAGATGTAATAGGACCCATTATCATCACACCAGAAATAAATATCTCTTTGATATCCCCAGAGTTAAACTTAATCTGTGTAAACACTCTATGCAAATAAAGGGACCCAGTTTATGGAACTCACTCCCTACTGAATTGAAAAGCTGTCCAACTTTTACATCATTCAAAATCAATACTAAAAAGTACCTAATTTCATCTTCATAGTTTTTCACTTTTTGCCTTAAAATTGCACTATATCAATTGCTACCCAATCTCCCAACCTTTATGTTCCCAATTTGAACATCTTTACTATTGTGATCATTGCTGTTTTCTTATATGTGCTGCCAATCTGCTGTATGGTGTTTATAAATCTTGTTTACCTGTATCTTTTGCTACCCAGTCTCCCAATCTTTATGTACCCAATCTGAACATCTTTACCATTGTGATCATTGCTGTCTTATATGTGCTGTCAATCTGCTGTATGGTGTCTATTAATCTTGTTTAAATTACTAATCAAGCTGTCAATGTAATCAATCAGAGCTTTAATATAACAATGTGCTTTAACATACTTACTTAGCTCTCTCATCTCATTTTTCTCTTGCAATGTATCTTTATCATTTATCAATTCTGATAGAAATTACCTACTTTAAAATTATCTGCTAGATTAAGGACCTGCCCGAAACGCTGCGCGTACTATTGGCTTTACAAGAATGTAAATACTGTACTATCCAATGAATTCTCACAAACCCAATGTACCTTCTTGTATATATATAAATAAATAAATAAATAAATAAATGTCTGCCATCGACTGAGTCAAACATCCAGAAAGGTAAGCATTTCAAAACAAACCCCTATTCTGGTTAAAATTGCTACCTAAAGCCGAACTAGTGGATAGAACTCCCCAACAGAAAACAAGCAAACTAGTATGACGTCACACGTCACCGCGCCGCTATCTGCGCAGCTCCCCCCCTTCACGGGAGGGGGGAAGGGGGAGCCCCAGACCTCCCACGCCAGCTATCCACCCATCAGTTCTTTGGCTGATGCTATAGGCACCGGTTATGTGCTCTGGCTCCAGTAGTTGTTTCAGCACTTTACCTAGAGTGTGGTGTCTGTCTTTTAGGTGGTGCATGAGTCGGGTGTGAGTCTCCAGTACTCGGGCTGCATGCGCCTAGGGTTCCCTTCCCTAGGTGCCCTGTAAGTACTGCCCTTGGGGCTTGGAGCCACCTTCCACAAGTTCATTGGGTCCTGCCCCTGCTAGGTTGTTTACTGCTTGGTTTTTGGTCGCTCTTTGTGTGCTCAGGTGTTCTGTCTCCCTTGTTTGCCTTAGGGTAAGGGGTAGTTTTGCACTGGTGGGGTGCAGGGTACTGTGCAGCTTGTCTTTACCAATCATGGCGGCTGGTTCTGTTCCGCTTGGGTATGCTGTCCTCTTGCGGGGTTTTCTTTTTCGTTTTGTTTATCTACCTGGTGGGGGGGGGGGGGTCTGCCTTCGTTCTTGCCCCTTGTGTTCTGAGTATTTTCTGGTGGTACTCCCTGCTAGGTCCCCATGAGTGTACACGTCCCTGGGGTTCAGGTCTTAGAAAGTTGTTTGGTAGCTTTGGGCGCCGGTTAGCAGTACCCTGCCTGGGATTACCTGAGCGCGAGTCCTCTTATAGTAAATGCTCAGGACCCTGGGAAACCCCTGGGGGCACGTGGGTCCGATGGATGTGACCCCAGAGTCCCTCCTCGCTTCCAGCAAGTTTGAGGGTTGCTCTCACCCTTTGTCTCTGGGTGACTATCTGTTTTGCCCCCGTCTGCTGCCTGTGAGGTCGGTGACACCTTTGACCCGGAGTCCTGCGAGTTTTGTTGCTCGTTGTGGCTTGGTTACCCAGTTGTGCTGACTAAGCGGGTGTGGGCAGCAGGGGCATTGCACTTCGAGCCTTGGTGGTGGCAACGCTCTCATGGTTTGCTCCCCGGGAGCCCTGGGGTGCCCCGTTTTGCTTTGTTTTGGGACTTGGGGGTGTTGGTTGCTTCGGTTCCTTCCACGCCCCCTTGTCTTTCCCCTGGATTCCCCTTCCTGCCTGCATCCGGTTCCTTACTGTCTATAGGATCGGGGCGGGGTTTGATGGTGTTGAGACTCTGGCAGTCTCGGGGAATTCCCCTTCTGGGGTAGTGACGGGGGCATTTGAGCCTGTTCCTCCAGCCGTGTTGTAAGAGTCTGCCAGTAAGCTCCCTTCCTTAGTGTTTTCGCGGCTGCCCCGGTTTTCTGGTACGGCCGGGGCTTTGGGGGGGACGGCTCGGCCCCGGGGCCTGTCGTGTTGGTTCCAGGGGCTGACTTGGGGGGCCCTTGGCCCCTTAGGACCCCGTGTGGTTTTTTTCTCCCCCTCTAGGCGGGGCTTGTGGTTACGCAGAGTGGGGTCTTTCCTTCCCACTCGCCGTACGTACTGTTGGGCGTCGGCCCCTCCCTGGGCTCGGTTCCTTGGCCTTTGAGTCGGTTGGTTCTGTCCTGTGGGTGGATGCTTCCCCCGTCCTTTTTGGGACGGTGTCTTCGTCATATTTTCCCGTTCTTGGGGTTCTACGTGACTTCTGGTCTCGGGTGCGCCTGCACCTTTGTGTGCCTTCGGGACTAATGTTGGCTTCTGTGTTCTCGAGGGTTCGGGAAGGTTTTCACTACTTCCTGCATTATTGGAACGTCTGTCGGCTCCTCGTCCAGGTCGCCGTTTTGGGCTCCTTGTAGCCCGGTTGGGCTGCTTGTGGCCAGTGGCCCGGTTGGGCTACTTGTTTATTTATTTATTTATTTATTTTATTTTTACTTATTTATATACAAGAAGGTACATTGGGTTTGTGAGAATACATTGAATAGTACAGTATTTACAATCTTGTAAAGCCACTAGTACGTGCAGCGTTTTGGGCAGGTCCTTAATCTAACAGATAATTTTAAGTAGGTAATTTATATCAGAATTGATAAATGATAACAAATACATTGCAGGAGAAAAATGAGATGAGAGAGCTTAGTAAGTATATTAAAGCACATTGTTATATTAAAGCTCTGATTGATTACATTGACAGCTTGATTGGTAATTTAAACAAGATTAATAGACACCATACAGCAGATTGACAGCACATATAAGACAGCAATGATCACAATGGTAAAGATGCTCAGATTGGGTGCATAAAGACTGGGAGACTGGGTAGCAATAGATACAGATAAACAAGATTAATAAACACCATACAGCAGATTGGCAGCACATATAAGATGACAGCAATGATCACAATGGTAAAGATGTTAAACAATAATAAACCCCATACAGCAGATTGGCAGCACATATAAGAAGACAGCAATGATCACAATGGTAAAGATGTTCAAATTGGGAACATAAAGGTTGGGAGATTGGGTAGCAGTAGATACAGTGCAATTTTAAGGCAAAAGATGAAAAACTATGAAGATGAAATTAGGTACTTTTTAGTATTGATTTTGAATGATGTAAAAGTTGGACAGCTCTTCAATTCAATAGGGAGTGAGTTCCATAAACTGGGTCCCTTTATTTGCATAGAGTGTTTACACAGATTAAGTTTAACTCTGGGGATATCAAAGAGATATTTATTTCTGGTGTGGTGATAATGGGTCCTATTACATCTGTCCAGGAAGAGTTTGAGAGGTTTCAGAGGTTCAGAGGTTTTTTTGTGGCCCTGTTGGGCTCCTTGTGGGCCGGTTGGGCTACTTGTTGCCCTGTTGGGCTACTTGTTGCCCTGTTGGGCTACTTGTAGCCTTGTTGGGCTACTTGTAGCCCTGTTGGGCTACTTGTAGCCCTGTTAGGCTACTTGTGGCCCGGTTGGGTACCTTTTTGGGCTCTGTCTTCGCTTCGTTGGCTGGTTTTGTTGTTCTTGCTTCCTCTTTTGGCTACTTTTCTAGTGCAGTAGTCCTGGTTGGCGCCTTCCCGCAGAGAGGGTTGTGCGGTTCGCCCAGCGTGTCATGCGCCGTGGAGTTTGTTTTGGTCTGGGCGGTGTGTTTCAGTGCTGGTGTTTTGCACCCTTTTTTCTCAAGTGCTTCACCTCTCGCTCTTCTCCCATAGCTTGCTGCGGTATGTGCCCCTTCGCTCCGGGGATGTCCTGGTTTCCAGCTGTGGGGAGGACGCCGAGGTTTTCCCTGTGTCATGGGTGTGGGCCGCCTCCTTCGCCTCTACCCTGCTTTCCTTCGGGCCCGGCTGTGGCGTCTTCACCTGGCGGTGCTCCCAGGATCTTCTGGGCACAGTTGAGTCGTGTCACATTCGTGCCTCCGTTCGACAGGTGAGTTTCTGCGGTCTGGCGTCTTTTGGCCGGGCGCTGGATGCGGAGATATTTATATACCTGTCTTTATTTAGGTATATTTTTGTACGACTGAGACCGTTCGCACACCAGTGACTGTCCCTTTTTCAATCCTTTCAGTCCCACTCATGTGCATGTCCAACCCATGCTAGAGTCATTCAGGGGACCCACCTTTTTTTCGTGTTATGAGGTGTGTGGGTTGTGGTGCTGGTTATGTGCTCACCTGGTAGGGCTCGCCTGGTTGTGCTTGCAGGGTTTGAGCTCTGGCTTTTGGGTCCCGCCTACCTGGAAGAACTTGCGGGATAGTACCAGTGGAGTGCAGTGGTGCTATAGGCACATTCGGGAAACACTGTATAACCATCAGAAGTCTGCGGTTGTTACACGACCTGTGAGCATACGCCATATTGCCGGTATGTCCGTGGACTTCCAGGGCACACTAGCCTGTTTCCGAATAGGAGTTTCAGCCCATCCTGGTTGTGGGTGGTATATGGGCCTGAGGGCCGCTCCAAGCAGCTGCCTGGTGGGCCACCCTCTGGCCGGTCTAGCCTAGCCTCAGGCCGGGCTTGGGGTGTAAATGAGCTCCCAGTACCCCTTCCAGCAGGTATTGAGCGGGGTTCTCCGCCGTCGGTCGCCTGGTGTGCAGGTTTCTGGGCCTGCTGGATTTCAGTCGTGTCTCCATTGGCCCTGTCTGGGGTCTGCCTGCTCCGTTGTCTGCCTTTGCAGAAGCGAGTTGCTCTTTACAGGTTGCATGTTGCGGTGGTGCCTGTTGCTGCACGTGTGCATTGGTACTGTGTTTCGTGGTGGCGTGTCCTTGTTCCTTTGTCCAGTTGTGGTGTGGCACTTTGCTGCTGTTTTGTGCCTAGGGTTTGCATATAGGGGTTTGCTTGTTGTTTTTCGTGGTCTTCGGGTCCCTGGCTTGGCTCTCTCATGTGTGTGGGGTTTTTCTGTCCCTGCCTAATTGTCCACTCCTGGTTGTTTTCCTGGGGGTTTTGTGCTTCAGCTCTTTCATCCTGCCTCTCCCCAGTCGTTTTCCTGGCATCTCCTTTGGTCGCTTTTGCCTGCACTTGCTGCTATGTTGGGGGGGGGGGGGTAATCGGTTTCCTCCACTTCATTTCCTTTTGCGTTCCCTTGTTTCCTCCTCTGCCGCAGGGGTGTTCTGCGTGTGTTCCTTGGCTTCTTGGGCGTTTTTTTCAGCCTGTGTCCTGTGGTGTGCTTCTTTGTCTCGGTCTGTTGCAGTTGCTTGTACCCCTTGGTTCGGGTACTGTTTCTGGCGGCAACCCTTCCGTCTTTGGTTTCCTAGCTTGCCCTGCCAGTTGATTTTTCGGGGTCTGGCGATGTCTCGCATTGGGCCCGTCGTTTCTGAACTCCTGGCAGGCTTGCTTGCTTTGGGGAGTTTTTCTGTTCGGCAGACGTTCCATCTCCTTGTGCCGCCTGGGTTTCGGTGGTTGCGCCCGAGATCTTCCCGTGGCTCTGCCTTTTCTTGGGCTCGGAGGGGCCTTGTCGGGGCTGCTTATGTTCTGCTTCACGATCTCGCCTCCGGTTGGTGGTCGGGTGGCTTCGTGGTAGGTGTCCCACCTGCGTACTTCTCTTGGCGGCAGTATGGGGTATTTTGGTGGTCCTTCCTTTCCTGTCCCTTCTTAGGTGGCTACTCTTGTTAGCGTCGGCTAGGTTTTCTGGTGGAGGTTGGGGGCCGTCGTCTTGCCACATACTGTTGCCTCTTTTCCTGCGGCGCTGGCAGAGCCGCTTCGGCTTGCTTTTGGTCTTGGTGTTACTTCTGCACCGTTAGTAAGCTGTCTCGTGCGTCATTTCGCCTCCGGCCTGTTCATGCACCGCTTGCACCGTCCTGGTCTCTGGTCAGCGTGCTCTTTCTTCTCCTCGGTTGGTAGTGCCCCTTCGGTTCCGGTTTGTTTTTTTGTCGGCTCTTTTCCTTTTGGCATTTGCCTCTGGGAGTCAGGTCGCTGAGTTTTCTTGCTCCTTCGGTTTTAGCGTTTTGGTTGTTCAGTGGCAGCAGTCTCCATCTTTTCTGGCGCGGGGTGGGGCTGCTGCGTTCTGGTGGGGTCCATGGTTTGTTGGTGCTTGGTTGGTCGGGCCGGGGGTGTGTCATGTTTTGTGTTCAGTGGCGGCCCTCCACTGTTGTTTGCGTGCCACAGCATCTGTGTCCGGGGCGCATTTTGCATTGATCCGGTTCTGTTCTTCCCGGTTCGTGGGTGATGGTGTCCCAGGTTGTCAGCCGTGTTCTTGCGGCTAAGCTGCCTGTGTTCTTCCCTCATGCCTGTGGTGCTCGTGGCTTTGCTGTTCTCGCTGCCGTCTGAGCGACGTATCCTTGTGGTCATTCGGGCATGGATCTTTGGTGTTCGTATGGGGGCCTTGCTGCTCGTTGTTCTCATGTTGTTCCCGGGACTTTTCGGGGCTGTGGCGCCTTGGGTTGGCGTTTGCTGCCGGTTGTCTCGCTTCCGTGGGGGGGGGGGGGGTGTGGGGTGTTCGCCTCCCGGTTCCGTCCCTTTGACCTTCCTCTGTGGGTAGTTAGCTCCGGGGAGCCGATGGGGCTCCCCCCCAGAAAACCAGCGTTGAATGTAATGAAACGCCATTTACTGAGTGAGACCCGTAGGCTCCCCAGCAACCCTCTCTCCCTCCAGTCGGCCGTTTTCGCGTGTTTTGACATCCAGCCTCAGAACTGATGGGTGGATACCCAGCGTGGGAGGTCTGGGGCTCCCCCTTCCCCCTCCCAGGGAGGGGGGAGCTGCGCAGACAGCTGTGCGGTTATGTGTGACGTCATACTAGTTTGCTTGTTTTCTGTTGGGGAGTTCTATCCACTAGTTCGGCTTTAGGTAGCAATTTTAACCAGAATAGGGGTTTATTTTGGAATGCTTATCTTTCTGGATGCTTAACCCGGTCGATGGAGACATAGAATGCTTCCAACCACACAGGGGTTTCTATAGGCCATTGCTCCCCTTGCCTCTCTGAGGGGGCCAGGTTCTGGCCGTGGTCGTCGGTAGGCCTAGAACTCCATACACATGACTGATGCCAAAGTCTGACATTAGCATATCAGCCTGGTAAAGCTCCGGGGACCCGACGGATCTCACCCAGAAAATGGCGTTTCATTACATTCAACGCTGTTTTTTTAAATAATGGAGCAGCCTACCTGACTTGCACTGAACGACCCTCTATGACATTTTTCCTTTTTTCAAATTTATTCATTTTTTTTTATTTTTTTTTAAACATGGAGCAGCCTACCTGACATACACTGAACAAACCTTTATGACATTTGTTCTTTTTTCAACTTTGTTCACTTTCTTTTATTTTTTTAATTTTTTATAGCAAAAAGTTCGTTCAGTGTTTGTCAGGTAGGCTGCTCCATGTTACTTAAAAAAAAATGAAAAAAAAAATATTGAACAAATTTGAAAAAGTCAGTAGTGTTTTTTCCTGCCCGAAACGCTTTGCGTAATAGTGGCTTTAGGCATTGTATGTACTAGCTCTATCTATAAAGCCAACAAACTTTGTAAAATCTCTTTATGTATGTACCTTTGCCTAAATAAAAATTATTATTATTATTATTATTATAAAAGAGGAGAAATCATAAAGGTTTGTTCAGTGTTTGCCAGATAGGATGCTCCATTATGACAATCATTTTTTGTTTCAAATGTGTTCAATTTGTTTTGTATTTTCCCCTCCCTATCGATCCGGCCCATTGGTGCCGTGAGGGAGCTTGGTGGTACTCACCTAGTTGTGTTTGCGGGGGTTGAGCTCTGGCTCTTTGGTCCCGCCTGTCAACTGTCAATTAACTGGTGTAGAGATTCCTGAGCCTATATTGGGCTCTATCATATCTACATTTGAAACTGTGTATGGAGTCAGCCTCCACCACAACACTACTTAATGCATTCTTTATTTTATTTTATTTTATTTATGCATATACAAGAATGTACATAAGAAATGTGAGGATACAAATATGGTAATTACAGTCTTGTAAAGCCACTAGCACGCGCAGCGTTTCGGGTAGGTCCTTAATCTAAGAAAATTTTAAGGAGGTAAATACTTGCAAAATTTATAGACAAAAAAATGATAACAGTTACATGAAATGAAAAAAAGAAGATGAGAGAAAATTGTAGGTACAGTATATTAAAGCACATAGGTAGCTAAGATTGATTGCAATGACAGCTTGAATGGTAGTTGACAAAAATTGGTAGGCACAATACAGCAGAAACAATATAAGATTGATTGCAATGACAGTTTGAATGGTAGTTGACAAAAATTGGTAGTCACAATACAGCATATGGCTATTCCATTTGTTAACTACCCTGACACTGAAAAAATTCTTTCTAACGTCTCTGTGGCTCATCTGGGTACTAAGTTTCCACCTGTGTCCCCTTGTTCGTGTTCCACCCATGCTAAAGAGTTTGTCTTTCTCCACCCTGTCAGTTCCCCTGACAAATTTTGTAGGTGATTATCATGTCTCCCCTTACTCTTCTGTTTTCCAGGGTTGTGAGGCTCAGCTCCCTTTGCCTTTTCTCGTAACTCATTCCTCTCAGTTCCGGGACCAGTCTGGTGGAATAACTCTGAATCTTCTCTAACTTCGTCTGCTGTGGGGAGTATATCTTCGCCAGTTTCAGAGTCAAAGGTGCCGAGTCTATCCTTATCCTGTCTGTGGGTGCAGTCTATAGAATTCCTAACACTGATGTGTCCGAATTCAATTCAAACCTTAGTAATCTAATACCTGATAACAGACTGAACAAAAATCATCTAATTATCACAGGGGACTTTAATATTGACCTCTGCGAGCCTGAGCACCCTACTGCTGTTAACTTCCTCAACTGTATGAATTCCTGCTTCCTCATACCCTTAATCACTAGACCTACTAGAATCACTGATAGTACTGCCACGACTCTAGATCACATCTGGACCAACATAACCTCTCCGCTTACTTCAGGTATAATCACCGATAGCACTACAGACCATTACCCCACATTTCTCTTAACTAACATTAACAAACCACCTCTAGAGTCAAGAAAGATAAGTTTTAGGCTGCACAATGAATCTGCTATAGACAATTTTATAACTGCTGCTGATAATGTCAACTGGGAGTCCGAGTTAGGTAACATAGGGGACATCAACCTAGCAGTGCAATCTTTTCTTCAAAAAACTCTTAGCCTTTATAACACCCACTGTCCTATGCTTACAAAACAAGTCACTACCAAAAGGCTTAACAATCCCTGGCTTACAAAGGGAATACTTAAATCCATTAATAAAAAACATGACCTTGAGAAGAAGTATAGGTTAGGAACCGTGTCCAAATAATTCTGAAAGAATTACTCGTTACTGCTAACTAAGATAATTAGACGAGCCAAAACTAAATACTACGAAGATAAATTTACCCAAATAAAGAGCAACATTAAAAAAACTTGGAGCACAATTTCACAAATATTGGGATCAAAGATTTTAAACAACAAACCAACACTCCTGTCCAATAACGATGGTCAGCTTTCAGCCCCTGATTCTGCTATTGAGTTCAATAGGTTCTTCTCTTCCATTGGGTCATCTCTTGCAAATGATATTCCATCTTCCAGTACTGATGTTAAGGACTATCTTACAGGTAACTATCCACAGTCTCTGTACCTAAAGCCTACTAATTCCACTTACGTCAATGAGGTAATCCTTTCCCTTAAAACCAAGTATAGTGCCCTTGAGGAGATACCAACATTAATTTACAAAAAAGCCTCTAGATCCTTAGCCCCTGCAATTGCATTGCTCTTCAACAAGTCACTTGAACTCCAAACCTTTCCAGATATTCTAAAAAAAAGCGAGAGTAACCCCTGTCCACAAATGTAATGATCTCACAGATGTTAACAACTATACAGACCTATTTCAATCCTGCCTAACTTATCAAAATTTTTTGAAAAACTAATCTACAAGCAGCTTTACTCTTATCTAGCCAAGCACAATATACTTAGCTCTTGCCAATATGGCTTCAGACCAAAAAAAAACACTAACGATGCACTTATTAGTATGATTAACTTGATTCATGCAGCTCTTGATAAAAATGAGTTCCCTGTTGGGTTATTTGTGGACCTGCGTAAGGCTTTTGACACTGTCAACCACCAAAACCTTCTTCTTAAATTACATCATTATATAGGCAGAGGCAACCCGTTCTCACACAAGACAGCACTAGAAATCCAATCTAGTCGGGACAGCTGCATCCCAACGGAAGGGATTATACATCAACGAGTGCTTGACCAGGAACAGACAGCAAATCCTCTACCGCCTGCGTCAAATCCGGCAACAAAACCCAGGTGCTATTCATCAGTGCTTCGTTAGAGATGGTCTGATAAAGGTGAGAAAAACCGCAGAGGGCAAAATGTTTACTATTACAAGAGAAGAAAACCTCAACACTTTCCTCTCCCAATGTGGTTTGTCTCACCTTATCACTCCCAATGAATTAACTTAATTAACCCCCTGTCATCTAGTGGGGCTAGGTATCCTAAGTCTCCTTGGTTCATTTTCTGACTTAATTTTTAACTTACTCTTACCTAGTCATTTACCGAATTTATTTAATTGAGTTATTAAGTAGTTCTTCAGGTCTTTTTAATTATACAGTCATTACTGAACTATCTATAGTTATTAATCATTAGCTTAAATTTGCCTATGTTTATTATTCAACTTTTCTTTGATCTCATTTATTACCTAGGTTGCCTAGCCTTGCCATGCTCCCTTACTCCATTGTACCCCTGGCTTTGCCTGCATCTCAAATTGCAAATTGTTACTTACAGTGTACCTGTGAGTACTCGTAAGCAATCTACCTCATTTTTGCTCAATTTGTTTTTTTTTTGTATTGCTTAGTCTTGCTTATATTTTTTTGTTTTGTATTTCCATATCTTGTGTTTTGTATAGTCCATGTTTACATGTTTTTTCTTTAATCTCATTAATTGCCTAGGTTGCCTAGCCTAGCCATACTCCCTTACTCCATTGTACCCCTGTAAGCCCCTTTTGTGTTTGTTTTGTACAGTATTGTGTATATATTTTTCCCTATTTTATAGCTTATTTCTACTTATTTCTGATTCTACAATCAGCTTTTTTTATGCAGTCAAGTATAGACCCAGAACTTAACCTCTTATCCACTATCTATGACAATAATCACTTTAATGATCTAAATTGCAGATATTTTGCAGCACATGATGTAAACAATGTATTAACTCATAATCACAATATCTCTGTAATCAATTTGAATGTTAGATCCCTAGGGAAACACTTCGATGATGTTAGTGCCTTGATTGAAACTATTGGCAACAAATTCTCTTTTATTATACTTACTGAAGCATGGTTGAAAGAGGATACTACTCAACTCTTTAACATGCCTAACTACTCAGCAATTCACAACTGTCGTCAACTTCAGAGAGGTGGTGGCACTGCTCTTTACTACCACCATGAACTAACATGCTTAAAAGAAATTAGAACTAGAGACTGCTATGGGGAGTATATCTTCGCCAGCTTCAGAGTCAAGGGTGCCGAGTCTGTCCTGTCTGTGGGTGCAGTCTATAGAATTCCCAACACTGATGTGTCTGTATTCAACTCAAACCTTAGAAATCTAATACTTGATAACAGACTGAACAAAAACCACCTAATTATCGCAGGGGACTTTAATATTGACCTCTGCGAGCCAGAACACCCTACTGCTGTTAGCTTCCTCAACTGTATGAATTCCTGCCTCCTCATACCCTTAATCACTAGGCCTACTAGAATCACTGATAGCACTGCCACGACTCTAGATCACATCTGGACCAACATAACCTCTCCCCTTACTTCAGGTATAATCACCGATAGCACTACAGACCACTACCCCACATTTCTCTTAACTAACATTAGCAAACCACCTCTAGAAACAAGGGAGTTAAGCTTTAGGCTGCACAATGAAACTGCTATAAACAATTTTATAACTGCTGCTGATAATGTCAACTGGGAGTCCGAGTTAGGTAACATAGGGGACATCAACCTAGCACTGCAATCTTTTCTACAAACAACTCTTAGCCTTTATAACACCCACTGTCCTAGGCTTACAAAACAAGTCACAAGCAAAAGGCTAAACAATCCTTGGCTTACAAAGGGAATACTGAAATCCATTAACAAAAAACACGACCTTGAGAAGAAGTATAGGTTAGGAATTGTCTCCAAAGAATTCTCAAAGAATTACTCATTATTGCTATCTAAGATAATTAGACGAGCCAAAACTAAATACTACGAAGATAAATTTACTCAAATAAAGAGCAACATTAAACAAAATTGGAGCACAATTTCACAAATATTGGGATCAAAGAAATCTTTAAATAACAAACCGACTCTCCTGTCTAATAACGATGGTCAGCTTTCAGCCTCTGATTCTGCTATTGAGTTCAATAGGTTCTTCTCTTCCATTGGTTCATCCCTTGCAAATGATATTCCATCTTCCAGTACTGACATTAAGGACTATCTTACAGGTAACTATCCACAGTCTCTGTACCTAAAGCCTATTAACTCCACTGACGTCAATGAGATAATCCTTTCTCTTAAAACCAAGTTTGGTGCCCTTGAGGAGATACCAACTTTAATTTACAAAAAAGCCTCTAGATCTTTAGCCCCTGCTATTGCTTTGCTCTTCAACAAGTCACTTGAACTCCAAACCTTTCCAGATATTCTAAAAAAAGCGAGAGTAACGCCTGTCCACAAATGTGGTGACCCCACAGATGTTAACAACTACAGACCTATATCAATCCTGCCAAACTTGTCAAAAATTTTTGAAAAACTTATATACAAGCAGCTTTACTCATATCTAGCCAAACTCAATATACTTAGCCCTTGCCAATATGGCTTCAGACCCAAAAAAAGCACTAACGATGCACTTATTAGTATGCTTAACTCGATTCATACAGCTCTTGATAAAAAGGAGTTCCCTGTTGGGTTATTTGTGGACCTGCGTAAAGCTTTTGATACTGTCAACCACCATAACCTTCTTCTAAAATTACATCATTATGGAGTCAGAGGACACTCCCTACAATACCTCGAGTCCTACCTTACTGACAGGCTCCAATATGTTTCTGTGAATAATACAATTTCTCCCACCCTACCCATCAACATTGGTGTTCCTCAGGGCAGCATACTTGGCCCTCTCCTCTTTCTCATCTACATTAATGACCTTCCAAATGCCTCCCAACACCTCAAACCAATTCTATTTGCTGACGACACAACCTTCATTTACTCCAGTCCTGACCCTCTTGCTCTAAATGCCACAGTAAATACTGAGCTAAATAAAGTCCATCTTTGGCTAACTGCCAACAAACTCACCCTTAACATTGACAAAACCTTCTATATTCTGTTTGGCAATAAATCCTCTAGTCTTATAAATCTCAAAATAAACAATACCCAAATTTGTAACAAATTAGATGGCAAATTCCTTGGCATTCTCATTGACCACAAGCTGAATTTCCAGGGACACATTCTAAATATATCAAAAAAAGTTGCAAAAACTGTGGGCATTCTTTCTAAGATCAGATATTATGTACCACGCCCTGCCCTGGTGACTCTCTATTACTCCCTTATCTATCCTTATCTCAACTATGGTATTTGTGCTTGGGGTTCTACTACCCAAAATCACTTACGTCCTCTAATTACCCAACACAAAGCCGCTATTAGAACAGTATCCAACTCTGGCCCCAGACATCACTCGATACCCCTACTCAAATCTCTTAATATGTTAGATATTAAGTCACTGCACATTCTCTCATGTGTATTATACATATATAAAACGCTAAACTATAATGCCAATCCTGATCTTAAAAGCTTCATAGAAGGTTGTAACAGAACCCATGAGCACCACACCAGAAATAAATACAGTTTTGATATTCCTAGAGTACGTCTTAATCAAACTAGAAATGCTCTGCAAATCAAGGGGCCCAGAATGTGGAATGACCTTCCCAACCATGTTAAAGACTGTACCTCTCTCAACCAGTTTAAGATAAAAACTAAACACTACCTAATAAATTCCCTGTAATCTACCTCACTCCTCTATTGTCAACCCATATCTGTTATTTTCTTTTTTTTTTAATCAACACTGTTTGTCAACCTATTGTATTTGTGCTGCTTTTTCAGTCATGTTCCCCTTTTTTTTTATCTTTATTTGTATTTGTTCTCAACACCTTTTATTCTTTATGCTCAATTAGTATTAAGTTCTAGATATTAATGTTTTTCTTGCCCGAAACGCATTGCGTAATAGTGGCTTTAGGTATTGTATGTACTAGCTCTATCTATATATCAATCCATTAATGTAACATCACTTGTATGTATATACCTTACCTGAATAAACATCTGAATCTGAATCTGAATCTGAATATGACTTAATGCTTAAAGTCAATATGTTGAATATGAATTAGCAAATATGTGATATATTCCCAGTTATTTTTTTCTAAGGCCCAAACTCTTCCTCACGTACCAATTTACGTCTCACAGTATCCATCCGTCAACCTAGATAGCAGAATAGTCGTGATTGGTTCAATTATAAGGAAAATTGTAGTTTTCAGATCCCACATGGGTTGTGAAATTGACCTACTATTGTCCATGCTCTTAGAATATTACAGATCAGCTACTTCCTATTGAAGGCTCGTAGTTTTGTTTTGAGAAATATTAGTTGTTCTTAGTAAATTATAATAAGCACTAAAAATTATTACATAGAATAACAGTGCTTCACCAATCAATATTATATACCATAGTTTGTGCTTTACAAATCTTTAAAGGATGTTTCGTAGGAATGCTAACAGAAAACGATGTTACGTTGGAATGTCTATGGGGTAAACTACTGCAAACAGGATATTATTGTGTCTACTATACCAACTATAGCTAGGATGGGTATATTGTCCACTACCACCTGTTAGGTGGGTAAGGGGTCCAATACCACCCACAGGATGGGTATGAGGGTCACATCCACCCACAGGATGAGTATGGGGACCACATCCATCCACAGGAAGGGTATGGGGTCCAATACCACCCACAGGATGAGTATGGCGTCCACTACAACCCACAGGATGGGTATGGGGCTCCAACTACCCATAGAATGGGTATGGGGTCCAATAACACCCACTGGATGTGCATGGCATCCATTGTCGCGCGTCGAGCTCGAAAACCGCAGCATTCATCTCAGAACCATGCCTATTTCACGCAGATTTCTTAATAAACGTAAGAGTTTTATATGTCACAAGAAAGATAGAAATATAAGCTTCATTCTAAATACCTTACCATGGGTATATTTAAATTTAAAGCAAAGATACGTGTATTTTTATAATAGCCGAGCTCCGACCCGGGACAGATCGATCGACCGAGCAACTCTTTATTTATTTATTTATTTATTTATTTATGCATATACAAGAATGTACATTGGGAATGTGAGGATACATAATATGGTAATTATAGTCTTGTAAAGCCACTAGTACGCGCAGCGTTTCGGGCAGGTCCTTATCAAAGAATAGGGGGATCGTATTCCAGGGACCATAGGATT
Source organism: Procambarus clarkii (assembly GCF_040958095.1). Classification (NCBI taxonomy): domain Eukaryota; kingdom Metazoa; phylum Arthropoda; class Malacostraca; order Decapoda; family Cambaridae; genus Procambarus; species Procambarus clarkii. The sequence continues at coordinate 14,661,364 of NC_091222.1, forward strand.
AAGGACTTGCCCGAAACGCTACGCGTACTAGTGGCTGTACAAGAATGTAACAACTCTTGTATATATCTAAAAAAAAAAAAAAAAAAAAAAAAAAAAAAAAAAAAAAAAAAAAAAAAAAAAAAAAAAATATTTTAAGAAGGTAAATGCTTGCAAAATTTATTGACAAAAAAGTGATAACAGTTACGTGGAATGAAAAAAATAAGATGAGAGAAAATTGTAGGTACAGTATATTAAAGCACATAGGTAGCTAAGATTGATTGCAATGACAGCTTGAATGGTAGTTGACAAAAATTGGTAGGCACAATACAGCAGAAACAATATAAGATTGATTGCAATGACAGCTTGAATGGTAGTTGACAAAAATTGGTAGTCACAATCCAGCATATGGCTAGCACATAAAAGAAGACAGCAATGAACACAATGATAAGGTTGTTTGATACTACATAAAAATTAGGAGATTGGGTAACACCAGGTACAGAGCAAATTTAAAGCTCAGTGTAGGAAACTAAGAAGATGAAGTTAGGTACTTTTTGGTTTTGCTTTTAAATAAGGCAAAAGTTTTACAGTTTTTCAATTCACTAGGGAGTGAGTTCCATAGACTAGGTCCCTTAATTTGCATAGAGTGTTGACACAGATTAAGTTTGACCCTGGGGATATCAAAGAGATATTTATTTCTGGTGTGGTGATAATGGATCCTATTACATCTGTCCAGGGAGAGTTTCAGAGCATGGTCTGCATTTAAGAACAGGGATTTGTAAGTGTAGTTGACACAAGAGAATGTGTGGAGGGAGTTAATATTTCGCAAGTTTAGGGATTTAAACAAGGGAGCTGAGTGTTGTCTGAAAGCAGAGTTAGTTATTATTCTGATAGCAGATTTTTGCTGTGTGATGATGGGCTTAAGGTGGTTTGCAGTGGTAGACCCCCATGCACAGATACCATAATTAAGATAGGGGTAGATTAGTGCATAATATAGTGAGAGGAGAGCAGAGTTAGGAACATAATATCTGATTTTGGAGAGTATACCAACTGTCTTAGAGACTTTCTTAGTTATGTGTTGAATGTGGGTGCTGTAGTTGAGTCTCTTGTCTAGGAATAGGCCAAGAAACTTGCCATCATTTTTATTACTGATGTTAATGTTGTCTATCTGTAGCTGAATTGCATTTGATGATTTGCTTCCAAATAAGATGTAGTAAGTCTTTTCGATGTTTAATGTTAGTTTGTTCGTTGACATCCATAAGTGGACTTCTTTTAATTCATTATTCACAACATTATTTAGTGTATGTGGGTTGAGGTTTGAGTAGATAAGGGTAGTATCGTCAGCAAACAATATAGGTTTGAGAATATTAGAGACATTAGGCAGATCGTTTATATATATAAGAAATAGAAGAGGTCCTAAGATGCTGCCCTGTGGCACTCCAACGGTAATTGGTAGAGTGGAAGAAGTTGTATCATTGATGGTTACATATTGGTGTCTGTCACTAAGATAGGATCGGATGTAGTCAAGGGCAAGGCCTCGGATTCCATAATGCTGGAGATTAAGTAAGAGGTAGTTGTGATTAACAGTATCAAAGGCTTTTCTTAGGTCAATGAAGAGTCCAATCGGAAACTCATTTTTGTCAAGGGCTGAGTAGATAATGTCAAGGAGACTAATGATTGCATCATTGGTGCTCTTTTGGGACCGGAAGCCAAACTGGCAGGGGCTGAGTATGTCGAATTTTACGAGGTAGGAATAGAGCTGTTTGTAAATAATTTTTTCAAATATTTTTGATAGAATGGGTAGATTTGATATTGGTCTATAATTGTTTATGTCCGCCGGATTGCCTCCTTTATGGACTGGCGTTACTCTTGCTTTTTTGAGGATATCAGGGAAGGTGTGATACTCTATAGATTTGTTGAACAGTAGTGCTATGGGTGGGGCAAGGGCATGGGAGGCTCTCTTGTACACAATGGACGGAATTTCACTGGTGTTCCCTGCCTTGGTTTTTAGAGAATGTATGATGGACACAACATCTGCCGGGCTGATTGGTGAAAGGAGAAGAGAGTTTGGATAGCTGCCTGAGAGATATGTGTTAATATGTGTCTGAGTCTGTGGGATTTTACTGGCAAGATTAGCACCAACCGATGAAAAGAAACTGTTAAATTCATTTGCCATTTCTAAGTCAGTTGACGGTATACCCCCATCCTTGTAGAGTTTTATTTGGTTATGTGAGTGTTGTTTAGTTCCTAGGATACTAGAGATAGTTTTCCAAGTGCTTTTCATGTTGCCTTTTGCTTCATTGAATCTATTCACATAATATGCAAGTTTTGCCTTTCTTATGATACTGGTAAGCATTGATGAGTACCTTTTAGCTACTTCCTTTGAAACTAGGCCAATCCTAACTTTCTTTTCATATTCATGTTTCTTGTTGATTGAGTTGAGAATGCCACTTGTGAGCCATGGATTGTTTAATCTTTTGTCAGTTACTTGCTTGGTAAGAAGGGGACAATGAATGTTGTAGAGGCTTAGAGTTTCGGAGATGAAGAGGTTAGCTAATGAATTTATATCATGGGTATTATTGAATTCAGAATCCCAGTTAATATTGTAAAGTGCCTCTGTAAGATTGTCTAAAGCTGATTCACTGTGTAGCCTAAATGAAAGTTTCTTGCTTTTTGGTGGTGTTATGTCCATGTTCGCTATGAGAAAGGTAGGATAGTGGTCAGTTGTTCTGTCGTAGATTATACCAGATACAAGGGGAGCTGTTATGTTTGTCCATATGTGGTCCAAGGTAGTGGCTGATGTTTGAGTGACTCGGGTAGGTTTGGTGATTGTGGGGATTAGCATACAGGAGTTCATGCTGTTAAGGAAATAGTTAACTTGAGAGCAATTTTGTTGACCCAGGTCAGTATTAAAATCTCGTCCCAGAATGAAGTGGTTTTTGTTGAGATTGTTGTTTATAATAAGATTCCTTAGGTTGTCTGAGAAAGAAGCTATGTTAGTATTAGGAAATCTATAGATGGCTCCAATAGTCAAAGAAGATTTAAGGGATTTAATTGAAAACTGAGCAAAAGTATATTCACAGTAGTCATCTCTGTCACTAAAACTGTTGCAGATAAATGTATCTCGGTAATATATAGCTGTGCCACCACCTTTTTTATTAGGCCTACAGTTATGAATGGCTTTATAACCAGCTAAGTTGTAGAGTTGGGTATAGTCTTTATTTAGCCAAGTTTCTGTTAAAATAATGAACGATAGGTTAGTACCTATTGCTGTGAGTAATGCATTTAAATCGTCAAAATGTTTACCAAGTGATCTAACATTTTGGTTATAAACTGATAGACAGGTGCTATTTTGAAGTTTGTGTTTAGCCTGGTGTGCTGTGAAATACTTGCAATAATGATGATCAATGTGCTGGTTGGTGTAGATATGAGACAGAAGAAATTTGATCAGGATCAATATCAGTGTGCATAGGATGCAGAGGGATCACAATACAAGATACACGATAAAGCAAAACACAAGAATAAAAGCAAATACAATAAAATAGTAACAATTTAGAAGTAAAATAAAGATCCAATAGATAGCCAGGGAGGACACAGAAGTTACATAAAATAAAAAAAAAACAAAAAATCAGTAGAGACTGACAATATAAATGTAAAATAAAAAATAATAAGAAAAATGATAATCTTAAAAAAAAAAAAAAAAAATGATCTTGAAGATAATTAGCTTAGTAATGGTTAATTAACAGGGTAATAAAAAGCCCTAGGTTTAGTGACAAGGGGATTAACTAAGAACAAATAATTAAGAGTATAAAACAGGCAAAGATGACAAACAAAAAAAAAAATAAAAAAATAAAAATAAAAATAAACACCTTTGGAAAGGAAAGGTAGAGCTTAAGTACACTTTGGTTGTATGTGAGACTACAAATTATGTTCTGGTTATTCAGCTGATATCCCACAGTCATCCAGGAAAGAAGTGAGGTGTGCTTCAGTGGTTATGACATAAGTTTTTCCAGAGTCAGTCTTCCTAGCTATTATTTTACCATCAATGTTGTGGAGCGACTTATCCAAGATATATCATTGTTCGGAAAGTGTTTGTTGGCATATCCAGTTGTCGCACTTCTCTGCACAAATTATCACAAATTTAAATTATAATGTTAACAAGTAGAATACATATTTTTAATAAAATCTAACATAACTAGTCAGAAAACATTTACATTTATTAAAAATATATGTTTGGAAGTTAAATCGACTTCATAGGACAATAGTTTTGTTATATTACAAAAAAAAATAAAAATAAATATATACTCGTTATTCGTTGACATGCGTTCGTTACCTAAACTACCATGTACTGTACTTATATAAAATCTCCCATGTCTCTTCGCTCATCTCACCAAACCCTACAGGCTCTGTGATATATTGTTTAATTAATTGAGATTCACAAATAAAGCTTATAATTGTATATGTTATCAAAAAGGCAGAGCTTAGTTTAGTTCATTTATTATGCACCCCATACCCATCCTATGGGCGATAGTGGAGTGTTACAGAGGCACATAATGGGCTCAGGGACTGAGCCCCACAATTCATATAGCCAAGCAAGTTATAATCTTGATAAGCTAGTTACAAAAGTCAATGCACATTGTCACATCAACAATGGGCTCGAAACCGACCACAAGTACAGTTTATAATTTAAGCAACTGACATATATGGAGGGCTAGTGTCACAATTGATATGTTTATCCTCAACCCGTTCTCACACAAGACAGCACATATATGACTTAATGCTTAAAGTCAATATGTTGAATATGAATTAGTAAATATGTGATATATTCCCAGTTACTTTTTTTACCAAGGCCCAAACTCTTCCTCACGTACCAATTTACGTGTCACAGTACCCGTCCGTCAACATAGATAGCAGAATATTCGTGATTGGTTCAATTATAAGGAAAGTTGTAGTTTTCAGGTCCCACATGGGTTGTGAAATTTACCTACTGTTGTCCATGCTCTTATAATATTACAGATCAGCTATATCCTATTGAAGGCTCGTAGTTTTGTTTTGAGAAATATTAGTTGTTCTTAGTAAATTATAATAAGCACTATAAATTATTACATAGAATAACAGTGCTTCACCAATCAATATTATATACCATAGTTTGGCTTTAAAAATCTTTAAAGAATGTTTTGTAGGAACGCTAACAGAAAACGATGTTACATTTGAATGTCTATGGGGTAAACTACTGCAAACAGGACGGTATTGTGTCTACTATACCAACTATAGCTAGGATGGGTATATTGTCACCTACCGCCTGTTAGGTGGGAAAGGGGTCCAATACCACCCACAGGATGGGTATGAGGGTCACATCCACCCACAGGATGAGTATGGGGATCACATCCACCCACAGGAAGGGTATGGGGTCCAATACCACCCACAGGATGAGTATGGCGTCCACTACAACCCACAGGATGGGTATGGGGCTCCAACCACCCATAGAATGGGTATGGGGCTCCAACCACAAATAAAATGGGTATAGGGTCCAATAACACCCACTGGATGTGTATTGCGTCCATTGCCGCGCGTCGAGCTCGAAAACCGCAGCATTCATCTCAGAACCATGCCTATTTCACACAGATTCCTTAATAAACGTAAGAGTTTTATATGTCACAAGAAAGATAGAAATATAAGCTTCATTCTAAATACCTTACCATGGGCATATTTAAATTTAAAGCGAAGATACGTGTACTTTTATAATAGCCGAGCTTTAACCCCGGACAGATTGATCGACCGAGCAACTCTCTCTCAGAACAATGTTTATTTCACGTGAATTCGTTAATAAACATATATGTTTTATATGTCTCAAGAAAGGCAGACATATAAGCTTCACTTTAAACACTTTACCATAGACATATTTAAAGTTCTAATGAAGATACATGTATTTTAAAAATTACGGAGCTCCCACCCCGTACAGACTGAACGACAGAGCAACTCTCTCTCAGATCAATGTTTATTTCACGTAAATTCGTTAATAAACACAAATGTTTTATATGTCTTAAGCAAGATAGAAATAAGAGCTTCATTTTCAATACATTACAATAGACATATTTATAGCTCAAGTGAAGATACATATGTTTTTATAGTAGCGCTCAGTAGCTTGTCGGGCATGGAGTGCAGACGCCTACGCACTTGCCGATATATTGTATAATTATCAAAGATACGCTAATAAAGCCTAAAATCTTATATGCCTCCAGAAAGACCGAGATATGAACATTATTATGATTTCACCAAATGAAATATATCATGTTCGAGAACAAAGATATATCAATTTTAAATTAAGTTTCGACTCTTGCTCGGGCGAGAGAGAGGGAGCGACTCTCGCCCCATCTATTGGAGATTCTGTCCACTAAAGACCCAAAGCTACTCAAACCCTCCTAGCATTATTTAAGTAATGAAGTAATATGGTATATTTACTATAATGTGGGTGCTGAATGCAGAACACGAGAAAACATATATTTACTCCAAACTAATATAATTTCATTATGAAATAAGTAAATAAGTAGCATCAAAGGAAGTCGACGGTCCAAGCGTCAATGTTGTGGAACGACTTATCCAAGATATATCATTGTTTGGAAAGTGTTTGTTGGCATATCCAGTTGTCGCACTTCTCTGCACAAATTATCACAAATTTAAATTATAATGTTAACAAGTAGAATACGTATTTTTAATAAAATCTAACATAGCTAGCCAGAAAACATTTAACATTTATTAAAAAAATATATGTTTTGAAGTTAAATCGACTTCATAGGACAATAGTGTTGTTATATATACTCGTTATTCGTTGACATGCGTTCGCTACTTAAACTACCATGTACTGTACTTATGTGAAATCTCCCATGTCTCTTCGCTCATCTCACCGAACCCTACAGGCTCTGTGATATATTGCTTAATTAATTGAGATTCACAAATAAAGCTTATAATTGTATATGTTATCAAAAAGGCAGAGCTTATTTTAGTTCATTTATTATGCACCCCATACCCATCCTATGGGCGATAGTGGAGTGTTACAGAGGCGCATAATGGGCTCAGGGACTGAGCCCCACAATTCATATAGCCAAGGAAGTTATAATCTTGATAAGCTAGTTACAAAAGTCAATGCACATTGTCACATCAACAATGGGCTCGAGACCGACCACAAGTACAGTTTATAATTTAAGCAACTGACATATATGGAGGGCTAGTGTCACAATTGATTTGTTTATCCTACACATAACCCCCTCTCCCCCATCCAATGGGCAGCGGTGGATAGGTTACAATCAAGTCGTTTTTTGCGTTTTATTCAGAGATTAGATCTTATTGGGTGAGGAAAGATATTCATATTTTAAAGAAGGCTTCTTGGCTGATGCTCTCCATTGATGGAAAATATACAACCTTTTGAAAATCAATGTTAGTTTGATCTAGATATTGTAATTAACGAAAGTATTTATGTCATCTGAAAGGTAGAAATATAGGCTACATCTAAAATCCTTTGTCATAAATATAACTGAAGTGAAAACGAAGATATATGCGTTTTGATAGTTACTTGATGGCTAGCTCTGAGAGTGTGAAGCCCTGCACACCAGCCAATAAATTGTATAATTAGTTTCCATATATTTTAATTAATCTTAAAAATCTATATGTCAGAAGAAAGGAAGATGAAGCCGTTAATGTGACAACATTTAAAAATATATATATCTTAAGTTAAATAAATAATATCACCTTATCGCCGGTGTCCGGACACATAAAAATTACCTAGGTATCAGTATCCAGCCAGGCGGGGATCACAGGCTGCACAATTCTGATAAATTATGTAATGCACTACTTGTGGTCCATCTCGAACCCATTTATGATGTGACGACTTATAGTGAATTTTGTAACTAGCTCATGAAGATTGTAACTTGCTTAGCTAAATGATTTGTGGGGTTCGGTCCATTCATTTTCTTTCTTTATTATGCACCCCATAATACACATCCCGTGGGCGGTGGTGTAAAGGATTACAGAGGCACATAATCGGTTCAGGAACTGAACCCTCTAGTTCGTTTAGCTAAGCAAATAACAATCTTTTGACGCTAGTTACAAAATTATTAATGTACACATACTTATGCATACATGTACATATTCATACGTATACATATATACATACACATACATATTTAATCACCACCACAAATACACACATCAGTAATCTTTTGTGTCACAAGTGATTCAACAAGAGGCTCACAACAGTCACTATACAAGGCACTTTACATTTATGAGGAGTCGCACAGTTACTAGTCTTGCTGCACACCCACCCAACTGGGCGGCAGCTTTACAGTCATGTGCTCCACATCCACCCAACTGGGCGGCAGCTTTACAGTCATGTGCTCCACACCCACCCAACTGGGCGGCAGCTTTACAGTCATGTGTTCCACACCCACCCAACTGGGCGGCAGCTTTACAGTCATGTGCTCCACACCCACCCAACTGGGCGGCAGCTTTACAGTCATGTGCTCCACACCCACCCAACTGGGCGGCAGCTTTACAGTCATGTACTCCACACCCACCCAACTGGGCGGCAGCTTTACAGTCATGTGCTCCACACCCACCCAACTGGGCGACAGCTTTACAGCCATGTGCTCCACACCCACCCAACTGGGCGGCAGCTTTACAGTCATGTGCTCCACACCCACCCAACTGGGCGGCAGCTTTACAGTCATGTGCTCCACACCCACCCAACTGGGCGGCAGCTTTACAGTCATGTGTATGCATTACCTACAGTAAGCAAATTTTGGATACTTCGCTAAGATTTCAGACAGCACATCATTATGAATGAAGTACTTACACATTTCTTGGACACTATTGATGTTGTTATCTTTAAATTCCGCTATTTTTCACATTCCATTATATAATGACTCAAAGTATGCGAATAGTTCAGCTGACAGAGTTTACATTTAGTCAAATCTAGATCATCAGATGTTACAAACTTCCAGAGGTACTTGTAGCTGAGCCTAAACCTAGCAGTGGTAACATCTAGAAGTCTGCTAGCATTATTGGATGACCCATAGACGAGCGATTCATCAAAGTTTATACAATATTGTGAAATTGCGAGTCAGTGTAGTAACATAAATTGGTAAATAATAAATATTGTAAGTTAAGAATCTGATGCATGTGTGTGAGTTGGGGGGGGCGGGGGTTATACCCTTGGTAAGCGAGAGTGGAAAGTAACCTTAGACGTACTGCGGTCAATGTGGGGGGGGGGGGGAGGGGGAGGGAGGGTGGGAGAGTCAAATCCACCCTCCAACATCTGGGCATAGTACCAGCAGCCTCCACAACACTCCATCAGCCTCCAGCTGATGCTTGTAGATGCCTCATCTAACCTCACCTATGTCACACATTAACCTACAGTTCCTGTGATATTTAAACTCCTCATCACAGTGGCGTCTCACCAATATAAACTGTATTGGATTTTGTCCCGAAATAGCTATATGCTGACTGGACGTGTATGTATGTATGTATGTATGTATGTATGTATGTATGTATGTATGTATGTATGTATGTATGTATGTATGCATGTATGTATGTATGTATGCATGTATGAATGGATAGATGGATGGATGTATGTATGTACGCATGCATGCATGTATGTATGTATGCATGCATGTATTTATATATGTATGCATGCATGTATTTATATACGCATGTATGTATGTATGCATGCATGTATGCATGTATGTATGTATGTACGCATGCATGTATGTATGGATGTACGCATGCATGTATGTATGTATGTACGCATGTATGTACGCATGTATGTATGTATGTATGTATGTACGTACGTACGTACGTATGTATGTATGTATGTATGCATGCATGTATGCATGTATGTATGTATGTATGTATGTATGTATGTATGTATGTATGTATGTATGTATGTATGTATGTATGTATGTATGTACGCATGCATGTATGTATGGATGTATGTATGGATGTACGCATGTATGTACGCGTGTATGTACGCATGTATGTACGCATGTATGTATGTATGTATGTATGCATGTATGTATGTATGTATGTATGTATGCATGTATGAATGGATAGATGGATGGATGTATGTATGTACGCATGCATGTATGTATGCACGCATGTATGTATGTATGTATGTATGTATGTATGTATGTATGTATGTATGTATGTATGTATGTATGTATGTATGTATGTATGTATGTATGTATGTACGCATGTATGTATGTATGTATGTATGCATGTGTGTATGTATGTATGTATGTATGTATGTATGTATGTATGTATGTATGTATGTATGTATGTATGTATGTATGTATGTATGTATGTATGCATGTGTGTATGTATGTATTCCCAATCACGTTAAAGACTCCCCCTCTATCATCCAGTTAAAGAGAAAAACAACTATACTAAATAATCAACTCCTTGTAACTTTAATTATGCTGACCTTCCTATCTGTATTCAGACTGAGCCTACCATCATTAAAGGTGATTATAACGCTAGACATAGGAATATTGGTAATTCGCAGTTCAGTAATCGTAACGGCAACCAACTGGTGTCACTATTAGGTAGTCACGATGATGCACAGATTGTGGGTGACCTTGAACCAACGCATATCTACGGAGGTATTCTTGATCTATGTCTCGGTGTCAACGTCTCCCACACCGTGTCTGCCTCGTCAATAGTGCCAGATATGGCGTCTGATCATCTGCCCATATTAGCCACTGTAAGCATTGGCAGCTCTATCCTCCCTGGTGGAGTGTTCAAGCGGAAGAGGCTGGCTGTGCCCATCGATCAACGAGACAATTTTGTTGCTCATGTGTCAGATTGGTGCAGTTCATCTGAGCCTTCATCAGCTGAAGATTTTAACAATGAGCTCACAGGTACTATCGAGCAGTTTATAGAATCACTTGATTCATCGTCCAGGCCACGTAACCCAAATTACACTGGTCATAGCACTTATGCTTATTATAATGATTCTAAATTGCATGCACTAAAACGCACTGCCAGAATAATTGGACTAGCTTGTAGAAGGACCCGCACTGCTGAAATGCTTCGGCTCTTTCAAGCGGCTCTGGCTATAAGGCCAGGGAACGTATGGTGGAGCTGAGGCAGACAGACTGGGAAACTTTTGTCCGTGGTCTCAATTCATGACAGTCTTCCTCTACCCCTCACAGAATGAATTAAATGATAGATATACTGATAGGGCAAGGTTCCTTGACTTCATGCTTCATCAAGAGGATGACTGTGACATGCTTTTTACTGAATACAAACTAGATTCTGCTCTACATAAAGGCAAAGCTACATCACCCGGGGAGGATGGAGTTACTTACGGCATACTGCTTATGCTTCTGCTAGTTCCAAGGAATACCTTTCTTCAATTGTATAATATGAGCTATGTAACTGGGGAGCTTCCTAAGTCATGGACCAACAGTGTTATTATTCCCATTCCTAAACCTCACCAGCCGAGTGCTTTATGCCCAGTCTCCCTCACTAGTTGTCTCTATAAGTGTCTTGAGAAGATGGTTCTCAACCGTCTCCTTTACAAAATTAATAATATGTTGTCTCCCCAGATATATGGCTTTATGCATGGAAAGAGTGTACATCACTGTATTACCACATTCCTCACCCTGCATACTGATAGGTCATATACCACTTTCCTAGATCTTAAGTCAGCCTTTGACATTGCTAACCCACACGTCATTATGAGAGAACTTGCTAAAATGAATGTTGGAATGTTAATGTTAAAAATTGTTCAAACTGAAATAAATATATAACACTGTACGGTACAGTTGTGTTTAATTATGTTTTGCGATTCCTATGGAAAAGGTATTTGTGCACCAAGTACTACTAGGTCATTATGAGATATGCTGAATGTTGTCAATATACCATCTGAATACGCTTCACTTTGCGTTAATCATTGGACGTCCTAATGATTAAGGTCCCCAAAAGGACTTAATCAGACCTCAGTGGATAATTTTACTCTCCCTCCCTCCCTCCCTCCCTCCCTCCCTCCCTCCCTCCCTCCCTCCCTCTCTCTCTCTCCCTCTCTCTCTCTCCCTCTCCCTCTCTCCCTCTCCCTCTCCCTCTCCCTCTCCCTCCCTCCCTCCCTCCCTCCCTCCCTCTCTCCCTCTCTCCCTCTCTCCCTCTCTCCCTCTCTCCCTCTCTCCCTCTCTCTCTCAGAGCATCCCCTTATGTGTTGTATGTGGGTGCTGAAGTTCAGTCTCTTGTCTATGTATAGGTGAAGGAACTTTCCATAATTGTTATTGCTAATGTTTACTTGTAATACTGGGTATACATCCGGTGTTCTTACCCTCGACCGCGGCGAGGGTAAGCCGCGGTACTTCTAAGGTACTTCTTACCAGCATATATACAGTATAGTACCTAGGAGGTTCTCTTCAATGATATCTAAGATAATTAAAAGAACCCAAGCAAACTACTGTGGAAATGTGCAGGACAAACATATCAATTGTGACACTAGCTCTCCACATATGGCATTTTCTTAATTTTGAAACTGTACTTGTGGTCGATCTCGAACCCATGTTGTTGATGTGACCATGTATTATGAATTTTGTGGCTAGCTCCTCAAGATTGTAACTTGCTTAGATAAATAAATTGGTGTTCAGTCCCTGAACCCATTATGTGATAAATTAACTAAACTAAAAACTATAGTATGGCGACGAAACCTGAACTGCATAATGTAAATAGGGATTAACCAGAAAAAGATATAGGTGAAGAATAACACCAGGTAACTGTAAAGCTTCCGCATAGTTGGGTGGGTGTGGAGCACATGTCTGTAAAGCTGCCGCCCAGTTGGGTGGGTGTGGAGCACATGACTGTAAAGCTGCCGCCCAGTTAGGTGGGTGTGGAGCACATGACTGTAAAGCTGCCGCCCAGTTGGGTGGGTGTGGAGCACATGACTGTAAAGCTGCCGCCCAGTTGGGTGGGTGTGGAGCACATGACTGTAAAGCTGCCGCCCAATTGGGTGGGTGTGGAGCAAGACTAGTAACTGTGCGACTCTTCATAGATGTAAAGTGCCTTGTATAGTTACTGTTGTGAGCCTCTTGTTGAATCACTTGTGATACAAAAGATTACTGATGTGTGTATTTGTGTGGGTGATTAAATATGCATGTGTATGTATATATGTATATGTACATGTATGCATAAGTATGTGTACATTAATAATTTTGTAACTAGCGTCAAAAGATTGTTATTTGCTTCGCTGAACGAACTAGAGGGTTCAGTTCCTGAACCGATTATGTGCCTCTGTAATCCTTTACATCACCGCCCACGGAATGGGTATTATGGGGTGCATAATAAAGAAAGAAAATGAATGGACCGAACCCCACAATTCATTTAGCTAAGCAAGTTACAATCTTGATGAGCTAGTTACAAAATTCACTATAAGTCGTCATCACAGGGGCCCAGAATGTGGAATGACCTTCCCAACCATGTTAAAGACTGTACCTCTCTCAACCAGTTTAAGATAAAAACTAAACACTACCTAATAAATTCCCTGTAATCTACCTCACTCCTCTATTGTCAACCCATATCTGTTATTTTCTTTTTTTAATCAACACTGTTTGTCAACCTATTGTATTTGTGCTGCTTTTTCAGTCATGTTCCCCTTTTTTTTTTTTTTTATCTTTATTTGTATTTGTTCTCAACACCTTTTATTCTTTATGCTCAATTAGTATTAAGTTCTAGATATTAATGTTTTTCTTGCCCGAAACGCATTGCGTAATAGTGGCTTTAGGCATTGTATGTACTAGCTCTATCTATATATCAATCCATTAATGTAACATCACTTGTATGTATATACCTTACCTGAATAAACATCTGAATCTGAATCTGAATCTGAATCATAAATGGGTTCGAGATGGACCACAAGTAGTGCATTACATAATTTATCAGTATTGTGCAGCCTGTGATCCCCGCCTGGCTGGATACTGATACCTAGGTAGTTTTCATGTGTCCGGACACAGGCGATAAGGTGGTATTATTTATTTAACTTAAGAGATATATATTTTTAAATGTTGTCACATTAACGGCTACATCTTCCTTTCTTCTGACATATAGATTTTTAAGATTAATTAAAATATATGGAAACTAGTTATACAATTTATTGGCTGGTGTGCAGGGCTTCACACTCTCAGAGCTAGCCATCAAGTAACTATCAAAACGCATATATCTTCGTTTTCACTTCAGTTATATTTATGACAAAGGATTTTAAATGTAGCCTATATTTCTACCTTTCTGAAGACAAATACTTTCGTTAATTACAATATTTAGATCAAACTAACATTGATTTTCACAAGGTTGTATATTTTCCATCAATGGAGAGCATCAGCCAAGAAGCCTTCTTTAAAATATGAATATCTTTCCTCACCCAATAAGATCTAATCTCTGAATAAAACGCAAAAAACGACTTGATTGTAACCTATCCACCGCTGTCCATTTGATGGGGGAGAGGGGGTTATGTGTAGGATAAACATATCAATTGTGACACTAGCCCTCCATATATGTCAGTTGCTTAAATTATAAACTGTACTTGTGGTCGGTCTCTAGCCCATTGTTGATGTGACAATGTGCATTGACTTTTGTAACTAGCTTATCAAGATTATAACTTGCTTGGCTATATGAATTGTGGAGCTCAGTCCCTGAGCCCATTATGTGCCTCTGTAACACTCCACTATCGCCCATAGGATGGGTATGGGGTGCATAATAAATGAACTAAACTAAGCTCTGCCTTTTTGATAACATATACAATTATAAGCTTTATTTGTGAATCTCAATTAATTAAACAAGGCGATGAGTCACAATAACGTGGCTGAAGTATGTTGACCAGACCACACACTAGAAGTTGAAGGGACGACGACGTTTCGGTCCGTCCTGGACCATTCACAATCGACTTGAGAATGGTCCAGGACGGACCGAAACGTCGTCGTCCCTTCAACTTCTAGTGTGTGGTCTGGTCAACTTAATTAAACAATATATCACAAAGCCTGTAGGGTTCGGTGAGATGAGCGAAGAGACATGGGAGATTTTACATAAGTACAGTACATGGGAGTTTAAGTAGCGAACGCATGTCAACGAATAGCGAGTATATATAACAAAACTATTGTCCTACGAAGTCGATTTGAAGTTAGTGATAGACACCAATGTGTAGCCATCAATAATATAACCTCTCCCATTCTACCAATAACCGTTGGAGTGCCACAGGGCAGCATCTTGGGGCCTCTTCTATTTCTTATATACATCAATGGTCTGCCTAACGTGTCTAACATTCTGAAACCTATTTTGTTTGCTGATGATGCTACCCTCATCTACTCCAACCCCAACCCACATACACTAAATGATGTTGTTAATAATGAACTAAAAAAAGTCCACTTATGGATGTCAACCAACAAACTAACACTTAACATAGAAAAGACCTACTACATCCTATTTGGAAGCAAATCTACAAATGCAATTCAGCTTCAGATAGACAATGTAAACATTAGCAATAAAAATGATGGAAAGTTTCTTGGCCTATTCCTAGACAAGAGACTCAATTTCAGTACCCACATACAACACATAACTAAGAAAGTCTCTAAAACAGTTGGTATACTCTCCAAAATCAGATATTATGTACCTAACTCTGCTCTCATCTCTCTATATTATGCACTAATCTATCCCTATCTCAACTATGGTATCTGTGCATGGGGTTCAACCACTGCAAACCACCTCAAGTCCATCATCACCCAGCAAAAATCTGCTATCAGAATAATATCAAATTCTGCTTTCAGACAACACACAGCCCCCTTGTTTAACTCCCTAAACATGCTAAACATAATCTCACTCCATAAATTCTCTTGTGTCAACTACATTTACAAAACCCTGTTCTTAAATGCAAATCCTGCTCTGAAACTCTTCCTGGACAGATGTAATAGGACCCATTATCACCACACAAGAAATAAATATCTCTTTGATATCCCCAGAGTTAAACTTAATCTGTGTAAACACTCTATGCAAATAAAGGTACCCAGTTTATGGAACTCACTCCCTACTGAATTGAAAAGCTGTCCAACTTTTACATCATTCAAAATCAATACTAAAAGGTATCTAATTTCATCTTCATAGTTTTTCACTTTTTGCCTTAAAATTGCACTGTATCTATTGCTACCCAATCTCCCAACCTTTATGTTCCCAATTTGAACATCTTTACCATTGTGATCATTGCTGTCTTCTTATATGTGCTGCCAATCTGCTGTATGGTGTTTATAAATCTTGTTTATCTGTATCTTTTGCTACCCAGTCTCCCAATCTTTATGTACCCAATCTGAACATCTTTACCATTGTGATCATTGCTGTCTTATATGTGCTGTCAATCTGCTGTATGGTGTCTATTAATCTTGTTTAAATTACTAATCAAGCTGTCAATGTAATCAATCAGAGCTTTAATATAACAATGTGCTTTAATATACTTACTAAGCTCTCTCATCTCATTTTTCTCTTGCAATGTATCTTTGTCATTTATCAATTCTGATAGAAATTACCTACTTAAAATTATCTGTTAGATTAAGGACCTGCCCGAAACGCTGCGCGTACTAGTGGCTTTACAAGAGTGTAAATACTGTACTCTCCAATGTATTCTCACAAACCCAATGTACCTTCTTGTATATATATAAATAAATAAATAAAATAAATAAATTTAACTTCCAAACATATATTTTTTAATAAATGTTAAATGTTTTCTGACTAGTTATGTTAGATTTTATTAAAAATATGTATTCTACTTGTTAACATTATAATTTAAATTTGTGATAATTTGTGCAGAGAAGTGCGACAACTGGATATGCCAACAAACACTTTCCAAACAACGATATATCTTGGATAAGTCGCTCCACAACATTGACGCTTGGACCGTCGACTTCCTTTGATGCTACTTATTTACTTATTTCATAATGAAATTACATTAGTTTGGAGTAAATATATGTTTTCTCATGTTCTGCATTCAACACCCACATTATAGTGAGTATATATACCATATTACTTCATTACCTAAATAATGCTAGGAGGATTTGAGTAGCTTTGGGTCTTTAGTGGACAGAATCCCCAATAGATGGGGCGAGAGTCGCTCCATCTCTCTCGCCCGAGCAAGAGTCGAAACTTAATTTAAAATTGATATATCTTTGTTCTCGAACATGATATATTTCATTTGGTGCAATCATAATAATGTTCATATCTCGGTCTTTCTGGAGGCATATAAGATTTTAGGCTTTATTAGCGTATCTTTGTTAATTATACAATATATCGGCAAGTGCGTAGGCGTCTGCACTCCATGCCCGACAAGCTACTGAGCGCTACTATAAAAACATATGTATCTTCACTTGAGCTATAAATATGTCTATTGTAATGTATTTAAAATGAAGCTCTTATTTCTATCTTGCTTAAGACATATAAAACATTTGTGTTTATTAACGAATTTACGTGAAATAAACATTGATCTGAGAGAGAGTTGCTCTGTCGTTCAGTCTGTACGGGGTGGGAGCTCCGTATTTTTTAAAATACATGTATCTTCATTAGAACTTTAAATATGTCTATGGTAAAGTGTTTAATGTGAAGCTTATATGTCTGCCTTTCTTGAGACATATAAAACACATATGTTTATTAACGAATTCACGTAAAATAAACATTGTTCTGCGAGAGAGTTGCTCGGTCGATCGATCTGTCTGGGGTCGGAGCTCGGCTATTATAAAAATACACGTATCTTCGCTTTAAATTTAAATATACCCATGGTAAGGTATTTAGAATGAAGCTTATATTTCTATCTTTCTTGTGACATATAAAATTCTTACGTTTATTAAGGAATCTGCGTGAAATAGGCATTGTTCTGAGATGAATGCTGCGGTTTTCGAGCTCGACGCGCGACAATGGACGCCATACACATCCAGTGGGTGTTATTGGACCCCATACCCATTCTATGGGTGGTTGGAGCCCCATACCCATCCTGTGGGTTGTAGTGGACGCCATACTCATCCTGTGAGTATGGCGTATGTATCGCTGCTATTAGGACAATATCCAATTCTGGCCCCAGACACCACTCGGTACCCCTACTTAAATCTCTGAATATGTTAGACATTAAGTCACTGCACATTCTCTCATGTGTATTATACATATATAAAACGCTAAACTATAATGCCAATCCTGATCTCAAAAGCTTCATAGAAGGTTGTATCAGAACCCATGAGCATCACACCAGAAATAAATACAGTTTTGATATTCCTAGAGTACGACTTAATCAAACTAGAAATGCTCTACAAATCAAGGGGCCCAGAATGTGGAATGACCTTCCCAACCATGTTAAAGACTGTACCTCTCTCAACCAGTTTAAGTTAAAAGCGAAGCTATACCTAATAAATTCCCTGTAACCTACCTTACCCTTCTATTGTCAACCAATGTCTGTTTTTTTCCTTAAAGAGCGCTGTTTGTCGACATAATTGTATTTGTGCTGCTTTTTCATCTATGTTTTCATTTCTTGTTTTCATTCTACTCATTATGCTCAATTAGTATTAAGCTTGTCATTTAAGTTTATCATGCCCGAAACGCTTTGCGTAATAGTGGCTTTAGGCATTGTATGTACTAGCTATACCTATAAGTTAACAATCCTTGTAAATATTTATTGTATGTATGTACCTTACCTAAATAAAATTGTATTGTATTGTATTGTTGTATTGTGGGTAGTATTGGACCCCATACCCTTCCTGTGGGTGGATGTGGTCCCCATACTCATCCTGTGGGTGGATGTGACCCTCATACCCATCCTGTGGGTGGTATTGGACCCCTTACCCACCTAACAGGTGGTAGTGGACAATATACCCATCCTAGCTATAGTTGGTATAGTAGACACAATAATATCCTGTTTGCAGTAGTTTACCCCATAGACATTCCAACGTAACATCGTTTTCTGTTAGCGTTCCTACAAAACATCCTTTAAAGATTTGTAAAGCACAAACTATGGTATATAATATTGATTGGTAAAGCACTGTTATTCTATTTAATAATTTATAGTGCTTATTATAATTTACTAAGAACAACTAATATTTCTCAAAACAAAACTACGAGCCTTCAATAGGAAGTAGCTGATCTGTAATATTCTAAGAGCATGGACAATAGTAGGTCAATTTCACAACCCATGTGGGATCTGAAAACTACAATTTTCCTTATAATTGAACCAATCACGACTATTCTGCTATCTAGGTTGACGGATGGATACTGTGAGACGTAAATTGGTACGTGAGGAAGAGTTTGGGCCTTGGAAAAAAAGTAACTGGGAATATATCACATATTTACTAATTCATATTCAACATATTGACTTTAAGCATTAAGTCATATATGTGCTGTCTTGTGTGAGAACGGGTTGGCAGAGGACACTCCCTGCAATACCTCAAATCCTACCTTACTGACAGGCTCCAGTATGTTTCTGTGAATAATTCAATTTCTCCCACCCTACCCATCAACATTGGTGTTCCTGAGGGCAGCATACTTGGCCCTCTCGTCTTTCTCATCTACATTAATGACCTTCCAAATGCCTCCCAACACCTCAAACCAATTCTATTTACTGACGACACAACCTTCATTTACTCCAGTCCTGACCCCCTTGCTCTAAATGCCACAGTAAATACTAAGCTAAATAAAGTCCATCTTTGGCTAACTGCCAACAACCTCACCCTTAACATTGACAAAACTTTTTATATTCTGGCAATAAATCCTGTAATCAAATAAATCTCAAAATAAACAATACCCAAATTTGTAACAAATTAGATGGAAAATTCCTTGGCATTCTCATTGACCACAAGCTGAATTTCCAGGGACACATTCTAAATATATAAAAAAAGTTTCAAAAACTGTTGGCATTCTTTCTAAGATCAGATATTTTGTACCCCGCCCTGCCCTGGTGACTCTCTATTACTCCCTCATCTATCCATATCTCAACTATGGTATTTGTGCTTGGGGTTCTACTACCCAAAATCATTTACGTCCTCTAATTACTCAACACAAAACTGCTATTAGGACAATATCCAACTCTGGCCCCAGCCATCACTCGGTACCCCTACTGAAATCTCTGAATATGTTAGATATTAAGTCAGTGCACATTCTCTCATGTGTATTATACATATATAAAACGCTGAACTGTAATGCCAATCCTGACCGCAAAAGCTTCATAGAAGGTTGTAATAGAACCCATGAGCACTACACCAGAAATAAATACAGTTTTGATATTCCTAGAGTACGACTTAATCAAACTAGAAAAGCTCTATAAATCAAGGGACCCAAAATGTGGAATGACCTTCCCAACCATGTTAAAGACATGGTTGGGAAGGCCTCTCTCAACCAGTTTAAGATAAAAACGAAGCTATACCTAATAAATTCCCTGTAACCTACCTTACCCCTCTATTGTCAACCAATGTCTGTTTTTTTTTTTAAATGACGCTGTTTGTCGACCGAATTGTATTTGTGCTGCTTTTTCAGCCATGTTCCCCCCTTTTTATCTCTTTTTTTATTTGTTCTCAACTCATTTTATTCTTTATGCTCAATTAGTATTAAGCTTTAGTCATTTGTGTGTGTGTGTCAACACACACCACACACACACACACATTTGTGTGTGTTTCTGCCCGAAACGCATTGCGTAATAGTGGCTTTAGACATTGAATGTACTAGCTCTATCTATATATTGATCCATTAATGTAACATCACTTGTATGTATGTACCTTACCTGAATAAACATATTTATTTATTTATTTATTTAAGTTTTTCATGCCCAAAACGCTTTGCGTAATAGTGGCTTTAGGCATTGTATGTACTAGCCCTATCTATAAATCCATCACTCTTTGCAAAATCTCTTGTATGTATGTACCTTACCTAAATAAACATTTGATTTGATTTGATTTGTGTTACAAAGCTGTTTCCCTCCAGATGCTCTACGAGCCTTTTCCTCACAATCTTCTCCATCACCTTGCATGGTATACAAGTTAGGGAAACTGGCTTGTAGTTCAGTGCCTCTTGTTTGTCACCCTTATTGTAAATTGGGACTACATTAGCTGTCTTCCAGCTTTCCGGAAGGTCTCCCGTTTCCAGTGACCTGTTATACACCATAGAAAGTGGCACACACATAGTGCTTCTGCACTTTTTTAGAATCCACGGTGATATTCTGTCAGGCCCAACAGCCTTTGACACATTCAGCTCCAACAGATTCCTTTTGACCTCATCACTGGTGAGGTAAATTTCCTCCAAGGTTGTTCGGTTTGCCTCCTCATTTAGTGCAGGAACCTCTCCTTGTTCTATTGTGAAGACCTCCTGGAATCTCTTGTTGAGTTCTTCACACATCTCTTTATCGTTCTCTTTGTATCTGTTCTCCCCCTTTTCTCAGTTTCATCACTTGTTCCTTCACTGCTGTTTTCCTCCTGATGTGGCTGTGGAGCAGTTTTGGTTGGGTCTTAGCTATACTCGCAATGTCATTTTCATACTGCCTCTCTGCTTCTCTCCTCACTCTGATGTACTCATTTCTGGCCCTCTGGTATTTCTTCCAGCTCTCTGGTGATCTGTTGTTCCTGTAGTTTCGCCATGTTCTTTTACTCAATTGCTTTGCTGCTGCACATTCCTGGTTGAACCACGAATTCTCCTTTTGCTTTTCATTTTTTCACGTTTTGGACTGGGATAAACCTGTCTGCAGCCTCCTGACACTTCTGAGTGGCATAATCCATCATATCCTGTACAGTCTTTTCTCTGAGTTCTGTTTCCCATGGTATTCCCATTAGGAAGTTCCTCATCTCGTCATATTTTTCTCTTCGGTAATTTAGTCTTTTTCCTTCCAATCCCATCCTTGGATAGGTTATCCCTACTTCTACCAGATACTCAAATATCAATACACTGTGGTCACTCATTCCTATGGGGGCTTCATATTTGACTTCCCTTATTTCTGAGCTACTTAAGGTGAAAATCAGGTCAAGTCTAGCTGGTTCGTCAATTCCTCTCATTCTCGTGAGCCCCTAGACATGTTGGCTCAGAAAGTTCCTTGTACTCACTTCCAAAAGTTTAGATCTCCATGTGTCTTCACCTCCATGTGGGTCCCCATTCTCCCAGTCTATCTTTCCATGGTTGAAATCGCCCATGATTAAGAGTCTGGATCCATTCCTGCAAGCAACTGAAGCTGCTCTCTCTATTATGTTAATGGTAGCCATGTTGTTTCTATCGAACTCTTGTCTAGGTTTTCTCCCATTTAAGGGAGGGTCGTAAATGACTGCCACTATTATCTTAGGTCCACCCATTGTCATAGTTCCTGTTATGTAATCTCTGAATCCGTCGCAGCCCGGAATTTCCATCTCTTCAAAGCTCCAGTCCTTCCTTATCAGCAGAGCCACTCCTCCTCCTCCTCCTCTTCTCCCGTCTCTCTCTTTCCTTACTATATAAAAGTCCTTTGGAAACACAGCATTTGTTATGACTCCTGACAATTTTGTTTCTGTGAGTTATATTACATCTGGGTTTTCTTCCTGTGCCCTTTCTGCCAGTTCACTTGCTTTGTTGGTAATCCCATCGATGTTTGAGTACATTACCTTGAAGCTCACATTCCTATGTCCATTTTCACCCACCCTCCCCACTAGTGCATTAAGCTGTTCCATGGGCATTGCTGCTTGGGTAGGCTCATCCTCCTGTGGGGTAGTTACCAGGGGTTCTGAGGGAGGTGGGGGTGGGGGGGGGGTGAGGAGGGGCAGGGGGAGGATGGCTTAGAACTGGGGTGGGGGATGGAGGACTTAGTTCGTGTCTGGGTCGGCTTGGGGCAGGAGGAAGACCAGGGGGTGGGAGGGAAGGAGGTGTGTTTTTGCGTGTATGTGCATGTGTGCTTGCAAACATACGTGTGTGTTCGTGCATGTGTTACGTGGGTCCCGTAAATGTCAACTTCTACCGAAAATGATCCACTTTGAGATTTTAAATGTATATGATATACTGAACAAGTGTTAGATAATATTTTACCTCACTCTGTACACCTGAAGAATTGACCAGAGAGGGGGTACCTACCAGTCAGCCTCCCGCTCACACAACCAGGTGAATAGTTACGATGGCTGGATGACGAAGTGATCCGTCATCGCCTCCCACGTGAAGATTTACTAATCCAGTAGATTGATGGTGGCAGTTCTTCTCTATCTAACACAAATCTCTGGAGTCAGTCACTGTATCGGTGTGTCTGTTGTGTTACAGTTCACCAATTTACTGTACCACTGAAAACTTGACCCAATATGTAAACAAAGCCTCGTGGGCCCTCCTACGTGGCCTGTCTGGTGAATTCACTGCTTAACACAAAGTTCTAGCAATAGCATTGTAATTTTCTTTCCTATTCGTGGCGGTTATACACTTTGTCATGACCCTAGATCTGTGATCTGTCACTGTAGCCTTAATTAATCCAAAAATATTGGTGTTTATCATAGCGCGTGACCCCCGCAACCCTCCCTTCATGGTTGGCTCGACTCAACTTGGTGGTCGGCTGCCGAAGTGTAATGCTCTATGGAACAGTCCTCTGCCCTTTTGTGGCCTTGTGCTCCTGCTGCTATCTTCTCCAATTGTGCCAGATCACTTTTCCTTTTCCTTATGTTTTGTTTTTCTCCCCCCCCCCTCTTCTATCTAATTGTCATTTCCTGCCGACCTTTTACTAGTTTTGATTATTCTTTTGGACTTCTTCTATTTTGATGCCCAGGTGCTTAGGGAGGCATACTCTTGCGCCCGTAGAACTGTAGTACCCAACGTCGAGAGCAAAGGGATTTTATTGTCAATCCTCCTTTCGTCACTGAACTCGATCTCGACGGATTGACGGTTCTTAAAGTGGCATTTGTGGGGCGTATACTCATGATGCACCCCTAGGGGGCCCCGACATGATTGGCGATAGCTTCTTGTTAGGTGTCCTGCCTCTAATTGTGGCTCCATGGTAGGTATGGGGGCACATTCGTGAATGGATGTCTGACTCTCGTTTCCTGTCAAATTATGTTATTCTTATATCTTCTCAAGCTCGTGGGGTGGGCGACCAAGCCCCCGAGTCGGACCGTGTTGGAAGACCAGGCTCTGTCCTCCAGGTGGACTCGTTTACTTGTCCCCCCTCGTGGTCGTCGCCGTCAACCCCTTTGGGTTTTGAAGATTACCTTCGTTGGTAGGACCCTTCCGCCCTCTGTCATTCTTGCTGGTGCCATGTGCTCTGTCCAGGCGCAGAAGTACATTCCCTCTCCTTGACTCTGTAATAAGTGCTGGAAGTTTGGGCATGGAGCCCTCCGCTGCTCTGGTACTGTCTCTCTCTATCCTGTGTGTGGAGTCAGGGGTCACTCTAAGTCGGAGTGCACTTCTCCCAAGGCTCGCTGCTTCAATTGTGGTGAGGCCCACCCTATCTTCTCCTGCACGTGTATACATTACAATCTTGAGGCAGCCATCCTCAACTTGAAGCATCGGGAACATTTGTCTTTTACTGAGGCGAGGCGCCTAGTTCGCCGTCTCCTCCCCTTATGCAAACATCTCTTATGCTCGCATGTTGCGCTCTTCCTCTCCCCGTCCTTCCCCAGTCTCACAACCGTTTCCGGGCCTTAGACCCAGACATTCCATTGTGTTCTGTCCCGAAAAGTTCCCCTCTTGACTCTCTGTCTGGGGTTCCCCTTCTTTCTTCCCAGTCTGTCGTGTCTCCTGTGTCTACTTCCTCGTCTCCCTCTGATCCTCCTTGCCATCCTTCAACTCCGTCTCTTAGCTCTCCACGCTGCCTGTCAGTGCGGGCTGGTGTCCATCGCTCTCACAACGGCCGTCGTGTTTGCTCTCATTCTGCTTCTGTTGAGACGCTTGAATCTGTTGCCCAGTACATTGTTGCTGGGATGCCTGTCACTTTGAGTCAGAAGTGTAAGCCTGGCTCCTCTCCTTCCTCCTCCCCCTGCAGGTAAGAAGGCTTCGCTTTCTTCCTCACCCTCTACCTCTGACTCTCTCGTTCCATCCCCTCCTGTTTCGATAGTTACGCCCCTCTGTTCCTGCTATGGAGGTCGCTTTGGCCCCCACTTCCCTCTCGGTTGCTGCCCTTGCTGATGTGCACTCCCTGGTTTCTGCCCCTCCTGCTGCTGTCCTTGACCCTCAGTTCCCCCCACCCCCCTCTTCCTCCTCCGGACCCGTCTTGTCCACCTTTGGTCGATCCTCCAGCTCCCTTCCCTCCTTCTTTACTCAGTTTACCCATGCCCCCTAACCCTGACTTCGCTGACCCTGACCCTAATCCTGCGCTTCTTTAATGTGCTGTGTTCCCTTTTCACCTTTGTTTCTTGGTTGTTCTCTGTTGCTGTCTTTTCTCTTCTTGTTGATGTCTATTCTTCAGTGGATCATTCGTGGTTATTATGCCAATTTCCTTGAACTCCAACTTCTGATTTCCCAGTTTTCGTCCCTTTGTGTCTGTCTCCAGGAGCCAATGCTTGGTGCTCGTCATGGTTGCTTTCGTAGCTATTCCTTCCCCCCCCCCCCTCCCCCAGCTGTTGCTGGGGCTCCTAGCTCTTCTGCTCTCTTGATTCGTTCTGATATTCCCTTGGTCCCCTTACTTTTTCCTTCGCCTCTCCATTGTTCTGCTGCTCGTATCTTTATGAGGAAATTGTACACCGTTTGTTCCATTTATCTTCAGCCGAGTGTCCTGCTTTCTCTTCCCGATCTGATCTTACACACCTACTGGACTCCTTGCCTGAGCCTGTGCTCCTGCTAGGCGATTTCAGTTGTCGTCATGCCCTTTGGGGTGATGTTCTGACAAACACCCGTGGTCGCCTTCTTGAACTGTTCATCCTCTCTTCTTCCCTGTCTGTTCTGAATTATGGTGAGCCCACTCATTTGGACTTTCGGACTCGCACTCTTTCCTGTCTTGATCTTTCTCTCTGCTCGTCTTCTCTTTACTTGGATTTCCTGTGGCAGGTTCTTGATTACCTCCATGGCAGTGACCATTTCCCATCCTTGTTACCTTTTTCTCTTTTCACCCTCCCCGTCTCCTTCCCTAGGTACACTGGAACCTATTTACCCTCAGTGCTGCTCTCTGTGACCTCTCCCTACTGCCTCTCCCTCCTTCTCTCCTCCTTTTTCATGATACCATCTTCGACGCAGCCATCCACTCTATTCCCCACTCTTCCTCTCGGGGACCACAGAAGTGCTTTCCCTGGTGGAATGCAAACTGTGCTCGGGCTGTCCGCTGTAAGCGTGCAGCCTGGAAGAGACACTGCCGCCAGGAGATGGCCGATTCTTTTCTTTTGTTTTGGAAGACGAGTGCGGTGGCCCGTAGGGTAATTTGTATGGCTAAACGTGAATGTTGGATGTCTTACGTCTCCACCATTACGTCCGAAACTTCTCTGCCGCAGATCTGGAAGTGTGTCCGCAAGATAGAGGGTAAGTTCATTCCCGAAGTCTCGCCGGTCCTTCACCTCCGTGGTATTCTTGTGGCGGATCCGTTGCAGGTTGCTACCGAACTGGGTTCCCACTTTCCTTCTTTTAGCTCTGGTTCTCGTTCTCATTCTTTCCTTTTTCGTAAACCTGTCCTTGAATCCCGTCCTTTAGATTTCTACACTCATCTCTGACTTCCCTATAATGATCCCTTCTGTCTCTCAGAACTTCGGTCTGCCCTGGCCCTCTGCGGTTCTACGGCAGCTGGCTCTGATGGCATTCATTATGAAATGCTTCGCCATCTCCCTCTGTGCACGTCTCAGTAATTACTGAGTCTGTATAATCTGAACTAGGAGTCGTTGTCAGTCCCTGAGGACTGGCTCGATGCCGTTGTCCTCCCTGTTAAAAAACCAGGGTCTGTGGGGACATCCCCTAAGGACTTACTCCCTATTGCCCTCACGTGTTGTGTCTGCAAACCTCTTTGAACGTATGGTTTACGTTCGTCTGATGTGGTTCTTGGAACACAATCACCACCTCTCCTCTTCTCTATTTGCTTTCCGCAAGTGCTGCAGCACAACAGATGTCCTGGTGAACTTGGAGGTCTGTATTCGTACTGCTTTTGCTGTGAGGACCTCTGTTAACGCCGTCCTTTTTGACCTTTAAAAGGCTTACAACACCACTTGGTGATATCATATTCTGTCCTAACTTCATTCTTTTGGCCTTCGTGGTAATCTCCCTCTCTTTCTCCAAAGCTTCCTCTCTCGTTGTTCCTTTCGGGTGAGGCTTGGTAACACTCTCACTGTCTCTTTTCAGCAATACGAAGGTGTGCCCTAAGGTAGTGTTCTGAGCACTACTCTTTTTTTTGGTTGCCTTCAATGGTCTTCTTTCCTCTCTTCCTTCAGGCATCTTCTCCGCTCTTTATGTCGACGATCTTGCCCTTTGCTGTCAGGGTGATGATTCGTCTCTCCTTCAATGCCGGCTTCAACTTGCAATTGATGCCTTGTCGTTTTGGGCCACCAATCATGGTTTCAGGTTCTCTACATCTAAGACTTGTGCTATGACTTTTACTCGGAAGCGTGTCGTTCTTCGTTCTTCTTTGTCGTTTTATGGTCACCCCATTCTGTACAGGGATTCCGCTAAGCTTTTGGGGTTGATTTTTGACACTGTTTGTCTTGATCACCCCATATCTCTTACCTCCGTGTTGAATGTTCTAGGGCTCTTGCCCTCCTTCGGGTATTGTCCCATACTTCTTGTGGAGCGGATAGGCGCTCTCTCCTTGCTTTACATTCCTCTCTCGTCCTGTCTAAGCTCGATTATGGTTGACCTACTTACTCATCTCCTCCTTCTACTCTTCGCCGTCTTGATGCTTTGCACCATACTGGGTTGCGCCTCAGTTCTGGTGCCTTTCGTTCGACTCCCGTCCCAGATTGTATGTTGACACTGGCTTCCTACCTTTCCAGGACCGCCATGATAGCTACTGTCTTTGCTGTCTTGTGCGGTCCTTGCAACATCCTTCCTCTCACTTCTGTCATGCTTTAACTTTTACCCCTCCTGCGGTTCCTGTTTCTCTTTACCACCTCCCTCTTTCTGTCTAGTTATCTCGCTTACAGGATTCTCTTTTAGTTCGTATTTCTAATATTTCTACTCGTGTTGTTTCTTCTTTGCCCCCGTGGAGAGTCCCCCTTCCGCAGTTTTGTACATACTTAACCCGCATCCCTAAAGCTTTTACCCCTCCTACGGTTCTAAAATGCCTCTTCCTTGAACACTATTCTTCTCACTCCCGCTCCGTTTCCGTCTTCACCGATGGGTCTAATTAAGGCTGCAGACGGTGTAGGCTACTCTGTTGTTTTTCCTGATTGCACTTATGTATCGCTTACCTCCGGAGACTAGCATCTTCACAGCGGAACTTTATGCTATTCTCTATGCTCTTCGTCTCCTGCTTTCTCATTGTCAATCTTCTGTTGTAGTTATTGACTCTTGTAGTGACCTCATGGCTCCCGGGTCCTTTAATCCGGTTCATCCAGTGGTTGTCAAGATCCAGCATTGGCTGTTTCTTGTTCACAGTAAATTTAAGTCGGTTGAGTTTTGTTAGGTTCCCAGCCATATTGGTGTCTCTTTCAATGAGCGTGCAGATGCTGCTGCCAGGGAAGCTGTCTGCTCTTGTCCCATCTCTTATGAAGGTATTCCTTATTCCGACTTTTACCCAGTTATCCATTCCTCCATCCTTTCCCGTTGGCAGGCTTGTTGGTCGTCTGTTACTGGTAACAAACTGCGTTCTTTTCATTCTTGCATTCTTTTCAGCGCGCCTGTCACCCACTGAAGAGAAGTACAGCACTTTTGATAGGGAACTGCTCGCCATCTACTCAGCCATACAACATTTCCGGCACTTTCTCGAGGGGCGGAACTTCCACATCCTCACAGACCACAGACCTCTCACTTATGCGCTGGCGGCCAAGGGTGATGCTCACTCTTCTCGAGTAGCCAACCACCTGGGATTTATTTCCCAATTTACCTCGGATATCCGTCATGTCAAAGGAACTAATAATGTCATAGCCGATGCACTGTCTCGACCCACCATAAACCACGTCGTGACAAACCCAGCTCAGGTGGACTATTGTGTAATCAGTAAGGCCCAACGGGAAGACCCTGATCTGCAGCGATTACGAACATCTGACACAGCTCTCCGGTTCATCGAGATTCCCATGGAAGGTGGTGGAAGTGTAATCTGCGACACCTCACGGACGGGAGCACTTAGGCCCTACATTCCTGCCCAGTTTCGCTGGAAAACGTTCTCAGTATTTCACTCCCTAGCACACCCAGGAGTACATGCTTCCCAGAAACTACTAACGGAGCGTGTTGTATGGCCAGGAATCAATGCCGATGTTCGACGATGGACTCGCTCATGTCTCCAGTGCCAGCGAGCGAAAACACATCGTCACACAAAGAGCCCTCTTCAACAGTTTCCGTTACCTTCTGACCGTTTCGAGGTGGTGCATGTAGACATCGTTGGACCATTACCGTCGGCAAGAGGATATTCTTATCTACTCACCTGCATCGATCGATACTCCAGATGGCCGGAAACAATCCCATTAATCAACATCTCAGCTGAGTCAGTGGTCCAGGCTTTCCTCTCTGGATGGGTCGCCCGATTTGGCAGCCCCTCTGTCATCATCACCGACCAAGGACGACAGTTCGAATCATATCTATGGAAGGAACTTATGGAATTCCTCGGCACCACACATAACCGAACCACAGCATACCACCCTGAGTCGAACGGAATGGTAGAACGCTTTCATAGACAACTAAAAGCTGCCCTAAGAGCTCAAGCACGCCCTGATGATTGGATCGACAACCTTCCATTAGTCTTGCTTGGCATCCGTTCGGCCACGAAGGAGGGCAGTGGATTCTCGGCAGCAGACTTAGTATACGGATCTAGCCTGCGGCTTCCGGGCGAATTCTTAACCCCAACGCCACTCATCACACCCCCAGACCCCACTTTTGTCCAGAAATTACGGGCGGCCATGACAAACATTCGGCCTACACCACCACGCCAACCGACAACTCGTGCTACATATGTGCCTCATGAGCTCCACACAACTGAACACGTGTTTGTAAGAGTCGACGCTGTTCGACGCCCTCTACAGTCACCTTACGAAGGACCATTTAAAGTGGTTTCTCGAACACCGAAGTTCTTCACCATTGAACGCCGAGGACAGCGGGTAAACATCTCCATCGATCGCCTTAAACCAGCACACTGTGACGCTGCCCCAGACATCCCTCCAGAGACACATCCGCCGACTACGCAGTTCACTTTTCGACCACAGTTACCAGCAGCACCGCCACCTACGACAACGGACGATCCTGTACGACCTCCCACCCTACAACCCCAGTTACCAGCCGCACCACAACCTGATCCTACGACGACGGACGATCCTGTGCGACCTCCCACCCTACGACCCCAGTTAAATGACATCAGCGAAGAGGAGGAAGTTAACTTTGATGGTTATGTAACGCAAGCAGGGCGTACAATTCACCGACCAGCTAAGTTCCTTGATCAAGTATTTTTCCTTTCATCCCCTGGGAGGGGGAGTTCTGTAGCGAGTAGATTATCCCAATAATATACTCGCTCCAAATGCTTTGTTAATATTCCTGTCAACCTTTGGAGATGAATGAGGTGAGGCGTTGCCCGGGCATATAAGCAGCAGGATAGCAAACATTAACCAGAGTCTACTTTCAAGTGTGGTCTAGAGCAGACACTTGCGAGATACTGTACCGACGCTCAGTGCGCTCAACTCACACCAAAGTATCACCTGTGTACTTCTGTATATTCGACCAAATATATATATAGTATCTTAGTGTCTGTGTTTATTTGTCACCATACTTTACGTAACAATAGAACCGTTACATTACTAACGCTTCGATTTATAAATCCCAGTGTCCTATTCACCTTATTACGAACATTCATGCATTGATCCTTTTGTTTTAAATTCTTACTAATCATAACTCCCAGATCCCTTTCGCAATCTCAACACCATCTAGCTCGTATCTTGTAACTCTATCATCATTACCTAGATTCAGAACTTTACATTTAAAAACATAAGAACATAAGAACAAAGCCAACTGCAAAAGGTCTATTGGCCCATACGAGGCAGCTCCTATTTATAACCACCCAATCCCACTCATATACATGTCCAACCCATGCTTGAAACAATCGAGGGACCCCACCTCCACAATGTTACCCGGCAATTGGATCCACAAATCAACAACCCTGTTACTGAACCAGTATTTACCCAAGTCTTTCCTAAATCTAAACTTATCATTTATCAGCATTAAACTGCATTTGCCAATCCTTTGACCATTTCAAAACCCTATCTAGATCAACTTGAAGTGATAGTGAGTCCTCCTCCGAATTAATTTCCCTACCGATTTTCGTATCATCGGCAAATTTGCAAATGTTGCTACTCAAACCTAAATCTAAATCATTTATATATATTATAAACAACAGAGGTCCCAGGACAGAGCCCTGAAGTACTCCACTAACAACATTATCCCACTCTGACTTAACCCCATTTATACTAACTCTCTGTTTCCTTTGGAATAGCCATGCCCTAATCCAACTTAATATAGCACCCCCAATACCATGAGCTTCTATTTTTTTAATTAGTCTTTCATGTGGCACTGTATCAAAAGCTTTGCTAAAGTCAAGGTACACAACATCACAATCCTTACCACTATCAACTGCCTCAACTATGCTGGAATAAAAAGTTAGCAAATTTGTTAAACATGAACGACCATTTGTAAAACCATGTTCCGACTCATTTATTAATTAATTTATGTTTTTCAAGATGGAGACGAATTGTATTTGCAATTATTGATTCAAGTAACTTTCCCACAATAGACGTTAGGCTAATTGGCCGATAGTTTGACGCAAGTGATCTATCTCCTTTCTTAAAAATTGGTACCACATTAGCTACCTTCCATGCCTCTGGCACTCTGCCTGACTCTATTGATTTATTAAATATGGAAGACAGTGGCTCGGAAAGCTCCTCTTTGCATTCTTTAAGGACCCTGGCAAACACTTCATCCGGCCCTGGGGATTTGTTTGGTTTAAGTTTTTCTAATTGTTTAATTACATCCTCCCTGGTAACTGCTAAACTAGTCAACCTGTCCTCATCCCCACCCACATAGACTTGTTCGGCTGAAGGCATATTGTTAAGTTCTTCTTTAGTAAATACAGATATAAAATATTTGTTAAAAATACTACTTATCTCCTTGTCATTATCCGTTATTTGACCTGTCTCAGATTTTAATGGACCATACTCACTTAACTCACTGTCACCTAATGGAGAGCCGCCCTGCTCCTTATTGTCCAAATTGCATTGTCCCTATTACAGTTGTGCATATCCTTGTTGAATGTATTGACTTCCAGGACGTGTGTGTGTCTTGCTTTTCTGTTCTCATATTGGCATTCTTTGTGATATTTAGCGCCCTCTGAATATTTTGCACTTTGATGGTGCTACATAGCTTTCCCGGTTTGGTACCTTCTTTTGATAATTACTTACTTCACTATGAACGATTCCGACATAAGGGAAATTGGTTTCGAGGCCCAGTAGAAATGAGCGATCACTGTATATTGATGTTTGATTATCTGGTTGAAGAAGGGTTAATGTACTCAAGGAAGGGACCTGAACACATAAGGCTGGCATTCAGTACGGAGAAACTATGTGGAGATAAGAAAATTCATAACAGATATAAAATGGGAAACAGAGCTCAGGGGAAAGATGGCCCAAGACATGATCGATGAAATTCATCATGCAGAAGTGTAAGGAGGCAGCAGACAAGTTTATCCCAGTCCAAAAGGAAAAAATGAGCAACCCATTGCAGTGAGAAACCCATTGGTTTAATCAGAGATGTAAGATAGCAAAGCACCTAAGCAAAAGGGCGTAGAGAAACTATAGAAATAACAGGACACTTGAGAGCAGAGAAGGATACCAGAGTTCCAGGAACGAATATGTTAGGGTGAAAAAAGAGGCAGAAGGGCAATAGGAAAATGACATAGCAAGCAAGGCAAAGACTCAACCTAAATTGCTGTATAGCCACATCAGGAGAAAAACAGCAGTGAAGGGAACAGGTAATGAAACTGAGGATAGGTGCAGATGGATTCACTACAAACGTCAAAGAAGTGTACGAAGAACTCGATAAGAAATTTCAGAAGGGCTTCACATTAGAGCATGGAAAACTTACAGAGATAAGAGAAGGAATTGTCAACCATGCACCATTAGAGGAGTTTGGCCTCTCTGTGGTGTTGCCTTGTGTTTTTTTTTTTTTTTTTTTTTTTTTTTTTCTACCACAGACGTGGCCACACATTTACAATGCTAACCAGCATATATACATTTTCTTCTGTCCTCCATGGACAGGGTTAGAGAAATGTTAAACATAGAGTTCAGGGGTTTATTGAACACTCAACCACAGAAGGTGATTCGGTGGTTTTAAAATGCTAAGCTAACCTACATACGTAAATACATAGATACACAGATTTACGTATGCCCTACATAAAGTGTTTGATGTGTCTTTTACATAGTGTCATTAATGTACATTCACAAAGGTGAAATGTAATTCTGATCAGCTTCCATATATACTTTATACCCATACATATACATATATATACACACACATGCATTCACATACATCTGTCTCATTTACTCTGACAGGGTGAGATAGCTGATAAAGAAACTAGTGTGCAATTAAGCACTTAATCACTGAAGGTGATGAAGGTGCTTTTACAAGCTCAGGTTATATAGTTACATCATATAACATTGAATAAATGATATATTGAATATAACATTGAATAAGTGATATATTACATGGTCAATCTTGGATACAAGTCCAATATATCATCAAGTGTTCCGGTACTCATATAGTAATTACAGAGTTCAGCATACCTTAGCCCAGGAGGGCGAAAGTAAGTCAGTATGGGACATTCTACAATATAATGTTCAAGAGAGTGCATGTTTTCTCTTTCACAAAGTTGACACATTGTGTACTCGACATTTGGGTTTTGAGAAAGCTGCCAGATACGTCTATATCCCAGGCGTATTCTGGCCACTATAACATCACATTGCCGGGTTCTTGTTCTATTAGTCCCATATGTGAATGTCTCCTCACGATATCTATCATAATATTTAATGCTACAACTTTCAGGTCTTTGTGAATTTGTTAGGTCGGTGAGATTTTCATTAGATATTTGTTTAAGTATTCTCTTTGTCACTGCTAATGAAACACCCATATCAATTTCTACCACTGGTTTTCTGCAGGCTGTCTTAGCAAGCATATCAACAGTGTCATGCCTTGAGATGCCAACATGTGATGGTATCCATAGGAATTTAATCTCAAATCTGTTTTCTTTAGCAGCTAAAACATTCATTCGAATATCACTGACTATTTTCTGGGTGTCACTACTATGTGCATTCAGTGCCAGGAGTGCACTCTGCGAGTCACAGTATATAAGTCCACTGCCTTTGTCTTTTAAAAATTCAGTGGCAAGGTATATGCCTGCAAGTTCGGTTTGAGTTGTACTTGCCCAGTCATTGACGCGCTTCATTGCTGTATGTACGAGAGAAGATTGTTCAAATATGTTACATGCACATCCGGTACATCGTCCACCTTCTTCTACAGAGCCGTCGGTATAGCACTGATAAACATCGTTACCCATACTCTGAGTACTTTCAGTGATGCTTTTCAGTGTTAACTGTTTTAATAATGTGGTGTGCACACTATCTTTCTTGGGCGCATTTACAAAATCAACTGATAGATCCCAGTTATCCCATGGAGTAGTTGGCTGATTAATCATTAGTTGAGTTGGGTACATATTTAATATTTTGATGGGGTTGGCTACCTTGTAGAACCAATATACATAATCAGATTTCGTTCTTCTTCTATAGACCTCAGGTGAGTGCAGCATATTAGAAAGTTTAGCTTGAAAC
This sequence comes from Procambarus clarkii, assembly GCF_040958095.1. NCBI lineage: Eukaryota > Metazoa > Arthropoda > Malacostraca > Decapoda > Cambaridae > Procambarus > Procambarus clarkii. Next base: position 14,696,253 of record NC_091222.1, read on the forward strand.
TTCATGTGTTGTCTAGATCTACTCAATGCCTTCACGCCGAAAACTGTGCTAATAGACAAAATTCTCTCACTTATGGTAGGTAATTTTAACTCTGCTCTCATATTAACTATTCTCGTGGACTTTGGAGCCCCAAGGATGAGACGCATAGCTTCATTTTGCAAGGTTTCAAGAGATTTCAGCTCTTTGT